>NC_137335.1:82939163-83376663 GCF_965287045.1 Carcharhinus amblyrhynchos
GATAGAGGGGGAGCCAATCCCAGGAATCAGTTTGGCTCAAGGGCAAGTGATGAAAGCAAAAGCCAGTTTTTGCAGAAGATTGTTTTCTTGATTGAAATAAAGACCATTACCAAATCCTGGTCACTTATGGCGTATTGTATGGTAATCACCAGCTAGATTTGACCAATAGGTTTATGGTTATTGTTTGGGAAATGGTGGGGAGCGGGGGGTCTCAGCAGAGTTTAGGATTACTGGGAAAACAGAAACAATTGGGGTTTCAGTCTTTGAAGGACTAAATGCTTTCTGTTATTTTGCCAAATTATAAGTTTGTTCTTTGTAGTTTATTTTATTACTTTCCTCCCACTTTAATTAATACCCTTTATTTGCTGTTTACTGAAAGAGCAGACTGAGTGCTCACTGTTTTCGCAAATATCCAAGAGAACAATACACCATGGGAAATCTGTGTTTCAGGTTAGATTACATTAGCGGGGTTTTTGTAACAGTATTCATTGAGTTGCTCTGGGTGTCTTTCAGTGCTTTGATTATGGTTTTTATTCAAAGATTTCAGCCACTTCTGAAAGCCTGGGTTTGGAGATTAAATATTTTCTTCCAGCTACAATGCCATGAGATGAATTAGTATTGTGCAGTCTGAGCCCAAAATACATCAGTACCATTTAGTTAGCAATACCAAGGAATATTTTCTTTAGCCTCTTGTAGTTTCTACTTGACAGTTCTTTATTACTTACAGAAAATTCATATGGAGACTTTATTAAAGAGACTGCATATCTTTATATCAGTGTCCACATGTATATGCAAAAGAGAAAATTACTGTTGATTACACATAATTGTTCCTTCTTCATGTTCCATAAACTTTTTATAAAGTGAAAGGAAAATAGGGAGACAGTTCAATGTTGAGGAGAGAGAAAGAGGGACAGAGAAAGACTAAAGGAGGCACAATGTAGTCAACACCAAAAAAGGAGATGGGGAATAAAGAGACCAAGATTACTACAGTTGTAAAGGGCAAGGGCATTGGTGAGGCCACACCTGGAGTATTGTGTGCAGTTCTGATGTCCTTACCTGAGGAAGGATGCCTTTGCTAAAGAGGGGGTACAGCGAAGGTTTACCAGGCTGATTCCTGGAATGGCAGGTCTATAATATGAGGAGAACTAAGTTGTTTAGGATTATATTAATCGGAGTTTCAAAGAGTGAGGAGGGATCTCATAGAAACTTATAAAATTCTAACAAGATTAGACAAGGTATATTCTGAAAAAATGTCCCCAGTGGTAGGGGAGTCCAGAACTCGGGGTCATAGTTTGAGGATAAGGGGTAAACCTTTTGGAACTGAGGTGAGGAGAAATTTCTTCACCCAGAGGGTGGTGAATGTGTGGAATGCATTAACACAGAATGTAATTGAGACCAAAACGTTGTCTGATTTCAAGAAGAAATTAGTTATAGCTCTTGGGTCTAAAGGACTCAAATGAAATGGGAGGAAGGATGAATTTAATGATCAGCCATGATCTTAATGAATAGTGGAGCAGGTTCGAAGGGCTGAATGCTTCTGGTTTCTATATTTTTATGTAAGAGGAACAAAGTCAAGATGGAGTGAGAGAGAAAGAGTGAGAAATACATGTCACCTCTACAAGTAGCTGAAATAGCAATGAAATGAGCAGGGCTGCTATTTGAATAATACTGGTCTTAAATTACAGCATTTCAAAGATAGGAATGGGAAAATGATTAAATGTCTTTTTCAATTTGTAACCTAACTTGTGCATTATTTACAGAATGAGTCGTCTGTAGCTTCACTGTGATATTGCTGCTCTTTGAAATCATTAACATCTCCTTTGCTAAAACATGTTCATTCATATTCAATAACATGCCCTCTTCATTTCAACTATGCAAGACTTGTCTCAGCATTAACAGAGACTATTAGTGAAATCACTGATGATTGGGACAGCTACACTGTTACAATGGAAAATGTCCCCATAGCAATTGTCCAAATTATAAAATACATTTCAACTGCGATCAGGCTGACATTCAGAGGAGCATTCTGCTTTTTTTAAACAATGGTTTGTTGGTACTTATTGAAGTGAGGGTGGAGTGATGAAGGTTAATCAGTTTCAGTAGCCACAGGAGGCGAATGGAGTCAGCATTCATTAAAGTTTTAAAGTTTATTTATTATTAGCCATTCACACTGCAGTGAAGTTACTGTGAAAATCCAGTGCCTGTTCGGGTACACTGAGGGAGAATTTAGCACGGCCAATGCACCTAACCAGTTTTGGACTGTGGGAAAAACCAGAGCATACGGAAGGAACCCATGCAGACACGGGGAGAATGTGCAGACTCTGCACAGACAGTAACCCAAGCTGGGATTTGAACCTGGGTCCCTGGTGCTGTGAGGCAGCAATGCTAACCACTGTGCCACCATGCCACCCGTTGAACCTAACTCAACATCACAAGTTGTAATAGAATTGTCAAAAAGAGGTCATTTTGAAGATACATAGGTATGGGGCAACGATAAGAAGCATCTTCCGCGTTCTGTCAAAGTTCCATTTATCTCTATCAGCTTTGTGTCCTCTCCATAAATGTTGATCGACCTGCTGCGAATTTCCAGCATTTCCTATTTTTCTCCTTCAGTTCCAACAATTTATCACCCAAGATCTAAGATTGAGTGAATGCGCTGGGCAAAAGTCAGCTCCAACAAGCAGAACCAGCCTTCTAACTGATAAATGTTTTGTACCTGTGGGATCATCTTTGAACTATTTACCATCTTTCATCCCCAAATCTTAGCTTCCCACCAAAAAAAAATCATTCACTTGTGCTTAATGTTCCTCCTGCCAGACAAAACTCTCACAATCAATTGCACTTGGGGAGGAGAAACCAGGTTCACCATTCAGATCAATCACCTTCCATCGAAACTGGAAAAGAATTAGAGATGATATTGGTTTTAAGCAACTACAGAGGCAGGGAACAGGTGGGAAGGAAGGAAAGAGCAAAATATTAGGCCTGCACAGTTGAAATGATGTGGAGATGCCAGCATTAAAACATAGAACATAACATATAGAACATTACAGCGCAGTACAGGCTCTCGATGTTGCGCTGACCTGTGAAACCAACCTAAAGCCAATCTGACCTACACCATTCCAATATCATCCATACGTTTATCCCATGACCATTTAAATGCACCCAATGTTGGCAAGTCCACAGCTGCTGCAGGCAGGGCATTCCACACCCTTACTACTCTCTGACTAAAGAACCTACCTCTGACATCTGTCCTATATCTATCGCCCCTCAATTTGAAGCTGTGTCCCCTCATGTTAGCCATCTCCATCCGACGAAAAAGGCTCTCACTGTCCACCCTATCTAATCCTCAGATTATCTTATACGCCTCTATTAAGTCACCTCTTAACCTTCTTCTATCAAACAAAAACAGCCTCAAATCCCTCAGCCTTTCCTCATAAGACCTTCCCACCATACCAGGCAACATCCTGGTAAATCTCCTCGGCACCCTTTCCAAAGCTTCCACATTCTTTCTATAACGTGATGACCAGAATTGGATGCAATACATTGGACTGGGGTAGGCATGGTAAGAAGTCTCACGCCACCAGGTTGAGTCCAACATGTTTATTTGGAATCACGAGCGCTGCTCCTTCATCAGCTGAATGGAGAGGTGAGTTCACAAACATGGCATATAAAGGCACAAACACATTTGCAAGATAATGGTTTGAATGCGAGTCTTTACAGATGCAGACAAGGCAACTGGAGAGAGGGATAATCACATGTTTCAGAGGTGTGAATTGTCTCAAGCTAGGACATAGGATTTTGCAAGCCCAGGCCAAATGGTGGCGGTTATATGTAGTGTGACATGAACCCAAAATCCTGGTTGAGGTTGTCCTCATGCATGCAGAATTGGCCAGCTGAAGACAGGGGTGATTGTGATCTTCAAGGTGCACACAAAGCACTTTGCAATCAATCGAGTATGTTGGAAGAAGCCACTTTTGTACTGTAGGAAATAAAGCAGTCAATTTTCACACAGCAAGATCCCATAAACAGCAATGTGATAAAGACTGGTTTAGTGTTGTTAAAGGGTAAATATTGAGCAGCGCTGCAGGGATAACTCAAACACAAAAGCAAAATACTGCACTTGCTGGAGATTTGAAATAAAAATTAAAACAGAAAATGTTGGAAATACTCAGCAGGTTTGGCAGGGTCTGGAGAAAAAAACAGAGTTAACGTCTCGGGTTGACGACTATTATCAGAACTTCAAACATCCTTTCCAATGAAAATTCACTGAGTTGAAATTGGGTGGGATTTTTAGTCATTCCCATTGGTGTGATCATCCCACCCCTGCCAATAGTGACCTCTCGTCCTGGGTTCCCCAACAGCTAAGAGTGCAAGAAACTGGGAAACCCCACTGACAGCAGCGGGACTGGAAAATCCCACTGCCAGCCAATGGCAGGCCACATCCGTCACCACAAAACGGGTCACAGGGGACGTGGAAAATCATGTCTAGGAGCTCAGCTTCACTCTCCACGGGTTTGTTGTCATTTTCATTCATGGGATGTGGGCATCACTGGCTAAACCAGCATTTATTGCCCATCCCTAATTGCCCTTGAGGAGATGGTGGTGAGTTGCTGCAATCCACATGGTGTAGGTGCACCACGGTGCTGCTGGGGAGGGAGTTCCAGCATGTTGTCCCAGTGACAGTGAAGGAACAGCAATACATTCCTGAGTCAAGGTAGGAACAGGAGGAGCTCATTCAGCCCCTCAAGCCTGTTCCATCATTCAATCTCTTTCAATCAATTTAGCTCTTGCAAGCTCCTACTCATTAGCTCTCTAACTCCATATGTTCTGGGTGACACAGTGGCACAATGGTTAGCAATGCTGCCTCACAGCACCAGGGACTCCTGTTCAACTCTGGGTCATTGTCTGTGTGGAGTTTGCACATCCTCCCATGGCCAGGTTTCCTCTGGGTGGTCTAGTTTCTTCCCACACTGCAGAGATGTGCGGGTTGGGTTAATTGGCTATGCTAAATTGACCCTATTGTCATGGGGATTAGCAGGGTAAATGTGTGGGGTTATGGGAATGGGGCCTGGATGTGACTGTGGTCAGTGAAGATTCAATGGGCTGAATGGCCTCCTTCCTTACTGTAGGGATTCTATGATTTACAGCAGTAAGTGAACATCCAGGGGAACGTCCAGGTGGTAGTGTTCTCCTGAGTCTGCTACCCTTGCCCTTCCAGGTGGTTTAGAAGGTGCTGTCTCAAGAGACTTGATGAGTTCCTAAGGTGTGTGGATGAGACAGGCTGCTGCCACTGTGTACTGGTAGACATAAGAACATAAGAACATAAGAAATAGGAGCAGGAGTAGGCCATCTAGCCCTTCGAGCCTGCCCCGCCATTCAATAAGATCATGGCTGATCTGTTGTAGCTCAGTTCCACTTTCCCGCCCTCTCCCCATAACCCTTAATCCCCTCTCTTATCAAGAACCCATCAACCCGCTTCTTAAAAATATTTAGCGAGGCAGCCTCCACCACTTCAACGGGCAGAGAATTCCAGAGATTCACCACCCTTTGAGTGAAGAAGTTCCTCCTCAACTCCGTTCTAAACCGCCTCCCCTTTATCTTGAGGCTGTGCCCCCTAGTCCTACTGTCTTTTTTGAGTGGGAAGAGTCTCTCCACCTCTATCCTATCCATCCCATTCATCATCTTATACGTCTCAATGAGATCTCCCCTCATTCTTCTAAACTCTAACGAGTACAAGCCTAGTTTATTCAGCCTCTCCTCATAGCTCAATCCCCTCAACTCCGGTATCAGCCTAGTAAACCTCCTCTGCACTCCCTCCAGGGCCAAAATATCCTTGCGCAGGTGCGGCGCCCAAAACTGCACACAGTACTCCAGCTGCGGCCTCACCAATGCCCTATACAGCTGCAGCAAGACCTCCCTACTTTTATATTCAATCCCCCTCGCTATGAAGGCCAGCATCCCATTTGCCTTCCTGACCACCTGCTGCACCTGCAAGCTGGGTTTTTGCGACTCATGCACAAGGACCCCGAGGTCCCTCTGCACCGTCGTTTTTCGCCACGTAAGTAATAGTCCTTCCTACCATTCTTCCTACCAAAGTGGACCACCTCACACTTGCCAACATTAAATTCCATTTGCCATTTCCTGCCCCATTCGCCCAGCCTATCTAGATCCTTCTGCAGACTCTCCACACCCTCCGCACAATTTGCCGTTCCCCCAATCTTGGTGTCATCAGCAAATTTCGACACCCTGCACTCGGTTCCCTCCTCCAGATCATCTATATAAATGGTAAATAGCTGAGGCCCCAGCACCGACCCCTGGGGCACCCCACTAGTCACCAACCGCCAATCCGAATAGCACCCATTGACCCCCACTCTCTGCCTCCTATTTGACAACCAATCCTCTATCCACGCTAACACCCTACCCCCAACTCCATGTCCCCTGACCTTCTGCAATAACCTCTTGTGAGGTACCTTGTCAAACGCCTTCTGAAAATCCAGAAAGACCACATCCACCGGCTCTCCTCTATCCACTGCCCTAGACACATCCTCATAGAACTCCAGTAAATTAGACGAGGGTGTTAATGTTTGTGGATGGTGTGGGCTTGGAGGGGGGGGGTGGGGCAACTTCCTTGTGTCTGCCAGACCTGCTAAGCATTTGCAGCATTTTCAGTTTGTTACATCAGAGTTAATTCCTCCTGCTGTTCATGGGATCTTGCTGGGAGAACTGGAGGGACCTCACTTTAACTAATCAGATAGCTCTCTTAACAAACTGCAAGTCCTCCATCTGTTGGCTTTCATTTGATGATTCTATTGTGAGTAAACAAAACCCATTCCTGTTATTTAAAGCTTTTCATCTCTGTCAAACCCAGAATAAGAGAAATGTTGATGCCATTCAAAACTAGTCGGTGCACTCACTTATTGCTGTAAAAACATATGGAGTTAGAGAGTTAATGAGTAGGAGCTTACAAGAACTAAATTGACTGACTATTGAAAGAGATTGCTGAATAAGCTGGAAGAAGGTAAAATCAATATTGTTAGAGCACACAGCAGTCGGTCTTCTTCTGATACTGTTGACAGCCAAAATATTATCTTTATTGTGGAATGTATAATGCTAGAGAACGATAATACAACGGTGACACATGGAACATAGGAACAGGAGGAGGTCATTCAGCTCCTCAAGCTTGCTCCATCATTCAATCTCTTTCAATCAATTTAGCTCTTGCAAGCTCCTACTCATTAGCTCTCTAACTCCTTATGTTCTGGGTGACACAATGGTTAGCACTGCTGCCTCAAAGCACCAGGAACCCCGGTTCAACTCTGGATCACTGTCTGTGTGGAGTTTGCACATTCTCCCATGGCCAGGTTTCCTCGGGGTGGTCTAGTTTCCTCCCACACTGCAAAGATGTGTGGGTTGGGTTAATTGGCTATGCTAAATTAACCCTATTGTCATGGGGATTAAGAAGACAGGAAGTAGGAGCAGGAGTAGGCCATCTAGCCCCTCAAGCCTGCCCCACCATTCAATAAGATCATGGCTGATCTGAAGTGTCTCAGTTCCACTTTCCCGCTTTCTCCCCATAACCCTTAATTCCCCTGTCTATCAAAAACCTATCTACCCGTGACTTAAATATATTCAGCGAGGTAGCCTCCACCACTTCAATGGGCAGAGAATTCCAGAGACTCACCACCCTTTGAGTGAAGAAGTTCCTCCTCAACTCCAATCTAAACTGCAGCCCCCCCCCCACTTATTTTGAGGCTGTGCCCTCTGGTTCTGCTATCCTTTCTAAGCGGAACGAGTCTCTCTACCTCTACCCTATCCAGCCCCTTCATTATCTTATAAGTCTCTATAAGATTCCCCCCTCAGCCTTCTAAACTCCAACGAGTACAGACCCAGTCTATTCAATCTCTCCTCATAGGCTAGCCCCCTCATCTCCGATATCAGCCTAGTGAACCTCCTCTGCAGGGTAAATGTGTGGGGTTATGGGAATAGGGCCTGGATGTTATTGTGGTCAATGCAGATTCAATGGGCTGAATGGCCTCCTTCTTTACTGTAGGCATTCTATGATTTACAGCAATAAGTGAGTGCACTGACTAATTCTGGGTATGACAGAGATGGAAAGCTTTAAATAACAGGAATGGGTTTTGTTTACTGACAACAGAATCATCCAGATAATTTATCTGCAGTTATTCATGACTTATCTGCAGTTCAATGCTACTTATCCAGCATTGCTTGGTGCCCTTAACAATGAAAATTGGTTTCTATTTTACCCAGCATGTGAGGTCACCAACATTAGATGTTATGTTTGTTATGTCTTAACAATGTTCAGGGTTGTGGTTTTTAAACAAAAACAACAGATTTATTGAAGGAGCTCTTGCCTGTACAGGGTACAAACTGAAACTGAAACAGCAGCCTGTACAACACCCTAATGGCATCAACACTGAATTGTGTGACCGACTCTTAAAGCAACCATGCAACAAATTAAATATCTACCAGTGTTCTAGATGCGATTGAAGCAAGGTCTAGTATAAAGACACCTCTTTCAAACTGAAATGTCCAGCAAAACATCCAGGTTCCTATCTGCCTTAGCATAGCCTTACAGCGTGTAACCTTGAAGATTCATGTACCAAAGCCAGTCAACAGATTTTAATCCCAATTGCAGCCTGGTACAATTGCTTAGCACTATCCACATAAACATCCCCTCATTTATCTAACACCATACGTCAACCTACCAGAGCTAGGTTTAATCCCTCCTTTGTATCCAGGTATGATTTGTTATTTGAGCTCAAAAAATTTGCACCAATATTCATTTCACGCGCAAAATTAGTTAGGGTATATGGTGCAAACCAGGCCATTTGGCCAACAGTTAACGCTGGTGCTCCTCTCGAGCCTCCTCCCATATTTCCTTCTCTAAATCTAACATCACAGCCCTCTATTAACTTGTGCCTCCTCCAGCTTGCCCAGCTTCTACTTAAATGCATCTATACCAATTGTCTCAACCACTCATGGTGGCACAATGGTCAGCACTGTCGCCTCACAACGCCAGGGATCCGGGTTCGATTCCCAGCTTGTCTGTGCGGAGTTTGCACGTTCTCCTTGTGTCTGCGTGGGTTTCATTCGGGTGCTCCGGTTTCCTCTCACACTCCAAATATGTGTGTGTTGGGTGAATTGGCCATGCTAAATTGCCCCTTAGTGTCAGTGGGAAGAGGTAGGGTAAAAACATGGGATTTTGGGGATAGGGTTTGGGTGGTAGTGTGATCGGTGCAGACTCAATGGGCCGAATGGCCTCCTAATGTATTGTAGTGTTCAATGAATTCAGTCAGCATTCTCTGTGGGAGCGAGTTCCGCATTCTCACCAGTCTCTGGGTAAAAGAAGATTCGCCTAGATTCCCTATTGATGGTCTCTAGGCATACTTATCCCCACGGCCAATGAGGTGTTTTTCAAGTGTAGCAGCTGCGTAATGCAGGATACGGAGCAGCCAATTTACGCACAGTAAGTTCCCACAAACAGCAACCTGATAATGACAGATAATGCATTTTTCTGATGTTGATTGAGGGATAAATATCAGCCAGGAGAAATCCACTGCCTTCTTGTGCCTAGCCAAGAGGGCAGACACTATCTCAGTCCAGTGTTGCACCTGAAAGATGGCACATTCAACACTGTGGCATTCACTCTGCTGGGGTATTGGCCTTTTGGGCCCAAGTCTTGGGCTTAGAGGGCCTATTATTCCATCCAGGATCACTTCTGCATCCAGTTCAACTGCTTCCTTCCATAGCGACAGTTGAGTGAAACATTCTAAGATGATACCTGTCCCCAGCCTGGCTTTAATTAGCGACTTGTCAAAATATATTGCTCTTAACGTAGTAAAACATCCCTCAGAGTGTCACAGGCGCAAAGAAGGAATCAATGTAAAATGAGAACTGACTCCTCTGCCTTTGAGATAAATCATATGGTGAGAGATTTCAAAGAATGTTTTACATCACAGTAATATCCAATCAAGTGTGCCTTGCTATTGCTGTAATAGCACATTTATGAGAATGCAGCCTCGGTTGGGTGTTAGACCAAGACAATAGTTTATTCAGTATTGAATTTGATGTTACTTTAATGTTGGGAAAATTGCTACCATTAAATTAAACCACAGATGATGAAAACCCATTAGTCTTCCTGCTGGAAGTGCAGACAGCAAGTCTTTTATGATGCACAGTCCGTCTGTCTAACTCAAACCCACGGAGAAAAAAGTATTTACAGAGTTGGTCCGAAAGTAAAAGTAAAAATATTCCTCCTGTGACCATCACTCAGTCGTCTTCGAGTCTTTGAGGATAGTTTGAAGTTAAAGTGTTCACAAGCGGATTGATGGCAGGGAGGTGATGGTGACATCGGTGCTTCTGGGCAATCTTAAAGAAGTCTCACAACACCAGCTTAAAGTCCAACAGGTTTATTTGTAGCAAATGCCACTAGCTTTTGGAACACGTTGTTCCTTCGTCAGATGGGGGGGACTTCTGATCACAAACAGAACACAAAGTGATCAGAGCTTCCCCCCATCTGATGAAGGAACAGCATATTCCAAAAGCTAGTGGCATTTGCTACAAATAAACCTGTTGGACTTTAAGCTGGTGTTGTGAGACTTCTTTCTGTTTTTACCCCAGTCCAATGCTGGCATCTCCACATCTGGGCAATCGTGCCAGAGGCAGGTCATCATTAGCAGAGGGTACCCGCCTGGTAAAGAGCAGCCAATCAGCTGAATGAACTGTCGACTGCGGATTGATTGGACAAGCCGCTGGGATCCTCCTGGCGGTGAACAGGTTCTCCACTCAGAGCCAACACAGGCAGCTGCACAACTCACTCCCCACAACCAAACTGCAGCCAACAGCATCTGCTGTCAGGCTTCTTCCCTCCACATGGGTGTGGGCCTGGCAGCCAGCTATGGCCACCATTGAACCCCCTTCAATGCCTCTTCAGAATGAGCCACAGCAGCTTCTGTCTCTGGTGGTGGGACTCCCACCCTTCAAAGCTTACGGTCCCTCAGAGTGGGGTCTGCATCAGGAATCTGCCAGCCATCCTCAATTAGACGGTGGACCTGGAGGTGGCTTCTTTATTGTCCAACTCTAGGAAGATCTCCCGGGTTGATATATACCATGTGAGCTCTGGGGGTGGAGGGAGATGGCAAAAGAGTTGGGAGGAAATGGGGGGATGTCATAACAGGGTGGAAAGTTGTGCAGTTTAAGAAATAATGAAGGGCTGTGAATCTGTGGAATTCCCTCCCCAGTGAAGCAGTTGAGGCTACTTCATTGAATGTTTTTTAAGGCAAGGATAGCTAAATTTTTGAACAGTGAAGGAATTAAAGGTTATGGTGAGCAGGCAGGTAAGTGAAGCTGAGTCCACAAAAAGATCAACCACGATCTTATTGAATGGCGACAGGCTCGAGGGCCCAGATGGCCTACTCCTGTTCCTAGTTCTTATGCTCTTATGTTGCCATAGAACCATAGAAACCCTACAGTGCAGAAAGAGGCCATTCAGCCCATTAAGTCTGCACCGACAACAATCCTATCCAAGCCCTATCCCCGTAACCCTACATATTTACCCGCTAATCCCTCTAACCTACACATCCCGGGACACTAAGGGGCAATTTAGCATGGCCAATCTACCTAACCCGCACATCTTTGGACTGTGGGAGGAAACCGGAGCACCCGGAGGGAACCCACGCAGACACGGGAAGAATGTGCAAACTCCACACAGACAGTGACCCAAGCCAGGAATCAAACCCATGTTCTTATGATTTAGTGTGTAGCATTGAGTTGGGCGTGGAATCACAGAGTCCCCTCAGTGTAGAAGAAGCCATTTGGCCCATTGAACCTGCACTGATTTTTTTGGTAGAGTACCTTACCCAGGTCCTCTCCCCCACCCTATCCTCATGATGCCAAATTTCAGCTTCAGGCTTAACCAATCAACACAGTAAACAAGATCAGTTACCAGGCTTATATAACCAAACACAGAACAATTGAATGCATTGAAGGGGTGGCACAGTGGTTAGAATGCTGCCTCACAGTGCCAGGGACCCAGAGTCAATTCTTGGCTTGGGTCACTGTCTGTGCAGAGTCTGCAGATTCTCCCCGTGTCTGCATGAGTCTCTTCCGGGTGTTCCAGCTTCCTCCCACAGTCTGAATGATGTGCGAGTTAGGTGCATTGGCCATGCTAAATTCTCCCTCAGGTGCTGGAGTGTGGTGACTAGGGGATTTTCACAGTAACTTCATCGCAGTGTTAGTGTAAGCCTACTTGTGACTAATAAATAAACTTTTTGACTACAGTGTTAAACAAGACTCAAATCTGATTTTGGACACCTGATTTGTTCGAGGGACAAGTATTAGGGACAAGGGACAAGGGCGGAAGTTTCATTTACTGGGGGGCACAGGTTTAAGGTGTGAGGGGCAAGGTTTAAAGGAGATGTATGGGACAGATTTGTTACGGGGAGGGTGGTGGGTGTTTGGAACTCGCTGCTGGTGGAGGTTACGGAAGCAGATACGACAGTAACTTTTAAGGAGCGCTTGACAAATACATGAATAGGATGGGAATAGAGGGATATGGTCTCTGGAAGGGTAGGGAGATTTAGTTCAGTTGGGTAGCAAAGTCAGTACAGGCTTGGAGGGCCGAAGGGCCTGTTCCTGTGCTGTAATTTTCCTTGTTCTTTATTACCCAAGAATTCCCCAACGTCTTTGGAAATAATGCCATGAGGATTTTTTTTGCTTCCAACCAGTGGGGCAGAAGCATCAATTTCCATCTCATTCCAAAGGCAGCCTCTCTATTGTTTCCCAAGGGCTGCACCGGATTAGATGTTGGAATAGGATTTGGAGCAACCTGTAATCTTCCCACTCAGTGCCAACCACCACATCTGATTTTGAACAGCTGATTTGTTCGAGGGACAAGTATTAGGGACAAGGGACAAGGGTGGAAGTGTCATTTACTGGGGGGCACAGGTTTAATGTGCGAAGGGCACGGTTTAAAGGAGGTGTACGAGACAGATTTTTTACGCAGAGGTGGACAGCTCAGGGGAGGGTGAAGAGGAGAGGAACATTTTTGTAAACCTGCAGCTGACACTTGATTTTTCTTTTAACCTAATCCTACTGGTGTAATTTGCTTTTCAGGATTGCACACGCAGTTATTAGGAGTCCGACTGGCTGATGACGTTTAGTTCAAGTAGTGTGACAATCCCTTACTCCCCTACCCTCTCTCTCTCTCTCTCTCTCCTGATAGATTTTCTCCCATACTCAAGGTATGAATTGTCTTCAGAAAACCCTGAAAACATTGAGACAGGAGTAGAACCCTACACTTATCCGCGAGGGCACTCTGCTGTCATTAACTGCTTTTATTTCCCTGTTCCTTTCACACGTGCCTCCCTTTGCGAGTTTGTGAGGACAGAACCACCTAGTGGAGAGTCTAGAGGTTTATCTCAGGGGAAGTGTTAACTACGACGCAAGATCAAAATATAGGGATGCAGAAAATGGGCAACAACTGCTGGCCTTGCTCACGCTACCCACATCCCATGAAATAATCATTTTCAACAGTCTGAAATAAAACAGAAGGTTGAGGGGGCTGGAGCTTTTCTCTTTAGAGTGGAGGAGGATGAGAGGCGACTTAATAGATGGTGAGGGGGATTGATAGAGTGGATGTGCAGAGATTATTTCCTCGGATGGATGTAGCTGTTACTAGGGGGCGTAACTAAGGTTCATGGTGGGAGATATAGGAGGGATGTCCGAGGTAGATTCTTTACTCAGAAAGTGGTTGGGGTGTGGAATACACCGCCTGCTGTGATAGTGGAGTCAGACACTTTCGGAACTTTCAAGCGGTTATTAGATAGGCACATAGAGCACACCAGAATGATAGGGAGAGGGATAGCTTGATCTTGGGTTTAGACATAGCTCGGCACAACATTGAGGGCCAAAGGGCCTGTACTGTGCTGTACTGTTCTGCGCAAAGATATTTTGGCCTTGGAGGGAGTGCAGAGGAGGTTTACTAGGCTGATACCGGAGTTGAGGGGGTTGAGCCATGAGGAGAGGCTGAATAAACTGGGCTTGTACTCGTTAGAGTTTAGAAGAATGAGGGGAGATCTCATTGAGACGTATAAGATGATGAATGGGATGGATAGGATAGAGGTGGAAAGACTCTTCCCGCTCAAAAAAGACAGTAGGACTAGGGGGCACAGCCTCAAGATAAAAGGGAGGCGGTTTAGAACGGAGTTGAGGAGGAACTTCTTCACTCAAAGGGTGGTGAATCTCTGGAATTCTCTGCCCGTTGAAGTGGTGGAGGCTGCCTCGCTAAATATTTTTAAGACGCGGGTTGATGGGTTTTTGATAAGAGAGGGGATTAAGGGTTATGGGGAGAGGGCGGGAATGTGGAACTGAGCAGCGACAGATCAGCCATGATCTTATTGAATGGCGGGGCAGGCTCGAAGGGCTAGATGGCCTACTCCTGCTCCTATTTCTTATGTTCTTATGTTCTTATGTTCTATATCCTAGAAGGTGGAATTTTCCAGTTCTTTGTGCAGACAGAATTTACCCTACTCATCCTCCTGATGCCAAGGGGCAATTTAGCATGGCCAATCAACAGAGATGTGCGAGTTAGGTTGGTTGGCCATGGTAAATTTCCCCACAGTGTCAGGGAGATTAGCGGGGTAAATGCATGGGGTTAGGGGGATAGGACCTGGGTGGGATTGTGGTCGGTGCAGACTCAATGGGCCGAATGGCCTCCTTCTGCACCACAGGGACTCTATGAACCTAATATGCACATCTCTGGACTTTGGGAGGAATCCGGAGCACTTGGAGGAGACCCTCGCAGACACGGGTAGAACATGCAGACACCACACAGACAGTGTCCCAAACCGGGAATCAAACCCGAGTCCTGGCGCTGTGAGGCAGCAGTACTAACCGCTGTGCCACTGTGCACCCCCCCCACCCCCTACCCCAGGAAAAAGGGATCACAATGGGGGCAGAGGTTAGATTTCACGCTTATCATAGAATCATGCAGTGCAGAAGGAGGCCATTTGGCCCATCGAGTCTGCACCAACCAACTCGTTCAATCTAATGTTGAATGCAGAAGGCTATTAAGGGCAGCACGGTGGCACAACGGTTAGGACTGCTGCCTGACAGTGCCAGGGATCTGTGTTCGATTCCATCCTCAGGTGGCTGTGTGGAGTTTGCACATTCTCCTCATGTCTGCATGGGTTTCCTCTGGGTGCTCCGGTTTCCTCCCACATTCCAAAGGTGTGCAAGTTAGGTGGATCGGCCATGCCAAATTGTCCCTTGGTATCCCAAGATGGGTAGGCTAGGGAGATTGGTGGGGTAAATATGTGGGGTTAGAGGGGGAGAGCCTGGGTGGCATGCTCTGTTGGAGAGTCAGTGCAGGCTCGATGGGCCAAATGGTCTCCTTCTGCACTGTTGGATTCTATTGTATGATCTATAAAGTGCTCAGTTGAATGGTGAGCTGCTGTTTCTGAAGAGTCATTGAAACACCACAGGAGGCTGAGGGCAGAGTGGCAGCAAGGTGATGAGTTAAAATGATGAGATGTAGTGTTGGACTGGGATGTGCACAGTAAGAAGTCTCCTAATGAAGGAACAGTGCTCCGAGAGCTTGTGCTACCAAATAAACCTGTTGGACATTAACTTGGTGTTGTGAGGCTTCTTAATCAGTTAAAATGACAGAGTTTACACTGAGGAACTGAATGGAGCTGTTCCACTCAGTGGTCACCCAGTCTGCATTTATCCTCAGTGTAGATGGAGGAGATGGCATTCATAGAATCCCTACAGTGCAGAAGGAGGCTATTCGGCCCATCGAGTCTGCACTGACCACAATCCCACCCAAGTCCTATTCCCATAGCCTCACATATTTACCCTGCTAATTCCCCTGACACTGAGGGGTAATTTATCATGGCTAGTCAACCTAACATGCACATCTTTGGAGTGTGGGAGGAAACCTGAGCACCCGGAGGGAACCCACACAGACACGGGGAGAATGTGCAAACTCCACACAGACGGTGACCCAAGCCTGGAATCGAACCCGGGTCCCTGGCACCATGAGGCAGCAGTGTTAACCACTGTGCCACCATGCTGCTTATTGTGAGCAGTCAATATTAAACTGAAAGTATGTTTGAAATTGAAAACTGTTTGACCGGGTGGGAGGGTTTAGGGGTTTTGATGTGGTCCAAGAGATTACAAAATAAAGTTGCTTTCGCAGTAATTCTTTGTTCACTTTTGGTTTTAGATGTCATTTCTGCCTCATTTAAATATAGCTGGTGGAAAAATGCCAAGTATAGGCGGGCGCTGAAGTGAGGAGAGTTCAGGGAGCGAAGCCCATTCCTGGGCTTGGTTTGTTAGAAATCCATGCTTCATTTTGAAAATGACTTTAATCATTTATTCGGTTGAAAACACTGGTTCGGTTTTAAACAGCATTCAGCTGCTTAAGACAGCAGCTTTTAAAATGGATGAGCATAACAGCACCTTACAAATTTCAAAACCAATAAAAATTTAGTTTCGAAGAATCCATCAAAGACAATCACCATTGAGTAATGTCTATCTCCCAAACCATTCACAAAACACTGAGAGAAAACAGCCAATTATTTGTGAATTCAATTGGTTGTGGACCAAGCTATTAGGTACAATCACTTTGGAAAATGAACCCTGGTCAAGAACGCAATCTAATCATACGATAAAAGCAGAACACTTCGGATGCTGGAATCTGAAACAAAAACAGAAAATGCTGAAAAATCTCAGCAGATCCGAAAGCATCTGTGGGGAGAAAATAGAGCCTACATTTCGAATCAAGATGACCCTCCATCAGAGCTGAATCTAATCATATCTAAACCACGGATCTGGAACCAACTTGCTATGACCATGTATCTGCATTCTCCATTTCCAAAATGAAGACCAAAGAGAAGTATTCATTAAACACCCTTCCAATACCCTACTGTTCCACACCCCCTTGGTTTCTATAGGGCCCTACCCTTTCCTTGGTTAACCGCTTCCCTTTAATGTATTTATAAAATATCGTGGGATTCTCCTGAATCCTGTTTACAAGCTCTTTTTCATGCCCCCTTATGCCTCTTCTATCTGCTTTCTTAAACTCCCATTTGCACTTCCTCTATTCCTCTAGGGCTACAGCTGAATTGTTCCCTTTGGACTTGCTACATACCTTCCTCATACAGTCTTGAATTATTTTAGACATCCAGTGTTCCAGAACTTATGTGAGCACAGGTCCAACATTTCCTCCAGCCGGAGCATATTGGACCTCTCCTCTCCCTAGTTCCTTTTTAAATGCACCCCCCCACCCCCACCCCCGTTGCCCCACTGTGGACTTTCCTGTAAGGAGCTGTTCCCAATCAACTTTGGTCAGATCCTGACTTATTTTAATAAAATCTGTTTCCCCAAGTCCAAAGCTGTCTTATGCAGGCCATCTTGCTCCTTGTCCGTAACAAATTTGAACCGTACTGTGTTGTGGTCACTATTGCTAAAATGCTCCCCCACTGTCACATTGAATACTTGTCTGGCTCTCTCCCCAGAACCAGATCCAGCATCACTGTACCCCTTGTTGGGCCTTCTACAGATTGAAGTAAAAAACTCCCCCGAATATGTATTGCATTCTCTTTCTATTGTTAGGTGTTCATGAGTTTGCAATAATGTCAAATCCAGCTCATTAATCCACAATCAGAGTTTATATGGAATGGATTAGGTGGGATTGAGGAACGGGTTGGGGGGGGGAATTTTCCCGTCCTGTCCGCCACAGGACTTGTAGCAGGCGGGACACAGACCAGACAAAGTTCCATTGATCTCGGGCGTGGTTTTCTGGTTTTAGGGCAAACGCGGTTGGAAAATCCTGCCCAATATCTCTTGGGAAGAGTTTGACATCATGTGAGCAAGATCTCTTTGGGATAAAGTCTGTTTGATGTGGTTGAAGTAGAGTAGTTAGATCTCTGAGCTGGAACGAGTGGATCTTTGAGCTGGAGTAATTGCGTTCTTGAGGAAGAAGAGTAGGTATGTCTTTGAACCACAGTACATGCACCTTTGACCTACTGTTTTGTCTGGAAGAGTTGTTACAGAACAGCACATCTCCAAGTAATTTCCATATGTTCACCATTAGCCTTTATTGATTATTACAGACCACTGACTATTACAGGGCAGTGCAGTGGCAGGGTGGTTAGCACTGCTGCCTCATGGTGTCAGGGACCCTGGTTTAATTCCTGGCTTGGGTCAATCTATGGGGAGTTTGCATGTTCTCCCCGTGTCTGTGTTGGTTTCCTCCAGGTGCTCTGGTTTCCTCCCAAAGATGTGTGGGTTAGGTGGATTGGCCATGCTAAATTGCCCCTCTTAGTGTTAGGAAGACTAGCTGGAGTAAGTGCATGGGGTTATGGGGGAATTAGCCTGGGTGGGATTGTGGTCACTGCAGACCCAAAGGGCTGAATGGCCTCCTTCTGTACTGTAGGATTCTATTGGAACTATTTACACCTGCACAATAAAGGGAGCAAGCTGGGATCTATCTCCAGAGGTCTGTTCTGAACTCCACCCAGCACCACATTGGGTCATGTCCCTTCTATGTGGGTGGTACTGTACTCAGTCCCCTTAACCCTAAATGTGCCAGAGTGCTACAGTACCGGTTCTGGCTCATTGATGAAAGATTATGGGGATATATCTGTAATCTGGACTATCATCCTTCCCACTTATCCCACTTGCCTTCAGAGTCCAAACTGGGCAAACTGCAGGAAACTTGGGGCTAGCAAATTATGCTATTTTAGCCAGTTAAGTCCTAGTGGCACCCTTCACACACTTGGAGGTCTAAGCTTTGTCTAAATCTTCAGGTTTCTGGCTCTGGGTGCATCTCCTCACAGGGAAACTGTCCTGAGAGAAGGTGGTAGCCGTAATGTGGAGATGCTGGTGTTGGATCGGGGTGGGCACAGTAAGAAGTCTCACAGTGGAGGCCCACCTGTTCCGCTCACCTGATGAAGGGGCAGCACTCCCAGAGCTGGTGATTCCAAATAAACCTGTCGGGCTTTAACCTGGCGTTGTGAAACCTCTTACTCAGAGGAGCGTTCAGTTAAAAGTCCCTGGAAGGATGGGAAGGTGGGCCTGCACTTACCAGCTGCCAATGCCACCGTTCAGAGCTGGCACAAGCGCAGCTGAACCCAACAGAGTGGGCGGAGTGCAACACATCCGACTTTCATGGGGGTGTTTTGTGGCTTTGTTTTTGTTCTGCGGCTGGGCGGTGTTATCTCGGTGTAGATCTGGATGGAGGTGTGTGTGACATGGAGCAGTTTGCGTTGCTCCTGCCTGCTCAGTTTGCACTCACCCTGCCTGATTGCCAGGAGAGAGAAGGAGAGAGAGAGAGAGAGACGAGCCCTCTGATGGCTGAGCTCCTTTGGCCATGCTGTTTTTGCTGCTCTCACACAGCATGAGGAGAGGGGAAGGAGGTCAGTGGGGAGGTGCCAACGCTTCAGGACTGGGTCTGGTGCGTGCAACTTTCATTCTATTTACTTAGCAGCGAGTCATCTCCGCGGATTTCCAGATTCCCTGAGATGCCTCTGGGCAAAGTGTCAATATTTAGAGAGAAGCAAACCCCTGTATTAAAAAAAAACCCTGGGAGATGTTCCAAAGATCATCAGGGTCGCTGGAGAATCAATATTCAGGTCGGCACAGTTCTGCTTTCTAAATCATTTATATTCCCAGCCAAATACTAAATTTCGAACATACTGGGCATGGTATTCTAATGACTCTCTCTGCTGTGGGACTGGAATTTCTTTAGCAATATTTAATGTTGGTAATAACAAAGAAACAGAAAACGCTACACAAAACTCAATAGATCTGGTTAGCGTCTGTGGAGAAGAGAAACAAGAGTTGAACCTTTCGGAGTCCCAATATGAATCCTTCTACAGAGCACTTTCTCATTGATGTCCCAACTGCCGCCAGTAAACACAGCTGGACAGTAGTTTGACGCATCCTGAGCTGGTGGGATGGGACATCATTCATCCTTGCACAGTCTGAGGGGGTCAGTCTGTCTCTGATTAATACAGCAGTAAATTCGCTCCCTCGCCTGCTTCCCAATGACTCACTGTCTGTGCCGCGATACACATGCAGATTAATTTAGATTATTGTACCAAGGGGCACAGTGCTGTCGCTGGATTCATAAATCTGTGGCTGTGACTACTGATCAACCTCCATCCTTGGTGCAAAAGGTTAAAGATGGAACTGTTGATTTGGAATAACACAAAGTTGCTTCAAGGATGGAAAGCAGCCATCATTACCTAGTCTAGGCAGTGTCTGTGACTCCTCTCAGAGGCCCTACAGTGCATAAGGAGGCCATACAGCCCATTGAGCCTGCACCAGTTCTCCCTCAGAGTGTCTTTCCCAGGCCTACCCCTATACCTGTAACTCCACATATTTAGCCCACTAATATATCTTTGCCACTAAGAGGCAACAGAGCACGGCCAAAGCATTAACCAGCACATCTTTCAGATTGTGAAGGACACAGGAGCACCCAGAGGAAACCCATGCAGACACGGGGAGAATGTGCAAACTCCACACTGACAGTGACCCAAGGTCGGGAATAGTACCAGGGTACCTGGGTCAGTGAGGCTGCAGTGCTAACAACTGTGCTGCCGTACTCAAAACCAGCCACATTGTTGACTCTAAAGTCGCTCTCTGATATAGTTGTACAATTCACTCGGGATCAAAGTAAGGTTAGAAAGTGCTGGGGAAAAATCTCCACAGGTCTGGCAGCATCTGAGGAGGGGGAACTAGAGATATGGTTTGGAATCCAGTGTGACTTTTATGGAACCCCAGTAGTGGCCTCCAAATGTTCACTCTGTTTCTCTCATGGTAAGAAGTCTCACAACACCAGGTTAAAGTCCAACCAGTTTATTTGACAGTAATCCCACAAGCTTTCGGAAACAGTGTTGCTTTGTCAGGTGTGTGGAAAGTAGAAACACCGTTTCCGAAGGCTTGTAGGATTACTATCAACTAAACTGGTTGGACTTTAACTGGTGTTGTGAGGCTTCTCACTGTGTTTACCCCAGTCCAATGACGACATCTCTACGTCATGTCTCCCATGGTGCCAGACCTGCTGAATTTCTTGCATGCTATACAGATAAATCATACCGTTCATAGAGTATGTAAAGGAGAAGGAAAGGAGAGGGTGCAGAATGTAGTGTTACAGTTATAGCTAGGGTGTAGAGAAAGATCAACTTAATGAGAGATAAGTCCATTCAAATGTCTGACAGCAGCAGGGAATCTGTTGGTACGTGATCTCAGACTTTAGTGTCTTTTTCCCAATGGAAGAAGGTGGAAGAGAGAATGCCCAGGATGCGTAGGGTCCTTAATTATACTGGCTGCTTTTCCGAGGCAGCGGGAAGTGTAGACGGAGTCAATGGACGGGAGGCTGGTTTGCTGGGGTTTCATTCACGACCATTTGTAGTTTCTTAGTCAGAGCGGGAGCCATACCAAGCTGTGATACATCCAGAAGGAATGCTTTCTATGGTGCATCTGTAGAAATAGTGAGAGTTGTAGCAGACATGCTGAATTGTGGGGAATGACTGTGCGGGTAACACTTTGCAAGTCAATGATCGGGCAGCTTGATCTGCCAGGCTGGGGTAGAGTCAATAATCAGGGCAACCAATGAGGTTCAACTGAGATGTTGTTTGGTGCAGTTTTTCAAAGTTGTCTCAGCCTTTGGGCATCAAATCAAGCCCAGGTTGGGGTGCAATGCATCATCTTACCAGCTTGGAACTAGTTGGTCTCTCTTGTGGCGGCCATGAATTGGATTTAATTTAAATTTGCTTTTTTTGGGTGAAATGAAATTTTTTCTTTAAAATAGCTGGTTTGGTATCATCTCCATCTCTCTCTCTCTTTTCCTCTCTCCATTCTATGGACACTGGGTGTTGAGTTGTGCTGACTGTTGGATCAGAAAGGATTAGGGGAGAGGCCACATGCTCCCTTGCCCTTTGTTTCCATCTTTCTGTTGTGCTTATTTTTTTGTTGTTTGTTTTTTTTTCCCCCTGAGTGAGTCGGGTTGGGTTCAGAGGCCCAGTTGACAGCCTGTCTCTCTTGTCTGTCTCTCTATCTGTCTCTCTCTCAACAGAGAGAAATGCAAAAACGGGAGTTTTTCGCCACAAGTACAAAGCGACAGAGCGAGTGTCGAGATTTATCTGTGGCTGGTACACTGGTACGAGGAGTTTGCCCCATTATATCTGTGCTAGGACAACATGTCTTTAAATTATATCAGAAATTTCTATGAAGGATGTGTAAGTATGAACTAACAACCAACATATCAAGCTTTTACCACTTTCTGGTTAATCTTTGTAACTAATTCTTTGTGCTGGGGCCTCAACTATTTACCATTTATATAGATGATCTGGAGGAGGGGGCTGAGTGTAGGGTAACGAACTTTGCTGATGACACGAAGATGAATGGAAAAGCAATTGTGTGGAGGGTGTGGAAAGTCTACAGAGGGATCTGGATGGGCTGAGCGAGTGGGCGAGGACCTGGCAGATGGAGTATAATGTTAGCAAATGTGAGGTTATCCACTTTGGTAGTAATAATAGTAGGAGGGATTACTATTTAAAGAGCGAAAAGCTGCAGCATGCTACGATGCAGAGGGACCTGGGGGCCCTTGTGCATGAGTCGCAAAAACCCAGTCTGCAGGTGCAGCAGGTGATCAAGAAGGCGAATGGAATGCTGGCCTTTATAGCGAGGGGGATAGAATATAAAAGCAGGGAGGTCTTGCTGCAACTGTACAGGGCACTGGTGAGGCCGCAGCTGGAGTACTGTGTGCAGTTTTGGTCGCCGCACATGTGGAAGGATATACTGGCCTTGGAGGGAGTGCAGAGAAGGTTCACTAGGCTGATACCAGAGGTGAGGGGGCTAGCCTACGAAGAGAGACTGAATAGACTGGGTCTGTACTCGTAGGAGTTTAGAAGGCTGAGGGGGGATCTTATAGAGACATATAAAGATAATGAAGGGGATGGATAGGGTAGAGGTAGAGAGATTCTTCCCCCCTTAGAAAGGGTAGCAGGACTAGAGGGCACAACCTCAAGATAAGGGGGGGGCAGTTTAGATCAGAGTTGAGGAGGAACTTCTTCACTCAAAGGGAGGTGAATCTCTGGAATTCTCTGCCCATTGAAGTGGTGGATGCTACCTCGCTAAATATATTTAAGTCACGGGTAGATAGGTTTTTGGTAGACAAGGGAATTAAGGGTTATGGGGAGAAAGCGGGAAAATGGAACTGATCCACTTCAGATCAGCCATGATCTTATTGAATGGTGGGGCAGGCTCGAAGGGCTAGATGGCCGACTCCTGCTCCTATTTCTTATGTTCTTATGTAAATGTTGTTATGTGTCTCTTTTCCCGTTTGTGCTTAGCTGAGGCCTCCGACAGTGATTGGTCAGTTCCACACCCTGTTCTTTGGTTCGGTGCGGATGTTCTTCCTGGGTGTGTTGGGATTCGCTGTCTATGGAAATGAAGCTTTGCATTTCAGCTGTGACCCGGACAGGCGAGAGTTAAACCTCTTCTGTTACAATCAGTTCCGGCCTATCACCCCACAGGTAAACAAGATGAATTAGACGTGCAAAGAGTGTTTGTTACTCAAGGCTGGAAGTTAGTGTACATTCGCTTTGCCCAATTCTACCATCCCTCTCTACCCTCAGTGTAAATCTCTGCTGTCTCTCTTTCCTCTCAGCTCTGACGATGGGTTATTCCGACCAGAAATGTTAGCTCTATTCTTTCTCCACAGATGCTGTCAGACCTGCTGAGATTTTCCAGCATTTTTCTGTTTTTGTTCCAGATTCCAGCATCCGCAGTATTTTGCATTTATCTGGAAGTTTCTTTCGTTCACTATTTTACTCCCTCTATATATCTTACAGTGTGTTTTTTCTCTTTCTACATCATTCTTAGGCGGTGGGCACTATTTCCTACCCAACTTTAGTTGATTCTTATTTTGATATTGCGTGGTTACTGGGGGTAGAAAAGAAAGTGGAGTTGAGGCTATAGTCAGACAGGATCTTACTGAATGGTGGACCAGGCTTGAGGGGCCAAATGGCCCATTCTTACTCCTAATTTATCTGTCCATATGTCTATTGATTTATTAGTCCAGCAACACAAATGTACTTCTATGAAGTACTTGGTTACAGTTGAGGCCTGTCAGTTGGCTGTTTAAACAGTAAGAAGTCTCACAACACCAGGTTTAAGTCCAACCAGTTTATTTGATAGTAAACCCACAAGCTTTCGGAAATGGTGTTGCTTTGTCAGGTGTGTGGAAGGTTCTGATCAGAGAAGGACATATAAAGACACACACAGTTTACAGAATACGGATTAGAATGCAAATCTCTGCAGCTAACCAGCTATTCAAGTCTTAAAAGATGCAGACAATGTGAGTGGAGATAGCATTAGGATAGGTTAAAGAGATGTGTATTCTCTGCAGACAGGACATTAAGTGAGATTTTACGACCCCAGGCAAGTCATGGGGGTTACAGATAGTGCGACATTAACCCCAGATTCCAGGTGAGGCCGCCCTCATGTGTGCGGAACTTGGATATCAGTCTCTGCTCAGCAACTCTGCGCTGTCGTGTCTCGTGAAGGCCACCTTGGAGAATGCTTACCCAAAGATCAGAGGCCAAATGCCCATGACAGCTGAAGTGTTCGTCAACAGGGAGGGAACAGTCTTGCCTGGTGATTGTCGAGCGGTGTTCATTCATCCATTGTCGTAGCGTCTGCATGGTCTCCCCAGTACTTTTTGCAGAAGGATCTAGATAGGCTGGGCGAATGGGCCAGGAACTGGCAAATGGAATTTAATGTTGGCAAGTGCGAGGTGGTCCACTTTGGTAGGAATAATGGTAGGAAGGATTATTACTTACGTGGAGAAAAACTGCAGCAGGCGACAGTGCAGAGGGACCTCGGGGTCCTTGTGCATGAGTCGCAAAAACCCAGCCTGCAGGTGCAGCAGGTGGTCAGGAAGGCGAATGGGATGCTGGCCTTCATCGCGAGGTGGATTGAATATAAAAGTAGGGAGGTCTTGCTGAGGCTATATAGGGCATTGGTGAGGCCGCAGCTGGAGTACTGTGTGCAGTTTTGGGCGCCGTACTTACGCAAGGATATTTTGGCCTTGGAGGGAGTGCAGAGGAGGTTTACTAGGCTGATGCCGGAGTTGAGGGGGTTGAGCTATGAGGAGAGGCTGAATAAACTAGGCTTGTACTCGTTAGAGTTTAGAAGAATGAGGGGAGATCTCATTGAGACGTATAAGATGATGAATGGGATGGATAGGATAGAGGTGGAGAGACTCTTCCCACTCAGAAACGACAGTAGGACTAGGGGGCACAGCCTCAAAATAAAGGGGGGGGCGGTTTAGAACGGAGTTGAGGAAGAACTTCTTCACTCAAAGGGTGGTGAATCTCTGGAATTCTCTGCCCGTTGAAGTGGTGGAGGCTGCCTCGCTAAATATTTTTAAGAAGCGTGTTGATGGGTTTTTGATAAGAGAGGGGATTAGGGGTTATGGGGAGAGGGTGGGAATGTGGAACTGAGACACGGCAGATCAGCCATGATCTTATTGAATGGTGGGGCAGTCTCGAAGGGCCAGATGGCCTACTCTTGCTCCTATTTCTTATGTTCTTATGTTCTCAATGTACCATACTTCGGGACATCCTTTCCTGCAGAGTATTAGGTAGACAACGTTGGCGGAGTTGCAAGTGTATGTACCGTGTACATGGTGGATGGTGTTCTCATGTGAGATGATGTCATCCATGTTGATGATCTGGCATGTCTTGCAGAGGTTGCTGTGGCAGGGTTGTGTGGTGTTGTGGTCACTGTTCTCCTGAAGGCTGGGTAGTTTGCTGCAAACAATGGTCTGTTTGAGGTTGTGCGGTTGTTTGAAGGCAAGAAGTGGGGGTGTAGGGATGGCCCTGGCGAGATGTTCACCTTCATCAATGATGTGTTGAAGACTTTGGAGAAGATGTCACAGCTTCTCCAGTCCGAGGAAGGACTGGACGACGAAGGGCACTCTGTCCATCATGTCCCGAGGAGGAGGTCGGTGCGGTTTTTCACAATGGCGCGTCAGTTGGCTGTTTACCCAGTTAATACACTGATGTGTATTAGCCATTTGGTTTTGAAGTTGATTTGATTTGGTTTATTATTGCCACATGTATTAACATATACTGAAAAGTATACACTAATGTGTAATAGCCATAGGGATGCAGCATTGTCAGAGGAACCATTTTTCAGATCAGACATCTTTCCAGTTGTTGTCATGGACCCCACGGCACTTATCAAAATAAGCAGGACTCCTGGCCAAAAAAAAATCCCTCAATCTTACAGAAATGTGATCTTTTTTTCCTCTGGGAGCTCGCTATGCACGAATTGACTGTTGTATTTTGCTCCTTTGCAACACTTCAGAAGAACTTCATTGGCTGTGAAGCACTGTGGAATGCCCTGGGGGTTGTGTAAGGCGCCATATAAATGTAAATCTTTCTCTACTGCTTGGCGAAGTCATTCACAAATTGAGAGAACTTTGCAATTTCAAATTTCGCATTGCTTCTCAAAACTATATTTGTATTCATGTAAGGGATACAACCATAGGAAGGATGTGATTGCACTAGAAAAGATGCAGAGAACATTCACTAGGGTGCTGCCCACTTATCAAGAGAGGCTGGCTAGACTGGGGTTGTTTTCTTTGGAGCAGAGAAGGTTGAGGGGGAACCCCGTGTGAGATGTACAAAATTATGAGGGACATAGATAGGATAGATGGGAAGAAACTTTTCCCCTTGGTACAGGGGCCAATAACTGGGGAGCATAGATTTAAGGTAAAGGGGCAGGAGATTTAGAGTGGATTTGAGGAGAAACTTTTTCACCCAGCTGATGGTGGGAATCTGGAATTCACTGCTTGAAAAGGTGGGAGAGGCGGGAATCCTCACAACATTTAAGAATCATTTAGATGAGCCCTTGAAATCCCATAGCATACAAGGGCTGGAAAATTGGATTAGGATGGATAGGTGCTTGATGGGCTGAAGGGCCTCTTTCTGTGCTGTAAAGCAGTATGACTACCGTTGAGACGTTGATGTTGACTTGCCTTCTTGAACATAATTGAGTGGCTTGCCAGGCCATTTCAGAGGGCAATTAAAAGCCTCCCATATTGCTGTCGTTTACAGACCAGGGCAGGGAGGGACCTAGATTTCTCCTTTTATGACATCTGGTGCTTATGGCATCTGGTACTGATGCTACCCGTTTAATCCCAATTCATTTCATTAATTATATTGAAATTTCCCGATAGTCATGTTGTAATTTGATAAAAGGAAAATACTGCAGGTGCTGGAAGCTGAAACCAAAACAACAAATGCTGGAAAATCTCAGCAGGTCTGGCAACGTCTGTGGAGAGAGATTAGAGACAGCAGTTCGAGTTTGGATGACCTTTTGTCAGGTATAATTTGAAATCAGGACTCTGGATTGCTAACCATGTAGGACAACCAATAAATTATTATAACCCCAATAAAGAAATCCTGATTATTTTAAGTTGTTCCATTTCAAAAAATATAGGGTTAAATTAATACTGGTGTTAGAATGAACACCTTATCTTTGACTCAGAGTGTTTGGAGTGCGATAGCTGTTGTTATATTATTTTTGCAAACATCCATACAGTAAAATCCGTTTTGTCAGCTTTTGTGTGTACATTAGTGCTGGAATATTCCACATTGTTGTTTCCTTTCACGCTAAAAAATTGCTTCATTTAAATCTTTTTCCTCAGGTGTTTTGGGCTTTACAGTTGGTCTCTGTCTTAGTTCCCGGCGCGGTGTTTCATCTCCACGCTGCCTGTCGCAACATTGACCAAGAAGTCATCCTGCAGAGGCCTGCCTTCACTGTCTCCTACATCATTTCTGTCCTGTCCAGAATCATCTTGGAGACCGTGGCCTTTTGGCTCCAGAGTCACCTGTTTGGCTTCCAGGTTCATCCAATCTTCCGCTGCAATGCCACATCCCTCGATAAGCATTTCAACATCACCAAGTGCATGGTGCCCGAGCACTTTGAGAAGACCATTTTCCTCAGTGCCATGTACACCTTCACCGCCATCACGGTGCTGCTGTGCGTTGCCGAAGTCTTCGAGATCCTGTGCAGGAGGCTGGGCTATATGTCCAGCTCGTAAACGAAACCGCTACCAACCCAGGACAACGACCCCACCAGCATCGACTTGTCTCAAGTCGCCAAGTAACTTCAAAAATTAATTTAAAGTGCGTTCATGTGTTTGAACAGGAACCATTTGCAGGGCTATGGGAAGGGCTTATTGGTGGAGGCTGCGGGGCGGGGGTTGTGGGGGAGACATGACTAATAGTGCCTTAAAAGAGCCAGCATGGACACAATGGGTCAAATGGCCTCTTCTTTGTGTTGTACAGTTCTGTAATATTACTTTAGGAGTTAACAAAATTGCCAACCTATTAATCTACTGGGAGAAAATAATCATTTTAAACTTTTTAAAACTATAAGATGGATAAATTAGACATGGTGCAATAACTGGTCAGGAGTATAGAAGAGAAGTTCAGCTGTGATAGAGTGTGGGACTCATGCTGATCAGAATCTGGTAACCAAATGAAGTTAGATTATATACATGCATGATGGCTGTGTCTAGTGTCCAGCACCTCGTGCCTGATATAACTGGGAGTAAAATGTCAGTATTATTGTCAAAGAGGGTCTATTAATCACTCAGAGGGTTCTTTGAACCTCCTAGGCACCATATAAACTGCATGTTTGTAATGTTGTCAGACCCCACTTGGACCTGGTCAGACCCCACTTGGAGTACTGTGCTCAGTTCTGGTCACCTCATTACAGGAAGGATGTGGAAGCTATTGAAAGGGTGCAGAGGAGATTTACAAGGATGTTGCCTGGATTGGGTGGCATGCCTTATGAAGATAGGTTGAGGGAGCTCGGTCTTTTCTCCTTGGAGAGACGAAGGATGAGAGGTGACCTGATAGAGATGTATAAGACGTTGAGAGGTATAGATAGGGTGGATTCTCAGAGGCTTTTTCCAAGGGATGGAATGGTCACTACGAGAGGACACAGGTTTAAGGTGATGGGGAGTAGGTACAGTGGAGATGTCAGGGGTAAGTTTTCCACTCAGGGTGGCGTGTGAGTGGAATCGGCTGCTGTTGGTGGTGGTGGAGGCAAATTAAATAGGGCCTTTTAAGAGACTTCTGGATGAGTATGTGGGACTTAATAGGATTGAGGGTTATAGGTAAGCCTAGTTGGTAGAGATGTGATCGGCACAACTTGTGGGCCGAAGGCCTTTTTGTGCCGTAGTTTTTCTGTGTTCTATGTTCTATGTTATCTTGAAAGTGAGGAAGCTCTTGGCTACATTTGTGAAACATTTCACATCTTGAACTCTATACGTGTGCGCATTTTCCAGGGTTACTGGAAAAGTTCGATTCCAGCCTTGGGGTCACTGTCTGCATGGAATTTGCACATTATTTTCGTGTCTGCGTGCGTTTCCTCCGGGTGCTCCAGTTTTCTCCCACAGTCCAAAGATGAAAAGGTTAGGTGGATTGACCATGCTAAATTGCCCCTTAGTTTCCAAAGATGTTCAGGTTAGATGGATTGAGCATGCTAAATTGCCCCTTAGTGCACAAAGATGTACAGGTTAGATAGGTTGGCCAGGCTAAATTGCGCCTTAGTCTCCAAAGATGGGCATATTAGGTGGATTGGCCATGCTAAATTGCCCCTTAGTATCCAAAGATGAGCAGGTAAGATGGATTGGCCATGCTAAATTGCCCCCTAGTGCCCAAAGATGTACACGTTAGATAGATTGGCCAGGCTAAATTGCCCCTTAGCATCCAAAGTTGTGCAGGTTAGATGGATTGGCCAGGTTAAATTGCCCCTTAGTGTCCCAAGATACGTAGGGTAGATGGATTAGCCATGGGAATGCGTAGGGTAACGGGAATAGGTTGGTGGAAAAGGCCTAGGTAAGATACTCTATCAGAGAGTCGGTGCAGACTAAATGGGCTGAATGGCTTCTTCTATAGGGATTGTATGATTCTAAAGCAGAATCCCTCCCAGAAGCAGGGTAGTATAACTCTGATGCCACAGGGTGTGAACGGCAATCATAATTCGCCGCCCAGTAGCACCATCTAATCACAGCTGAACTGTGTCACTCGTGCATGGAGTGGCATGGTGAGCAAACTCTCCTTGGAGTCCTGATAATAATGATGGAAGGTAAATAAAATATGACACCCCCCCACTGCCGGCACCCCCACCAGCACACAATGAAAAGGACAGCTCAGGTTCTGTCTGTATTGTCAACCACAAACAACGTGTATTTACTATACTGACTCAACCAGTTTGACTGATTCAATCTGCTGATTCTAGTCATCTATTCTCAGGCATCAGTCCGAGATTATCACCATATGACCTCACAAAGCAACTGCTGTCAACTGATTGAATTCTCGCATACATAGGTGAAAGCTCCCTTTAAAGTGAAACAGAGTAGTGTTGAATTGGCAATCTAACTCAACAAGGCAAGGGCTAGCTGATATTGGAGTTAGATGATGTCCCATGGATGTGGTAGAGAATGCTTTTCTCAGAAGTCTCAGCAGCACCTGCAGAGAGAGAATAGAGCCAATGTTTCGAGTCTGGATGACCCTTAGGGCCCAGATTTGATTGCGGGCTTGGGTCCACTATCTGTGTGGAGTCTGCACGTTCTCTCCGTATCTGCGGGGATCTCCTTCAGGTGCTCCAGTTTCCTCCCACAGTCTGAAAGATGGACTTGGCCATATTAAATTGCCCCTTAGTGTCCCAAATTGTGTAGATAAGGAGGGTTAGGGTTATCCAGATTCGAAACATTGGCTCCATTTTCTCCGCACAGACACTGTGAGTTCTGCTGAGATTTTCAAGCATCTTCTATCTTTGTTTCAGATTCCAGCATCTGCAGTATTTTGCTTTTATTATAATGCTCCTCTGAGATTGGGGATGGTGTCGGGGGCGCACTGTGTTAAGAATATCTCTTGGGGTTATGTACAATGCCATTTTCACTTGTGTCTGTGTTTCCTCCAGTATTGAAAAGTTTTAATGATAATTTGTTAGTTGCAAGTTGGCTCACATTAACACTGCAATGAAGTTACTGTGAAATTCCCCTAGTCACCACACTCCAGCATCTGTTGGGTCAATGCACCTAACCAGCATGTCAGACTGTGGGAGGAAACCAGACATCCAGAGGAAACCCACACAGACATGTGGAGAATGTACAGACTCCATACAGACAGTGACCTAAGCCAGGAATTGAACCCGAGTCCCTGGCACTGTGAGATAGCAGTACTAATCACTGTGCCACTGTGCTTCCCAGAAAAGAGCATTGGATTTAAAGCGGATGAATGTTGGATCCCACCACCTAAGTGCCCACCTGAGTAAATATTCTCTAATGCAGTTGCCATGCTACAACAGACAGGCCTAGAATCTGCCCCAGAGTGGGGCATCTCATAGTACTCTGCACTGGTTAGCATTTTACCTTAATCCTTCATTCCAGAGGCTATCTTTACACCATACATTGGTGGAAATGTGAACTTGCAAAGCTGCAGTGAGGGCAATGGAGCATCTTGTCAACCAGTGAGGTTTGAGGATTGAAAAAGAACAGGAAGAATGAAGGATCAGGTGAATTGGGATCAAATCGGGTACAGAAAGAGGTGGAAATTGAGGGAAAAGAAAGATCAACTTGGGGGATGAAAAGAGATTGAAAGGAAAGGTAAAAATGGTTGGAAATCAAAAATTTTAAAATTTTGACGATTACCTGAATAAGTGAGATGGCACCATCTTGATTGTCCCCTCTCTAGGCCAGAGATGTTGAGTGACATTTGTGTGAGGCAGTGGTGTTGCAGTATCATCACTGGAGTAGCAATCCAGAGACACACAGTGACCTCTGGCGACCTGGGTTCAAATCCCACCCTGACAAATGGTGAAACTTGAATTCAATTTTTTAAAAACCTAGAACTAAGAGTCTAATGATGACCGTGAGATTATTGTCGATTGTCATAAGAACCCATCTGGTTCACTAAAGTCCATTAGAGAAGGCGATCTGTTGTCCTCACCTGGTCTGGCCTACGTGTGGCTCCAAACTCACAGCAAGTTGACTAGCATCGACTCAGGGATAGGCGATAAATGCTGTTCACGGCCAGCGACGCCAAGATCCAGTGAAAATGTTTTTTCAAAAAATTGCAGGAATAAGAATCTCATTGCTAAAAGATCCTTGCACCATTAAACACCACCCCTGACTTCATGCAGTGAGCTGAACAGGTATTTTTGGAGCAAATGCAGTAATTTCTTGCGCCACATGGAGAGATTGCAGATGAGTTCTATTTCCATCAGGCCGGTGGCTAGGCAGGAAAAAATTGTCCATCAATTTGTGGCAATTTGCAGCTCAGGACGTAGCTCTTCCTCGCTGTAAATTGCTGTTTTTTACATCACAGTAATAGCAGTGTGTGCCTTGTTATTCTCTCTACGAGTTCATGGGATCCTGACAGTACAGAAGGAGGCCATTCAGCCCATTGAGTCTGCACTGACCACAATCCCACTCAGGTCCTGTAAACCCACACATTTACCCTGCTGGTCCCCCTGACACTAAGGGGCAATTTAGCAAGGCCAGTCAACCTAACATGCCTGGATCCTTGGTGCTGTGAGGCAGCAGGGCTAACCACACTGCCATTATACCACCCATAAACGTAGTAACATACAAACCTATCGTGCAGAAGGAGGCCATTTGGCCCATCAGGTCTGCACCGACCACAATCCCACCAAGGCCCTATCCCCATAGCTCCATGCATTTTACCCTTTGATACTAAGGGGCAACTTAGCATGGCCAATCCACCTAACACACATCTTTGGACTGTGGGAGGAAACTGGAGTGCCCAGAGGAAACCCACGCAGACATGGGGAGAACGTGCACACTCTGCACAGACAGTGACCCAAGCCGGGTATCGAATCCGGGTCCCTGACACTGTAAGGCAGCAGTGCTAACCACTGTGCCACCCTCTGGGCCATAGTGACACCACTCTTAGGGTAGCACAAGGGGAGGTTTACTCTGTGCCTGACCATACAGTGCCTGATTTAAAGGGCTTAATACTGTCACTACCTGTCAAAACTGGAGTGTGCTCAGTACCCCAACTCATGAAATTAATACACAACAAAGCTTAATTAAACTAAATCAATAACAGCAGTGTGTACTATCTGTAAGATGCACTGCAGCAATTCATCAAAGATTCCATAGACAGCACCTTCCAAACCCACGACCACTTCCATCTAGAAGGACAAGGACAGCAGAGACATTGGAACATCACCACCTGCAAGTTCCCCTCCAAGCCACTCACCATCCTGACTTGGAAGTATGTTCCTTTGCAGTTGCTGGGTCAAAATCTTGGAATTTCCCTCCCGAACAACATTGTGGGTCAACCCACAGAACGTGGACTGCAGTGATTCAAGAAGGCAGCCCTTGTCAAGGGCAACCTGGGATGGGCAATAAATACTGGCCAGCCAGCCACACCCATGTCCCACAAATGAACTTTTTAAAAATTCAAATAATGACATGCAATTTGCTCTCGAGGGTTTATTACAAACCAGAAAAAGAATCATTCTTTGTCACCGCTGCTAGTTGTAGAATAATAAGTTGCCCCCATAGCCTCAAAGCTGTGGTTGAAATTTGTTTTATTGTAGTCATTCAGTAATCATGATGGATGTGGATAGAATTACCATCAATGTTGTCCCTGTGCAGCCTTCACCTCCTGTCCCTGTGGTCTGAGAACTGGAAAGTATTTTGCGTACATGGGTTAGATACAAAACGTGTTAAACTTACTTACCTCTTGAACTCTCTACCACCTCAAACCAAGCGTCTGACTGTGGCCTCGGTGTGTCTGTTGATGTTCCATGTTGAGTGCAAGCTCTCTGTAACGCATCACCTCAGGTACAAATGTCTTTCTACATGTTGTGTCTTCTGAGATCAAAGCTGGTAACCCACTTTCAGTCCAAAAAATATCTGCTGTGTTCAAGGTAACATTTTAGCAACTTTACAAATGTTTGCCAATGTTGTACTTTACTACATACAAGGAATAAATAAAATATTTCTAAGCTTCACTGTTATCTTTCTCGACTAGGTCCTTATTGGGAATTTTCACCGCTATGATACAATTGGAGAAAGATAAGAATTTTGACCCCTTTCACTTGTTCCAGAATTTGTGCTAATAAAGATGATCAGAGGATTAGATAGGGTGGATAGTGAAAGCCTTTTTCCTCGGATGGTGATGGCTAACACAAAAGGACATAGCTTTAAATTAAGGGGTGGTAATTATAGGACGGATGTCAGAGGTAGGTTCTTTACTCAGAGGGTAGTAAGGGCATGGAATGCCCTGCCTGCAGCAGTTGTGGACTCGTCAGTGGATAGGCATATGGATAGCATTGGAATAGTTCAGGTTAGAGGGTCATTAGATTGGTTCCACTGGTCGGCGCAACATCGAGGGCCAAAGGGCCTGTACTGCGCTGTAATGTTCTATGTTCTATGTTCTAAAGGCATTATCATGAAGTGTGGTACAATGGTTCAGTGGTTAGCACTGCTGCCCCACAGCACAGGATTCAATTCTGGTCTCGGGTGACTGTGTGGAGTTTGCGTGTTCTTCCAATGTCTGCGTGGGTTTCCTCCAGATGCTCGAGTTTCCTCCCACAGTCCAAAGATTTGCACGTTAGGTGGATTGGCCATGCTAAATTGTCCCTTGGTGTTCAAAATGTGCAGGTTAGATAGATTAGTCATGGGAAATGTGTGGGATTACAGGGATAGGGCGGGCTGAAGGCCTGGGTAAGATATTCTGTCAAAGAGTCAGTGCAGACTCAATGGGCCAAATGGCCTCCTTCTGCACTGTAGGGATTCTATGATTGCAAGCTCCTTTTTGATCTATCAACCCAACTGAACTCATTCCTCCATCGCCCTATTTCTCGATCACTTCACTTTTCAGGAACACATTGCGTCTTCCTCTTTTCAAATTCCAAATGGTACATTATGACTACTTCACAACATTACATGGTGTTCGCTTGTTTTAAAAGGTTAGCAACATCTTCCTGGCTTCTTTTCTGACCCCGTGTTTGTACAAATTGGCCAAGTTAAGCAAACACACTGAATCCAACTAAATTAAAATCTAGGCCAGTTCCTAGCAGACTAAAACAAAATGGGTGGAACGTTTTGGGACGCTGGATACAGCGCCTTCAGAGGCTGAGAATACTGTGACAAGTAACTCACTCCCTAACTCCCCAGAGCCTATCCACCATCTACAAAGCACAAGCCAAGAGTGTGACTCCCCACTTGCCTGAGTGAGTGCAGCTCCAACAACACTCAAGAAACTTGACATGATCCAGGACAAAGCAGCCCCGCTTGATTGGCACCACATGTACAAATATTCGATCCTTGCATCACCAATACTCATTAGCAGCAGTGTGTACTATCTACAAGGAGCACTGCAGTAATTCACTAAAGATCCTTAGCAGCACCTTCCAAATCCACGACCACTTCCATCGAGAAGGACAAGGGCAGCAGATAAATGGGAACACCACCATCTGCAAGTTCCCCTCTAAGCCACTCACCATCCTGACTTGGAAATATATCGCCGTTCCTTCACAGTCACTGGGTCAAAATTCTGGAATTCCCTCCGTAATGGCATTGTGGGTCAACGTACAGAACATGGACTGCAGCGATTCCAGAAGGCAGCTCACCACCACCTTCTCAAGGCCAACTAGGGATGGGCAATAAATGCTGGCCAGCCGGCGATGCCCACGTCCCACGAATGTCCCACATATGAATAAATTAAATACACAAATAAGGGATCTGATAGCTGCACTCAGTTAGTCCCACCCCACCCCTACATATTCATGGCATTGCAATTTTCATCTGCTTCAGATTATTGTCTCTTTTGAAAAGACATGATAAAATCTTCCTCCACCACACTCTCAGGTACGGGATTCCGGATCCTAACCACTTGCTGCATAAATATAACAATTCTTATGTCATATAATCGTAGGGCGGGTTTTACAGCCTTTCTTGAGCGAGATCGGAAAATCCCACCCCAGGTCAATGGATATTTTCTTTGTTCGCCTCTCGCTCGCTCTGATTCCGTGGTGGGCAGGTGGTAGAATTCCGGCAACAGAGTTTTACAGCACAAAAAGAGGCCCTTTGGCCCATCATGTCTGTGCTGGCCATCAAGCACCTATCTATTCTAATCCCATTTTCCAGCACTTGGTCCATAGCCTTGTGTGCGACAGCATTTCAAGTGTACGTCTAAATGTTTCTTAAATGTTGTGAGAGTTCCCGCCCCTACTACCCTTTCAGGCAGCGAGTCCCAGATTCCCACCACCCTCTGGGTAGAAAAGCTTTTCCTCAAATCCCCTTTGAATACCCCCCCCCCTTAACTTAAATCTGTGGGTGAAATCTTCCAATAAAATGTCAGAATGTTGTTTCCAGTGAGGAAAATCAGCAGTCAATTTTCTATCAGCTCCTACGACAGGCGACCAGAATAAATCAAGGGCGTGTGTAGACGCCACCATGTAAGTGTGGACGAGGCCTCGACACACAAAGCCTGGCGGTACTGATCTTTAAAGGGCACCCCTATTAGAACACAAATAAACCTCCCACCCTGTCACCACCAGAACTCTCCATTCACCTGACGAAGAGGGTAACCCCTCGAAAGCTTGTGAGAATATTATCAAATAAATAGGTTGGACTAAAACCTGGTGTTGTCAGACTTTTTACTGTGTTACCACCCTCCCCACCAACCTCCCCAATCGAAGTGGCATTCAACTACAATTTCCTCCCCTCCACCCCTGCAATGTGATCATTGGCATGGTGCCAACCCAGCAATGCCAACCTCTGCTAATCCTACAACACGTTCACGTCTGGGTGAACCTGTTGTAGACCTTGCCAACATTATGCTTGCAGTTTGAAAATATTTCTTTTAGGATTTGGAATCTGTCAAGTAATGAGCATTGAGGTTTTGGCCAATTGCTTTGCCTTTGTGCTAAGCTCATTCAGAAATCCTTCGGGATTACAGTTAGATGAAGGATCCTATTGGGAGCACAACATCCAGAGGTCACAGATCTCACTGGTGAGTTCACAGATTTTGGATCTTCCCCACCCCCTCGCTGGTGACATCATCAGGTTCATACCCATAACAGGTGTGAACCTGATTTGCATTCATTTAAATACCTCACAAGAGGTTATTGCAGAAGGTCAGGGGACATGGAGTTGGGGGTAGGGTGTTAGCGTGGATAGAGGACTGGTTGTCAAATAGGAGGCAGAGAGTGGGGGTCAATGGGTGCTATTCGGATTGGAGGTTGGTGACTAGTGGAGTGCCCCAGGGGTCGGTGCTGGGGCCTCAGCTATTTACCATTTATATAGATGATCTGGAGGAGGGAACCCAGTGTATGGTGTCGAAATTTGCTGATGACACCAAGATTGGTGGAACAGCAAATTGCGCGGAGGGTGTGGAGAGTCTGCAGAAGGATCTAGATAGGCTGGGCGAATGGGCCAGGAAATGGCAAATGGAATTTAATGTTGGCAAGTGCGAGGTGGTCCACTTTGGTAGGAATAATGGTAGGAAGGACTATTACTTACGTGGCGAAAAACTGCAGCAGGCGACAGTGCAGAGGGACCTTGGGGTCCTTGTGCATGAGTCGCAAAAACCCAGCTTGCAGGTAAAGCAGGTGGTCAGGAAGGCGAATGGGATGCTGGCCTTCATAGTGAGGGGGATTGAATATAAAAGTAGGGAGGTCTTGCTGCGGCTGTATAGGGCATTGGTGAGACCGCAGCTGGAGTACTGTGTGCAGTTTTGGTCGCCGTACTTACGCAAGGATATTTTGGCCTTGGAGGGAGTGCAGAGGAGGTTTACTAGGCTGATGCCAGAGTTGAGGGGGTTGAGCTATGAGGAGAGGCTGAATAAACTAGGCTTGTACTCGTTAGAGTTTAGAAGAATGAGGGGAGATCTCATTGAGACATATAAGATGATGAATGGGATGGATAGGATAGAGGTGGAGAGGCTCTTCCCGCTCAGAAAGGATAATAGGACTAGGGGGCACAGCCTCAAGATAAAGGGGGGGGGGCGGTTTAGAACGGAGTTGAGGAGGAACTTCTTCACTCAAAGGGTGGTGAATCTCTGGAATTCTCTGCCCTTTGAAGTGGTGGAGGCTGCCTCGCTAAATATTTTTAAGACGCGGGTTGATGGGTTTTTGATAAGAGAGGGGATTAAGGGTTATGGGGAGAGGGCGGGAATGTGGAACTGAGCCACGACAGATCAGCCATGATCTTATTGAATGGCGGGGCAGGCTCGAAGGGCCAGATGGCCTACTCCTGCTCCTATTTCTTATGTTCTTATGTTCTTATTTCCATGTACTTAACATGCCTCCTCCCCCCCCCCCCACATTTAAAGTAATGATTTAATGTGGCTGACTTAGTGCAGTTTATAGTTTTGTGGAGAAATGGTGGAAGTTTAAATAAATGACCACAAATGACAAAAATCACATCACTATGAAAGAAGGAACAGCAGACAGGTTAACAAAGCCATAACAGTGGCTGATGCCACCACCATAGTGGGTCGGATCTCAAACAGTGATGAGAGAGAATACAGGAATGAGATAAAGAGCCCTGTGAACTGGTGAGGCGACAATAATCTCCCCCTCAATGTCAACAAAATGAAGGAGATTGTCATCAACTCTGGGAAGCGTAGGGAAAAGTATACCCCTGTCTACATCACAGTAAGAAGTCTCACAACACCAGATTAAAATCCAATCAGTTTATTTGATAGTAATCCCACAAGTTATTTATTACTATCAAATAAACTGGTTAGACTTTAACCTGTTGTTGTGAGACGTCTTACTGTGTTTACCCCAGTCCAACGCCGGCATCTCTACATCCTGTCTACATCAACAGGGTCAATGTAGAAACGATCAAAAGCTTCATGTTTGTAGATGTCCAGATCACCAACAACATGTCCTCATCCCCCCATCCCAACACTATAATTAAGATAGCCCACCAAATCCTCTACTTTCTCAGAAGATGAAGGAAATTTGATATGTCCGCTACAACTCTCACCAACTTTTGCAGATGCACTATAAAAAGCATTCTTTCTGGTTGTATCACAGCTTGGTATGGCTCCTGCTCTGCCCAAGAACTACAAAAGCTCAGTGACTGTAGCCCAATCCATCACACAAGCCAGCGTCCCATCCATTGACTCTGACTACACTTCCCACTGCCTTGGCAAAACAACCAGCTTAATTAAGGACCCCACGCACCCTGGACAATCCCTCTTCCACCTTCTTCCATCGGGGAAAAGATACAATAGTCTGAGGTCATGAACCAACTGACTCAAGAACAGCTTCTTCATTGCTGCTGTCAGACTTTTGAATGGACCTACCTCGCACTAAATTGATCTTTCTCTACACCCTAGTTATGATTGTAACACGACATTCTGCACTCTCTTGTTTCCTTCTCTAGGAATAGTACACTTTGTCTGCATAGCGTGCAAGAAACAATGCTTTTCATTGTATGTTAATACATGTGACAATAATAAATCAAATCAAATCTAAAAACTAATGTTCATTTCTCAAGGATTAGTATGGGGAAGCTTGGGCCTGTGTCCTTTGGAGAGTGAGAAGTGATCTTGTTGAAGCACCTAAGGTCTCGAGGGAGTTGACAGGATGGATACTGCAAGGGTATCCATTGTAAGAGAGACTAGAACTAGGGGATATTGGATAAAATTAAGGGGTCGACCATTCACAATGGAGATGAGGAGAAATGTTTTCTATTCATGAGTCATGACTCTTTGGAACTCTCTTTCCCAGGTGGTGGCATAGAATATTTTCAAGGCAGAGGTAGATAGATTCTCCCCAATAAAAGGGTATCGGGTGGGCCGGAAAGTGGCTTTGAGACCATGATCTAACTACATAGGGAAGCAGGTACGAGGGTCCCAATAACCTACTCCTCCACCTAATTCATATATTCATACGTAGAGTTTAAAAAAATAAACGGAGAGGGTGCGTGGAACTCATCTCAAACCTTGTTAAATCTTATTAGCTTGAAATGTTGTGAATAATCCTGCAAGAAGACAGGACAAGCACTGGGGTAATTGCAAATAGGATTTATTAGAATGAAACTGGAGCTGTGAGTATCAGGAAAGGTTGAACTGACTGGGGCCTCTTGAAAAGAGAAGACAGAGGGAGAATCTTTAAAATTATGAAATGGTTTGAAGGGATGCAGGAAAAGGAGGTTTTACCAGTGAGAGGTGGCAGGGCAGGAGGTGGACTCCCCAACCAGGTGTTAGGTTTTAAGTTTACTTATTATTGTCACAAGTAGGTTTACATTAACATTGCAATGAAATTGCTGTGAAAATTCCCCAGTTGCCACACTCCGGCGCCTGTTTGGATACACTGCGGGGGAATTTAGTATGGCCAATGTACCTAACCAGCACGTCTTTTGGACTGTGGGAGGAAACCAGAGCACTTGGAGGAAGCCAACGCAGACACAGGGAGAACGTGCAGATTCTGCACTGACAGTGACCCAAGTTCGGAATTGAACCTGGGTCCTAGGCACTGTGAGGCAGCTGTGCTAACCACTGTGCCAATGCGCTCCATGCCTACCAACCACACCCACCTCCCCCATCTCACCAAACCACCCTGTCCCCGGGTTAGAAATATAAGATAGTCATCAATAAATCCAACAGAGAATTTAGGAGAAACGATATTACCCAGGGAGAGAATGATTGAGGTCAATAGTATAGATGCATTTAAGAGGGAAGCTGGATAAACACATGAGAGAGAAAGGGATCGGAGGAGAGGGTGACGGAGTCAGGTGAAGAGGAGCTGGGAAGATATTCAAGTGGAGCATAAACACCGTCAGGGGCTGGTTGGGCCGAACGGCCTGTTTCGATGCCACGTAACTTAAAGAATACCAGCAAAGGAAAGCTTGGCAGATGTGGAAGTTGTCAGCGTAAATGACAGGAGGAAGACAGCTGTGTACCTCAGCAATTCGCAGCGATTACTCTGGGGAGTGCAGCAAAGCAATTTGCAAAGAATACCCAAAGCACGGCCACCTCTGATGAACAGATGGTATCTTGACAAACACGGCAGGAAGTTTGAAAGGCATTGAGATGTTCTTTCAAGCAAAAACAATGGGACTGGTTAACTTGACCTGTCAAAATCGCTGCGATGCAGAAGCCACGCTGGTTCATTCATTCATTCATTCATTCAGCTTGGGAGGATAGGTGACTTCATCCCTGTTTGCTAAGTGCAGGGGCACATAATGTTTTTGACAGTGCAGCGTACTGGAATGTTAGGGTGTCGGACACATCTGCCAATACACCTGTGTTAAATGTCCATTCAGAGCGAGGAACCAGATTGCCAGACTTAACAGCCGCTTCAATACCCAGCTACTGAAGCAAGCTAAAACATCCATGCAGCAGCCAGGGCTGATGAATGAGTTCTATCCAACCAGCACACAATGACAGAGCAAGAGCGATACAAGCTGACATTCCTGATTTATGTGCAGGGGAATGTTGTGAGTTGATGCACAGAAAGCACAAATATCAAGTAATTTATCCATATTCACAATTTTCCCTCCTGTACTCCCTTGGATAAAGAGTTGGCTGAGGGGGATAAGTGTGGACAGGGTTTGACAGGGTAAATATGGAAAGATTAATTCCTCCAGCTGGCGGGAGGGGTGGGGGAGCATATGAAAACTAAAGGGGCGAAATTTTAAAATTGGGGCATTCGGGAGCAAGATCAGGAAGCATTGTTTCCACAGACATGGCGGTGGAAATCTAGAATTCTGTCTTCAAGAGGCCTATGATATTGGGATGCTGGCCTTCATAGCGAGGGGGATTGAATATAAAAGTAGGGAGGTCTTGCTGCAGCTGTATAGGGCATTGGTGAGGCCGCAGCTGAAGTACTGTGTGCAATTTTGGGCGCCGCACCTGCGCAAGGATATTTTGGCCTTGGAGGGAGTGCAGAGGAGGTTTACTAGGCTGATTCCGGAGTTGAGGGGGTTGAGCTATGAGGAGAGGCTGAATAAACTAGGCTTGTACTCGTTAGAGTTTAGAAGAATGAGGGGAGATCTCATTGAGATGTATAAGATGATGAATGGGATGGATAGGATAGAGGTGGAGAGACTCTTCCCGCTCAGAAAGGACAGTAGGACTAGGGGGCACAGCCTCAAGATAAAGGGGAGGCGGTTTAGAACGGAGTTGAGGAGGAACTTCTTCACTCAAAGGGTGGTGAATCTCTGGAATTCTCTGCCCATTGAAGTGGTGGAGGCTGCCTCGCTAAATATTTTCAAGAAGCGGTTTGATGGGTTCTTGATAAGAGAGGGGATTAAGGGTTATGGGGAGAGAGCGGGAATGTGGAACTGAGCCACGACAGATCAGCCATGATCTTATTGAATGGCGGGGCAGGCTCGAAGGGCTAGATGGCCTACTCCTGCTCCTATTTCTTATGTTCTTATGTTCTTATGAAGTTTTCCGTACTGAAATCATTAGATTTTTCTCAGGTAACAGATCAAGGGATATCGATCAAAGACAAGTAAATGGATTTGAGATACAGTTCAGCCTTGACCTAATTGTGTGATGGAACAGGCTCGATGGACTGAATGACCCTCTCTTCTGCTTAATGTCTTTACGTTACATTATGGTAATTAATGCAGCCTTGCCAAGACACTTAAGATTACAAATGAATAAATGAAACATGTCTTCACCAGAAATAGTGTCTTCTTGCCTTATACTACTCAGAGATTATCATGAAAACCATCAATAGAAAGCACTCCCATTGTTTATTCAAATGTCTGGGCATATTCCCTTCGCCCATAGATCTACAGGTGCCAGCAGATGAATATTATTAGCACTTAGCAAGCCGAGCACTCACATTTGGCTGGAAGCTTCGTGCATTCATGAATAGGGGCTTGTCCTCTTCGCAAGCAATGTAACATTTTCTGGTGTCTTTGCAGTTGAGTATGTACCTGTGCGATAGTGACTCCTTAGCACAAAATAACCAAATTGGCTTACCACACAGATGGGGTCCATCAACTTTGTGTTGGCCTTTGGTGAGAGTAACCCAAATAGAATCCCCCTGTTCTACTCCCTCTTGATATGGAGGTGCCGGCGTTGGACTGGGATAAACACAGTAAGATGTCTCACAACACCAGGTTAAAGTCCAACAAGTTTATTTGACAGTAAACCCCCTCACACATGAGGATGGCCTCAACCGGGATCTTGGGTTCATGTCACACTATCTGTAACCCCCATGACTTGCCTGAACTTGCAACATCTCACTTACTGTCCTGTCTGGAGACAACACACATCTCTCTAACCTATGCTTAATGCTGTCTCTACTCACATTGTCTGCATTTTTAAGACTTGAATATCAGATTAGCTGTAAAGACTCGTGTTCTAATCAGTATTCTGTAAACTGTGTGTGACTTTATCTGCCCTTCTCTGATCAGAACTTTCCACTCACCTGATGAAGGAACAGCATTCTGAAAGCTTGTAGGTTTACTATCAAATAAACTTGTTGGACTTTAACCTGGCATTGTGAGACTTCTTACTGTGTCTAGTCCCTCTTGACAGCCTAAAAACATAAGAACATAAGAAATAGGAGCAGGAGTAGGCCATCTAGCCCTTCGAGCCTGCCCCGCCATTCAATAAGATCATGGCTGATCTGTCGTGGCTCAGTTCCACTTTCCCGCCCTCTCCCCATAACCCTTAATCCCCTCTCTTATCAAAAACCCATCAACCCGCTTCTTAAAAATATTTAGCGAGGCAGCCTCCACCACTTCAACGGGCAGAGAATTCCAGAGATTCACCACCCTTTGAGTGAAGAAGTTCCTCCTCAACTCCGTTCTAAACCGCCTCCCCTTTATCTTGAGGCTGTGCCCCCTAGTCCTACTGTCTTTTTTGAGCGGGAAGAGCCTCTCCACCTCTATCCTATCCATCCCATTCATCATCTTATACGTCTCAATGAGATCTCCCCTCATTCTTCTAAACTCTAACGAGTACAAGCCTAGTTTATTCAGCCTCTCCTCATAGCTCAACCCCCTCATTCTCTAAGTTTTTGCCCTAAATTCCCTTAAAAGATGGAACATTCTGTGCCTCAACCGTTCCTTGTGGGAAACCATTCCACGCTGTATGATTGTGTGAAGACATTTCTCCTACTCCTTCTCCTAACTCTTTAGAAACTATTTTCAATTGATGAGTTTTTTTTTTGCTAACTAATCTCCCAGCCAACGGAAAATAATGTTTTGCTTTTCACTCAATGAATCCCTTCAAATTCAATCAACATCTCATCACTTCTCCTTTCAGCAGTCTAATACTAAAGATATTACCATCATTTTTCAAACCTGGCATCATTCTGGTGAACTATGGCTAGAATGGGTAGTATGGTGGCACAGTGGTTAGCACTGCTGCCTCACAGCGCAATGGACCTGGGTTCGGCTCCTGGCTTGGTTCACTGTCTGCGCAGAGTCTGCATGTTCTTCCCGTGTCTGCATGGGTTTCCTCAGAGTGCTTCGATTTCCTTCCACAGTTTGAAAGGTGAACTGTTTAGGTGCAATGATCATGCTAAATTCTCCCTTAGTGTACCTGAACAAGCGCCAGAGTGAGGCGACTAGTGGATTTTCACAGTAACTTTACTGCAGTGTTAATGTAAACCTACTTGTGACATAAACTTTAAACTTTAGTGCCTTTTCTCCCATGAGATGATCAAATCTACATTAGCTGTGGACTAACCCACAATTGACAGAAACCGAACACTATTCCCACACTGGCCAGCAACGATTCCAGCAAACCAGCCTCCCGTCAATTGATTCTGTCGCCACTTCCCAGTGTCCCAGAAAAGCAGCCAGCATCATCAAGGACCCTATGCACCCTGGACATAATCCCTTCCATGTTCTTCCATCAGGTATAAAGGTCTATAAAACAATGAGGGGCACAGATAAGATAAATAGTCAACATCTTTTCCCAAAGGTAAGGGAGTCTAAAACTAGAGGGCATAGGTTTAAGGTGAGAGGGGAGAGATACAAAAGGGTCCAGAGGGGCAATTTTTTTCACACACAGGGTGGTGAGTGTCTGGAACAAACTGCCAGAGGCAGTAGTAGAGGCGGGTATAATTTTGTCATTTAAAAAGCATTTAGATAGTTACATGGGTGAAAGGGGTATAGAGGGATATGGGCCAAATGCAGGCAATTGGGACTAGCTTAGTGGTTAAAAGAAAAGGGCAGCATGGACAATTTGGTCTGGAGGGCCTACTTCCATGCTGTCAACCTCTATGACTCTATGATTCTAAAAATCTGAGGTAATGTACCAACCGACTCAAGAACAACTTCTCTGTTACCATCAGACTTTTGAATGGATCTACCTCGCATTAAGCTGATCTTTCTCTACACCCCAGCTATGACTGTACCACTACATTCTGCACACTCTGTCCTCTCCTTTCCCGCGTATGGTATGCTTTGTCTGTGTAGCGCACAAGAAACGATACTTTTCACTGTATGTTAATACATGTGACAATAATAAATCAAACCAAGGCAGTAACCATCGTTTACGATGATCAAACTCCTGGTTTATCAACTTTGCCAGGAGGTCAGATGATCCCGGTGTAATGGGGGTAAATGCTGTGAAGCACAAAGAGCTCCAGTGTATGGGATGGGTTGAGTGGACCCTGTCACTGTGTAAAAGGCCCAACATGCGATTTCTAAGCTGTGGTGACTGAAAAAGGGACAGGATTCTTGGGTTTAATTAGCCGTGCAAGTGCCCATTTTAGCCATGCAGCCCAGAACAGATGAGTTAACCACATTCAGCAGGGATAATGAAAGAGCCTACGTTTAGCCTTCGAGTCTCTGGAGTCAGTGCAGACTCGATGGGCTGAAAGGCCTCCTCCCGGACTGTGGAGATTCTATGGTTCTATGGTGGTGGGGGGTGGGGGGGGTGGAGGGTGGGTAGGGAGCTGCATTACTGCTCCTATATTAAAGCAAATTACTGCGGATGCTGGAATCTGAAACCAAAAGAGAAAATGCTGGAAAATCTCAGCAGGTCTGGCAGCATCCGTAAGGAGAGAAAAGGGCTGATGGTTCGAGTCCAGATTACCCGTCATCTGGACTTGAAACGTCAGCTCTTTTCTCTCCTTACAGATGCTGCCAAACCTGCTGAGATTTTCCTGCATTTTTTTCTTTTGATTACTGCTCCTGTCACTTGGTTGCCTGGTAATTAACGCTGGAATATCTTGAGTAGATTTATGCGTTTTAAAATAGCACAGCTGTGGTCCACATTGTGGCTATTGTAATGGACACACCATGTGTTTGCCACTCATAATCCTGCTGCACTCGAATTCAGCTTTGCACTCATTCTGTCCACCCCTTTCTCTTATGTTTCACATCAAGTATATAGGAAGCTACAGAAAGAAAGAACAGGCCATTCTGCCCACTATATTAACCTCCATCCACTCCTTTTCATCACACCCTATCAGCACATCCTTCTATCTCTTCCTCTCTCATCAATCTATCTACCTTCCATTTAATTGCATCCATGTTCTCCACTTCGGCTAGTACCTATTGTATCTATGATGCTACTGTGTGTGGAATTTTCCCATCCCACCCAACAGTGGAATCCTGGCAGACAGGACATGGGTCATGTAAAGTTCTGTTGACCTCAGGCAGGATTTTCCGGTTTTGGAAAAAATCCTACCCAGTATCTTGAAGAAATGTATTTTCATCATGTTTCTTGTCAGGGGTATGTTTAAAAGTCAGCTTTGTTTTACACGGCGCCAATTTGTCTGCACTGGGCAGAGAATTCAGGCTAATGATTGATTTTAATGAGGGATGTGTTTGTTTTAATTTGAGTTAATGCATTTTTGTTTATTTTGGTTTTTGTCCTAGGGTTTCAGAGTAGGGTTTTGATTAGGTTGATTGGCAGAAGCAAAGATATGTGAATGGGTAAAGCTAAGCTTGCAAGAAAAACACACATAATTCTTTTATTTTCTGCTTGGCCCTGAAAGAAGCAAGAAATGTCTTTCTGTCTCTCTCTCTCTCACTCTCTCCCTGGAGGCTGCTGTTTGTGACTTTCAGAAGACAGGTCTCTCTCTCTCTCTCTCTTTCTCCAGAGGTGCTGAAAATCTCTAGGACTATTGACAAGTATAAGCATGTACACCTGGGATTTGCCAACTGACTTTGAAGAGGAGTTTAAATCTATAAGAGGAATATTGCCTAAATTGGAACTAATAGAGATAGGTCAGCAGTTAAGAATTGTATTTTGTCATGTTCAAGTCTTTCAATTTGTAAAAGTTAAGGTAATTCATTTGTTATAGCTAAAGTGTATTGCTAAATAAAGTTTGTTTTGATAAAAAGTTTCCTGGTGTGTCAATAGAATCATACCTGGAGAAGAACACATTCTCCTCACACTAATGCCAAAATCGAAAATGTGTTGGGGTCTAGTCTGGCTTTGTAACATACCTTGGGGTTTTTGTCCTGATACCCTAATATCACAAGTTTTACATTCTCACCACTCTCGTTCTCCGTTCAGTAATCTGTACACGAGCTATTAATCTGTATAAATTTCATTTAGTTTGTCCAGAATTATCGTCCTAATGCACTACCATTTGCAGGTGAAGTTTGATGCTTTTGGGACACTTGGCAAGTTCATCATGTACCATTCAGAGCCCATCAAAGTCATATCCTCTTCACCATTGTTCTGCCTCTCATTATGCTTTGATGTTTTTTTTTCAAGGTTAGTCATTACAGACGCTGGAAACTCTGGCACCGTTCAAATAGTCAGCAATGCTAAATAATTAAAATTGTGAGACAAATTCACCCATAAACTTTTCAAAGGAAAACCTTTTCATTCCCTGGAGAAGTGACAGAAGTAGGAGACCTGGCAGGTTTCTCAAGTCGTTGCACACAGCTTCCCTTTCTCTTCAATGGGCCGAGACAAAAGTGCTGCTTTTCGTCAAAAGCTGAGCAATGTACTGGGTTCTTCTCCCACATGGGATACATCGGATGCTAAAGAAAGAACTTGCGTTTGCATAGTCCCTTTGGCAACCTCAGGATGATCCAGAGCACTTTGCAGCCAATAAAACACATTTTTGACACTACTGTACTGGAAATTTGACAACCGAGTTGTGCACAGCAAGATCCCACAATAGCCGAATTTGGCAGCTTCTGTGGCGAGGGAAGCTGAGTTAGGGAGGGTGATTTTGAACCCACGTTAGCCGTGTATGGCATCACCGACACTGGTGTAAAATCCGGAGAGAATTGGAAAGCATGAATTTCCACTGGCGGAACCACAATTCCCAGTTTCAAACCCCTGGCCGGGGGATTAATGTGACAAATGCCGCTCGAGGCTGGGGACCTCTTTTTAATACATTAGCATGTCATTAGGGAGCACTCAATCCGGAACCTTCCCCGCCCTCACTGATTGGCACCATTTACAACAGCTGCATAAAATTGTCAACATGGCGACCTCTCCTCAGGGGGGGATATCTGAGGTGAGTGCTCAGGTCGCCCTCACCATTTTGGCGCTAGTCGCGGAGGGAGCAATGGAGACAACGCAGGGGGACCCAAATAAGGGCAACACGGTGGCAGGAAAGGGGTTCAATATTGCTATCTCGGGGGAGGGATCATTCGCAGGCCTTACCTTCCCTTCATGATGGGGAGCCCCAAGCTTGAAAGGGGTGCTGTTTCGCACTTCCTGTGTCCCCCTTGATGGGCTCTTGTCCATTTCCTCACTGAGAGGGATTGTCTTTCCAGACTGAGAGCTGGGAAGTGGCTGGGAGGAGTGGAATCCAGAGGATCAGCACCAGGGCCAACGGTGAAGTTTCGGCGTGGGGTTCCATGAGAGGCCTAGCTGCAAAAGCAGAGTGAGGAATTCAGGAATGGGGGCTTTCCTGCCTCATGAAGACCCTCTCAATGAAGCCGGGGCAGGGAGGGGAGGGGGGCAGTGACCGATGTGATATTTGAACCCCAAACTCAGGCAGCAGTGTGAGGCCAAGGGAATGAGATGTATGGGGTGCCTCTCACAGGAAGGGAGGTGTCAGATGGGTGGAACACCTTCAGGATCTCCTGGATGGAAGGCTCTGGGTTGCACTCCTGTCGATCCCCTTCCTCTCAGGTGCCCGAGGCCTCTGTGTTTTTCCACGGGATAGAGGAGCAGCTGAAGTGTGATCCACAAGGCCTGCCATCCTCTGGTGCTGACATTCGTGGATTCCCACCAGTGCCCTGCATCATGCAGTTGATACCTTGCACCATGAAGCTCATGCCCTCAGCCATGGAGGTCTTGAGCTGAACCATGGAGAGGACATCCCCCACCACGGGGTGCAGGATCTGTGCCAAGCCATCCTCTGCGGATGCCTCCCTCGCGGTGTAGGACTTGCTGCGTTGGAGTAACGGCACCATCTCTTTGGACAGAAGGTGATGGAACTCCGCCAGTCGGCCTTACAGTCCGCGGAAAGATGCTGTCAACCCTTCCTGATGCGGACGACTCTGCCTTTATAGCTCCAGAAACTCTGGGATGACCGGTTCCAGGGACAAGTCTTCGGCCAGAAGCTTAGCAGATTCCTGGGTTCCGCCATCCCTCGGAGTGCCAGTTCCCTGGGACGTCCTTCCTCTTTGAATTTTCAATTGTGAGGGGCTCACCAGTGACACAGAAGCCTGACTACTTCTTAGTCCCACCAAGATGCAAGTACCTATGTTGGTGGAAAGCGTAGACAAATGCGACACATCTTAAATGCTGGTCTCCAAGATCGTGGAGTTGGTCGATTGATTGCCTACAAGAGAGATGGCATTCGTGCATCACAGGGGCAGACTGATGAGGGGAAGTTAATTCATGTGGAGCTTAAAGAATGACTTCATGACTTGAGGGTTCTCACTTTTGTCTCGTGCCCCCACTGTCGATAGTCAGTCTGGGGCTATTTTAATGATGTTGATTAAGGGATCTTTATTCCCAAGGACACTGGAGCCCCTGCTCTTCTTCGAAATAGTACCATGGGATATCCTGTGTCCACTGGAGATGGCAGATGGGTTTTTTTTTAGCCTAGGCTTTGTCTTAATTTTGATCTCCAATGATCCTGAACCCTTTGTTTATCCATATCTTTCTCCTGAGGTATCTACATTCCTCTGGTCTCTTCAGCATTCCCAATTTTAATCCCATTACCATTGGCCACTGTGCCTTCAACGATTTGGAACCTGAACACATACAGAATCATAGAATCGTGACAATGAAGAAGGAGGCCATTCAGCCCATTGAGTCTGCACTGACCACAATCCCACCCAATCCCTATCCCAGTAACCCCACATCTTTACCTTGCTAATCCCCCTGACACGGAGGGAGAATTTAGCATGGCCAAACAACCTAAACCACACACCTTCGGACTGTGGGAGGAAACCGGAGCACCCGGAGGAAACCCACGCAGACACGGGGAGAATGTGCAGACTCCGCATAGACAGTGACCCAAACTGGGAATTGAACCCAGGTCTCTGGCACTGTGCCACCATGCTGCCTATTGGAATGTTGGATATATAAATGCAAGGTGTTGTTATTTCCTATTATGTTGAATTATTTTCATAAAACTAAGATCACTCATCCTGACTGCAAGTGCATTCTCCTTCCTATACGCTAGGTGGCAGAATGAAAGGAGGTGCTGTCCCCTCCGGGACTGCGGGCGGCGCAGTGGCGTGAGGACTGAATGGGTCCTCCGGCCTGGCAGTGGCGCTGGGGCGGGAGGAGAGACTGGGTCCTCCAGCTGCCAGCTGGCACTGTGGCCGGAGGAGTGATTGGGATCTTCGGCCTTGCAGTGGCGCTGTGCCTAAGGAGTAATTAGGACCTCTGACCTGACAGTGGCGCTGTGGGTGGAGGAGTGAATGGGTCCTCCGGCCCAGCAGGTGGCACTGCGGCCTGGCAGTGGCGCTGTGGCGAGAGGAGGGACTGGTTCCTCCGGCCTGGCAGTGGCAAGGAGGCGTGATTGAGTCCTGAGACCTGACAAGTGGTGCTGTGGCTGGAGGAGTGACTAGATCCTCCGGCCTGGCAGTGGCGCTGTGGCGGGTGGAGTGACAAGGTCCTCCGGCGTGGCAGAGGCGCTGTGGCGGGAGGAATAACTGGGTCCTCCGGCCTGGCAGCGGCGCTGTATCAGGAGGAGTGACTGAGTCCTCCGGCCTGGCAGCGGCGCTGTGGCGGAAGGTCAGGCTCTCTCTCGGAAGTGGTTGCTGGGGCGGATCAGAGTCCTGGTAACCGAGGCGATGGCGGCCGAGCCGATACCACCGCTTCCTCCGGCGCCACCGCAATTCAAACTGATCCAGCATCACCTCCGTACCGCTCAGGAGCACGAGAAGCGCGACCCGGTGGTGTCTTATTTCTGTAAGTCCGGGAATAAATGAGAGAAAGAACCGGGGAGGGAGCTGCAGGGACCGGGCCCTGGCGCTGATCCTGGTCCTGGGCCCGACACTGAACCGGGGGCCCTGGCTCTGAACCTGGTCCTGGGCTCTGGCTCTGATCCTGGTCCTGGGCGTTGGCCCTGATCCGGTCCCTGGTCCTTCCTGTTGCCAGTTGTAGGATCACCCCTGCTTCTATCTAAACCCGTTTGTCTCTACTCCTATATCTAAGGCTATCTATGTCTGCAAATAGATATATGTATATATTTATTTGACATTTTTGATTTTCAAGTATGAGCCTGTCGAGGTTTGGTAGGTTTAAAGTTTAATTATTGGTGTCATAAGTCAGCAACGAAGTTGGCATGAAAATCCACTAGGCGCCTGTTCGGGTGCACTGAGGGAGAATTTAGCACAGCCAATGCACCTAGCCAGCACGTCTTTCAGACTGTGGGAGGAAACCAGAGCACGCAGAGGAAACCCATGCTGACACAGAGAGAATGTGCAGATGCTGCACAGTGACCCAAGCTGGGAATCAAACCCGAGTCCTTGGTGCTGTGAGGCAGCAGTGCCAACCACCATACAACACCCTCATCTCCGAGACAGAAGGTTCCAGGTTTAACCCCAGAAACTTGAGCACAACAATCTGGGTTGACACTCCAGTGCTGTGCTGAGGGAATGTTGCACTGTCAGAGAGATGTTGCACTGAAAGTCTGTCTGCCCTCTCACATAGATATGAAAGATCCCATGGCACTATTTCCGACTGGAGAATTGTTCTCCAGTGTCCTGGCAAATATTTATCTTGCAAAGTCACAGAAACTCTATTTCTGGTAATTGTAACATTGCTGTTTGTGTGAGTTTGCTGTGTGCACATAACATAGTAACTCTACAGTGCAGAAGAAGCCATTTGCCCATCACATCTGCACCAACTCTGACAGAATATTTTACCTTGGCCCTCTCCCCATAACCCTGTACATTCACCATGGCTAATCCATCTAACCTACACATCTTGGAATACTGAGGGACAGTTTAGCATAGCCAGTCCACTTAACATGCCCATCTTTGTGGGAGGAAATTGGAGCACCTGAAGGAAATCCAGGCAGACATGGGGAGAACATGCAAACGCCACACCGTCATCCAAGCAGAAGTGAACCTGGAGCTGTGAGGCAGCAGTGCTAACCACTGTGCTGCCCCATTTGCTGCTGTTTTTCTTATTTTACAGCAGAGACTGTGCTTAGTAAGTATTCAATTGGCTGTAAAGTGTTTTGCAACATCCAGTGGATGTGAAAAATTTGAAAGAAGTGCAGGTCTCTTTAGAAGGTGCGTCCTAAAGTTTTGCCTTTTTGTCTGTATTCGGTTACCGTAAAAAAAATCGGCTAATTCTCTATTCTTTGATTAAAAATGTGACCTATTACTGTGTTATATGGACCTGGATCCATTTGCTTAAATAGATTTTCAGTCTTTCTTCCCAACATCTCTCTTCCAACGGGAAAAAGATACAAAAGTCTGAGACATGTGCCAACCGACTCAAAAACAGCTGCTTCCTGCCATCAGATTGCCTTGCATTCAGTTGATTTTTCTCTGCATCTTAGTTATGACTGAACACTAAATTCTGCATCCTCTCTTTTCCTTCCGTATATACAGTATGTTTTGTCTGTTTAGCATGCAAGGAACAGTATTTTTCACTGTATAGCAATATATGTGACAAATCAAATCAAACATCTCTATATATTTGTCTTTCAGAGTGTGTTTAATTGAAATTATAACATAATAAATTCTAGCGCAAATAAAAATAATTCTAGTTACATTCTGTAAACCCTTGGTGGGTTACTACCTCTTGTGGGTTCAATTGTTTTTTTCTGATTGTGGTGACCATCATTTAGAATAACCTTATCCAATTGCATTTGTCTGAAGGACTAGCATTATGTTTTAATCATATGTCAGGCTTTGCACAATTATAGTTATCAATGGGAAACAAATTACTTTTATTTGAGAGATAAGGAGGATGGGAGTATTGCTGATACTTTAGGTTATATGTGCAACTAAAAGTGATTTCTTACATCTAAATCACTGCAGTATATTCTAAGGTTAGGTTATTATGTCAGTAGCATGTAGTGTTCGTTTCTTGTCACTGAATAATCTTGCACCAGAGTTGTTCCTGCTTCAGTGGGACTATTGTCAGGCATCTACTGCACAAAGTATTGTACTGAGAGCGTCCACTATCAGCTATGAATGATTGTTATATATGGGAATGACTTTAAGACAGTGATGTGGTATTGGCTGTGACTGTTTGTGATTTATGGGGAGCTCTGGATGAGATTATTCCCACTTCATCTGTCGCTCTCTATTTGTGATTCGGCTTTGCATCAGTTGGGAGGGCTTTCAGCTGTTTGAGCAATGGGTTCTCACTCCAGTGTGAAGATGTGAGCACACAATCTTGAAGGAGTGCCACCCTGTTACAGATGCCACCTGATGCCTGTGTTTACTTTGTCGAGTTGTGAGTGGACTAAAACTTCATATTGTAATCCTCCTCTCCCTTCAGCAAGCCACCTCACACAACTTGGTGTGAGTCAAAACTAGCAGGATAACTGGTTCTGCAAGCTACACCAAACATACTGAAGTTCTCAGTCTGAGATTGTAATAAGGCGCCATTGCAAGTCAACAAGAGCACCTTTAATGCAGTAAAGATCCCAAGGCCTTTCACAGGAGGGTAATCGGACAAAATATATTGAGCCACATTAGGTATTCGGATTTCAGGGAGATAGGGCACAATGGTAATTTCAATAGAAACTCAGGCTAATGTCCTGGGAACACAGGTTCAAATCCCACAATGACATCTGGAGGAATTTAAATTCAATTAATGAAAACTCTGGGATATAAAACTAGTCTCACCTATCATCAATGGTTGTAAAAAGCCCATCTGGTTTACTAATGTTCTTTTGGGAAGGAAATCCCTGTCCAACATGTGACCTTGATGTGGTGATGCTGGCATTGGACTGGGGTAAACACAGTAAGAAGTCTCGCAACACCAGGTTAAAATCCAACAGGTTTATTTGGTAGCAAAAGCCACTAGCTTTCGCAGTGCTGCTCCTTCGTAAGTGGGAGTTCTCTTGCAGCTTGCAACATGTGACTCCAGCAATGTGGTCGATTTTCAATTGTCTTTAGAAACGGCCTAGCCAGCCACATTATTCAAAGATAAGTCAGGAGGAGTATCAAATATTGGCCTTGCCAGCAACACCCACACCTAAGAAAGACTAAAGGACAGGTGTCAAAAAGCTAAGAGGATGTGGGTTTTAAGATTATTGTGAAAGAGCCCTGAGAGGCAGAGTGATGGGCGAGGATGGAGGGGACTGGGGGAGGGTATTGACTGTCATGTGTGCAGATATTTGTTAATGACCTTAAGTTTTTTTGGATGTTTTAATTTAAGTTTTGGAGTATGGGTCACGTGAGTTGCAATTAAGATTGATAGAAGTACAAAGAATAGAGTTTCCTCATTTGTGCATTCTGGTTCATGAAGCTTTTCCTAGTGTAAATGGGACAAATGACTCAAACAGTATCACAGTAGACTGCTGATCTAGGATAAAAACAGTAAATACAGCATCTGTTGAGAGAGAAACAGAGTTACTGAGCTGAATAATATCATGTGACAGTTCCGTGACTCTACGTTTCAATGTTTGGGGGCAGATGGAGTTTTAACAGGGCAGTTGTTCACTTAAAACATTCACCTGCAGCATGCATTAATCAAAAAGGAAATCTTGATGGGATTTTCAGAAGCAAGCTGTCTCTCGGAAGGAATGCAGCATTGTGTAAAACATAACCACTCTGTTCATGATATGTGCAGAATAGTTCTATGTTCAGTTTGCATCACTTAAAGTAACCTTATACAACTGCATATTTCTTCTGTTAGATGGCTGTTGTAAACACCTTGTGACAGGAAGTTATGGGTTTTGTAAGACCATTCTAGTGTTACTATAAAATCATTTTTACTTGAGAGATAATGGAGATGAGAGCATTGCTGGTTCTTTAAATTGCATGTGCTACTAAAATGGAAGACTGAGTGTTTATTTCTATGTCAGTGCAGTCGAAGGTGTTGGTTATCCCATCAACAGCATAATATTGTGTTAGTTACTGATGCACTTGTCACTTCATAATCTTGCAGCATAGGTGCTCCTTCAGTGGGAAAGTGACCAGGCATCCGTCACACGCTGTATTTTACTGATAACATCTGTCCCCAGCTCTGAATGAAAGCCATATCTGCATTGTATTTGAGGTAGATATGATAGTGAATGCGTGGTGGTGATTTTTAGGCAGTGGTGTTGTTGATTCTGACTGCTTTGTTATTTATGAGGAGCTCTGGCTGACATTATTGCTGATTTATCCATCATTCTCCATTGGTGAAATGGTGCAATATTAACGCTCCCTCAAGGGAGCTCGTCATCAACTACAGAAAATGTAGTGGTGGACGTGTCCCTGTCTACATTAACGGGAGTGAAGTGGGAATGGTCGAGAACTTCAAGATTCTAGACGTTCAGATCACCAACGACCATGTCAGTGTTATGATTATGGAAGCCCACCAACACCTCTACTTTCACAGAAGGGAAAGGAAATTTGGCATGTCCACTACAACTTACCAATTTTTACAGATGCGTTATAGAAAGCATTCTTTCTGGTTGTATCACAGCTTGGTATGGCTCTTGCTCTGCCCAGACCGCATGGAACTACAAAGAGTTGTGAACGAAGCCCAGTCCATCACGCAAGCCAGCCTCCGATCCATTGACTCTGTCTACACTTCCTGATGCCTTGGAAAAGCAGCCAGCATAATCAAGACCCCTGGACGTTCTTGCTTCCACCAGGAAAAAGATACAGAAGCCTGAGACCACGTACCAACCAACTCAGGAATTACTTCTTCCCTGCTGCTGTCAGACTTTTGAATGGTCCTAATATATTAAGCTGATGTTTCACTTCACCCGACCTATAACTGCAACATTATATTCTGTACCCTACGCTTTCGTCTGCCTCTATGTACTCTATGAACAGTATGTTTCACTTTATAGCGAGCAAGAAACAATACTTTTCATTGTATCCCAGTGGATGGGATACTAAATAACAGACCAAATCAAATTTCTCTCCCTCCGTCCATCATTGAGCTCCTTTTCTCCATTCCCTCCCTCCTTCCCTTCATCTCTGAGCTGCTGCTCTCCATTCTCTCTGACCCTCCCAAGCTGGGCACTCTGCGACTGTTTTCCATTCTGCATTCTCCAGTTCATACGAACATTCTTTTCTCCCTTTTACAGTTCGTATTAAATAACTCCCCTCTCGGTCCCTTTTAATTAAAGGTGCTTGTCTCCTTCATCCCCATCCCAAAGCCTCAGTTCCTGACCCAGTATTTCTCCCCTTCCCCCTGTTTTGTTTGATACTCCATTTCCATCCTTGCTGTCTTCTCTCTAATTTGTCCCTTCTCCATTTGTTTCAGTCATTAATTTCCCCCAGGCTCTTCTATCATTATTGCTCTTCATTTCGCTTCTCTTCACTGCTGTTGTTTATCACCTGGTAATGGATACGATTTTGGCCGTCACATTCTGTCGGAAAAGCCTGTTGCCCTGACAGTTTCATTTCTGTCAACAACATTTCCGAAATGCTGGAAATATGTAAGCAGTGTGATTGAACAAAGGCAACCGCTTGATTACCCACTGGGTGACAAGTATTGGCCAATCTTGAATAACAAGAAGTGCGGCTGGTTCCTACTGAGGAAGAGTTAGAGCAGGCATGTAATGTATTTGCTGTACAAAGATTGTTGATTATATTGGATCTGGTGTCCTGGTCATTTCTGTGTCTCTTCAATCCTCCGAGTCCTTGACCAGAATTGGATTGAAAGTTTCCAGCAGAGAATCTAATGGATTTTAGATGAGAAGACCCATTCTTATTAACTGCAAGTGGAATGATGCACAGCTCGATCCAGTCCACTATTTGTGCTCCCTACCTGACTGCTGGATATCTATCTGCCTCCAATTTCCTTCCTCTGCTCTAGCGTAGGGTCACTTTGATATTCTGTTTCCATGGCAGAGTTTGACCACTTATTGTGTGTGTGAACCTGCCCTTTGTCAAAGTGTTGTGTATGTGTAAATGTGCTTTCACCATTGAAAACCACTCCACTCTCTTTCCCAACCCAACCTCTTAAATTGTTAACAAATGAAGTAAGTATCCGCATTAAGAGGAAAAAACTGATCTAAATATTCAGTAGTGTATTAAAATACTTTATTATATCCCAAGTGTGCAATTACATTATAATAGAGTTTAATATAACTGATCTTTCTGTGGCTCAGCAATTTCAGTGGTGTGATTCAGTCCCAGGAGTTTGCTATCTATAGCAGTCTGTTATGATGCTCAGCATTGGTTGAAAATGGAAACAAACCCACGCAATCTCCACCTGTTTACATTATTTACAGGCTGGTGTGAGCTTGTAGTACCTTCCCAAGGCTGTAATTCACCCCAGTTTCAGGCCAGAAACTGCCTTCTGTCAGAGCCCATCCTCAACAACCTCATGGAGTCAGCACTCACTGATAGTTTAGGCTGGAGCCATCATTCCATATTGCTGGCTTTTGCAAACCTATGTCCCCAACCATTAGGCAAGGTTCGTGATATGTATTCTCATGTGTGAACTGCCGCATGTGTTCAGCGTGTTCCCACAGAAGAATTAGTGAGGTCCCAGGCACACATTGAACATAAGAACATAAGAAATAGGAGCAGGAGTAGGCCATCCAGCCCTTCAAGCCTGCCCCGCCATTCAATAAGATCATGGCTGATCTGTCGTGGCTCAGTTCCACATGCCTGCCCTCTCCCCGTAACCCTTAATCCCCTCTCTTATCAAAAACCCATCAACCCGCGTCTTAAAAATATTTAGCGAGGCAGCCTCCGCCACTTCAATGGGCAGAGAATTCCAGAGATTCACCACCCTTTGAGTGAAGAAGTTCCTCCTCAACTCCGTTCTAAACCGCACCCCCCCCCCTTTATCTTGAGGCTGTGCCCTCTAGTCCTACTGTTCTTTCTGAGCGGGAAGAGTCTCTCCACCTCTGTCCTATCCATCCCATTCATCATCTTATACGTCTTAATGAGATCTCCCCTCATTCTTCTAAACTCTAACGAGTACAAGCCTAGTTTATTCAGCCACTCCTCATAGCTCAACCCCCTCAACTCCGGTATCAGCCTAGTAAACCTCCTCTGCACTCCCTCCAAGGCCAAAATATCCTTGCGTAAGTACGGCGACCAAAACTGCACACAGTACTCCAGCTGCAGCCTCACCAATGCCCTATACAGCCGCAGCAAGACCTCCCTACTCTTATATTCAGTCCCCCTCACTATGAAGGCCAGCATCCCATTCGCCTTCCTGACCACCTGCTGCACCTGCAGGCTGGGTTTTTGCGACTCATGCACAAGGACCCCGAGGTCCCTCTGCACCGTCGCCTGCTGCAGTTTTTCGCCACGTAAAAAATAGTCCTTCCTACCATTATTCCTACCAAAGTGGACCACCTCGCACTTGCCAACATTAAATTCCATTTGCCATTTCCTGGCCCATTCGCCCAGCCTATCTAGATCCTTCTGCAGACTCTCCACACCCTCCGCGCAATTTGCCGTTCCCCCAATCTTGGTGTCATCAGCAAATTTCGAGACCATACACTCGGTTCCCTCCTCCAGATCATCTATATAAATGGTAAATAGCTGAGGCCTCAGCACTGACCCCTGGGGCACTCCACTAGTCACCAACCGCCAATCCGAATAGTCACCTTTCCTAACCTCTCTGCTCCATACTCAACATCAGAGTGCCTTTGTCCCATCTGTGAAATGATTTGGAGAATTTTTTTTAATGTCATAAATGTAACATTGCCTTTGTCACAATAAAGTCTTCAATTGTACTCAAAATTTAAGACCAACTAATTCAGGGTCTATAGGACCGAAAATTAACAATGGATCCAAGGCACATGTATAATTCACTCCCCATGTTAAAGGTATACATCTTGTCATAATGATTCCAACTTCCTATGTCCAAGTTGTAATGGAAACTATCCAAGTTGTGACCTTAATTGCACCCTTTGACTCTTCGTGGCACCAGCAGCAGATTGAGAGAGTACGCTGTAATACAGAGTTACTGGGATATAGAATGAGAGAAAGAACACAAAATACTCCTGATGATAAGTCAGTGAATTCTCACCATACACAGCATGAGATTTGGTGATAGTGTTTTTGCTGCACTTCCACTGGATTAGAAAATGGGTAACAACAACATAGTCCTCTGAATTACAGCTCATCACAAAAAATCCAATTGCAATAGGGAATCCTGAAAGATCTCATCCCACCTTAAAACATCTTTGACCAAACTTCTGGTCACCAGCTCTAATCGCTCCTTGCATTCCCTAGTATAAAATTCTGTTTGATAGCATTTGGAAGTTGCTTTGCGATGTTTTGTCATATTAAAGGCACTCTATTGGCCAGGACACTGGGGAGAACACCCCCACTCTTCTCAAGTAGTGCCTTGTGATCTTGTACACTGGAGTGTGAGCAGTCAGGGCTATGACTTGGTGTCTCTTCAGAAAGATGGTGAAGATTGTTTGCTTTATGTTTGAGTTAGAGGAAATGTGAGCTGGGGCCTATTCTCAGTTAGGAGATAATGGAACATTGTTTTAACTTTAACGAGGGGCAGTTTTTGAATTTTGGGTTTTCTTTGGTGCTTTTTTTCGCTTTTTAAAGGATCTGTGTTTTTCAGCACCTCTGGCCTGACTATTCCTGATTTCTGAGGACAAGGGATGATCCTTTTCAGTTAACAGTTTAATAAATTAATATAAAGCATGGCATAGATTAGTAATCCCTGCAGTTAGCAGTTTGCTAGGAGAATCATTCATGGAAGATGATGGTACAAAAATAGCAAAGCATACTGAAGCAGTAGAGGTACTACCTACCACGGGAGTTCACCTGTTACCCTGACAGCAGTTTGTCCCCATGCGGACATGAAGATCGCACTGGACAGAATATGCCCCACTGCAAATAGCCTTGGGACAAAACATTCTGAGGCCTTGTTCATCATGGCCGGAGACTTCAACCAGGCCAAGCTCAAGAGCGTTCTACCAAGGCACCATCAATGTGTCTCCTGTCCCATCAGAGGCCCAAACATCCGAGACCACTGCTGCCCAAATGTGTCTACCGCTCCATCAGCTATCCACAGTTTGGCAAATCTTGCTCCTGCTTCAGGCTTGCAAGCAAATTTTGAAACGTGAGCTTCTGATAAAGGAGGTTGTGCAATATTGGCCTGAGGAATCGGGTGGTCTCCTATGGGACTGCTTTGAGTCCGTGGATTGGTGCATATTTAAAACTCAGCGACCAAGCGACCAACCAACCAACCTGAATGAGTGCGCCACGACAGGGACAGATTTCATCAGTAAGTGTGTAGAAGACTATGTGCCAAAGAAACAAATCCATGTGTTCCCCAACCAGAAACCATGAACAAATGGGGATATCCACTGCCTATTGAAGTCTGGATCTGAGGCGTTCAAGTCGGGTGACCCTGACCTATGCATGAAATACAGATAGGATCTATGAAGAGACATCAAGGATGCCAGAAAACAATACAGGTAGAGCCACAGGTGCGCGAACACCCACAGATTATGGCAAGGTCTGCACAACATAATGTGCTGCAAAATGATGGCATGTAGGATCACCAGCAGCAATGTACCCCTCCCGGATGAGCTCAATGCATTCTATGCCTATTTTGAGCAAGAGGTCAGCAAGAGGGCGTCTTCTGCTCCGGAACCTCGGCCGAGCCGATATCTAAGACCATCATCACGGGTGTCTGATCGGCCTTCTTGAAAGTCAACCCATGGAAAGCAACTGGCCCAGATTGGGTACCCGGATGAGTACTCGGGCTCTGCATGGACCAGCTGGCGGGGATATTTGCAGACTTCTTTAACTTCTGCTGGTACCCATCTGAGGTCCGTACTTCAAGAAAACCATCATCCTGAACCAAAGAATAGCCAGGCAGTGTACTTTAATGACTATTGCCTGATGGCTTTGATATCCATCATTATCTTTGAAAGGTTAGTCATGGCACACATCAAATCTGGCCCCCCAGATTGCCTGATTCCACTACAATTTGCTAACTGCCGCAAAAGATACACAGCAGATGCCATCTCCTGGCCCTACACTCAACCCTGGAATACCTGGATAACAAGGACACTTACATCAGACTCCCTTTTGTTGATTACAGCTCAATCTTCAACACCAATATCCCAACAAAACCCATCGCCAAATTCTATGGCCTAGAGCTCAGCTGCTCTCTGTGTGACTGATCCTAGACTTCCTAACCCACAGATCACAATCAGTAAGGATAGGCCAGCCACTTCCTCCACGATTATCCTCAGCACTGGTGCCGCACAAGGCTGTGTCTCAACCCCTTTCTATACTACTGATACACGTATGACTGTGGCCAAATTTTGCTCCAACTCCATTTTCAAATTTGCTGATCTCACCATGGCAGTGGGTTGGATCTCAAACAATGATGAGATGGAGTGCAGGAAAGAGAGAATCTGGTGAAATGGTGTGATGACAATAATCTCTCCCTCAATGTCAACAAAATGAAGGAGATAGCTATCGACTTCAGGAAGCGTAGTGGGGGACATACCTCTGTCTGCATCAACGTTGGTGAGTGGAAATGGTCGAGAGCTTTAAGTTTCAGTGTCTGGCTCACCAACAACCTGTCCTGGTCCCTCCACGCCGAAGCTATAGTTAAGAAGCCCACCAATGCCTCTACTTCCTCAGGAGGCTTAGGAAATTCAGCAGTCCTAGCCCAGTCCATCACTCAAACCAGTCTCCCATTGACTCTGTCTACACTTCCTGCTGTCTCGGCAAAGCAGCCAGCATAGTTAAGGACCCCATGCATCCTGGACGTTCTCTCTTTCACCTTCTTCCATTGGGAAAAAAGACACAAGTCTGAGACCATGTACTGAACGACTGAAGAACAGCTTCCTTCCTGCTGCTGTCAGACTTTTGAATGGACTTACTTTATTAAGTTGCTCTTTCTCTACACCCTAGCTATAACTGTAACACTACATTCTGCACCTTCTACTTTCACTCCCCCCATATACTCTGTCTGTATAGGGTGCTAGAAACAATACTTTTCACGGTAGACTAATACATGTGACAATAACATCAATTCAAAGAATAGTGGCTGGTCATTGACACGGAAATCAGGAGTTAATGATGGAACTTAATATGGACAATGTCCGCTTCAATCCTGTGGAAGGACTCAAGGCAGATTAAATGCTAATGAGTGCAAATAAGCCTCAAGTATTTCATTATTGACACCTGGAATCGGGGCTTATTTTACATTGAGATTGCTCCACTTTCCATGTGGTGCCAGGATACAGGATAAAGAATTAATTAGTTTGAGTGCTCAGCTCGATAGCTCTATTCAGTAACACGCGAACCTATGTCGCAGTTACGACTCACAGAAGCCTTATTTGACCAAAATTAACTACATGTGATAAAACAACACTATTGTTGCATTTAAAAAAAAAACAGCGTAATATAACATGTTTAAAAAAAACAACAGGCTACTTAAGAAAAAGCAGTAACCCTAACATAGTTTTTATGAACCACTACCTGTCAGTTTGTGGTATCTACTGTGTTGTTCCTGAGCACTGACTCATGTTGTTTCTGCGAATGCTTGATGCCAGCAGACGAGCTGAATGTTCTGTGTGACTCACATCAGTGAAAGTGTGCACATTGCTTCATGCAGAATGTATGACACTGATACATGCATGCTAGTGTTCACAGTTCTCTCTCTCTTTCTCTCTATTCCCCCCCCCCCCCCCCCCCCCCCCCCCAGTGACTGCCCTCTCCTCCCCTTGCTGAGGCCAGGCTGGAATCAAATAACCTCACCAAGGCTGAGGTCGGAACCTGGAGCCTGTTGCTTAAAGCTAGGTGGGAAATTTCCCAATTGCAACCTGGGGTTGATGCCGAACGTGAGGAGGTACCAGCAGCAAGATGATATTAAAGAGTTTAACTGTCGTACCTTCAGCTCTCTTCGATAGAGTAATAGCACTGACTGACCACAGGTGGCAGGTGGTTCAAGGTGCATACATTGAATCGTCCAGTACATGTGTGCAGAGGGTTGTGCAGACCAGGTCAATGAGCGGAAATGCAATCTGCTGTAGCAGGCAGCCTTTGAATGGTGGGGAGGGTGAATCATCGATGTGAAATTCTGTGTCAAGTGGTTTACTTCAGAGTGACCCATGGGTCAAAGAATTAAGCAGCGTCTGTTTAGAACTTCTGCTCCCTCAGAGTATAAAGTGGCAGGTTGTTTGCTTTTTCACACCTGGATAAAGACAGTTAGTGCCAGCTTCTGATGTTCAGGGAGGATGTTGGGGGAACGGTGTGGGAGAATCATTTTCTGAGTTTGGGCTGGTGGAAACTCTCCAATTCAGGGTTTGCTTTGGAAAGGAGGCCTCACCCAAAGTACTGGTCAGATCCCTACAGCTGCATTTACAACTTGCATCAAGTTCAAAGAGACCGGTCGTCATTAGCCTCCTCATCTTTGGATGGGGCAGAAAGGAGTTTCTAGAAATGGAAGAAAAGAACATTTGACGAAATATTAAATTATTGCTATAGTCTACTGAACAGTCTGTTGTACAGTCTTGGACCTTATTGGTTGCATATCCAACCTCTAATTCTTCTCCTGTACCTCTCCATCTTGCTGTAGCACTCTGTATTTTAATAGCTTTTATCAGCCACCCCGTTACCTAGTGCTCCCAGTTTTTCTTGACTTCCATGCTGTTCAATCAAGTACATGGTGGCAGTAGTATGGCCAGCACGGTCGCACAGTGGTTAGCGCTGCTGCCTCAATGCCAGAGACCCAGGTTCGATTCCTGGCTTGAATCACTGTCTGTGCAGAGTCTGCACGTTCTCCCCGTGTCTGTGTGTGTTTCCTCCCACAGTCCAAAAGACATGTTGATTAGGTGCATTAGCTATGCTAAATTCTCCCTCAGTATAACCAAACAAGCACCTGAGTGTGGCAGTGAGGAGATTTTCACAGTAACTTCATTGCAGCATTAATGTAAGCCTACTCTTGACACTGATAAATAAACCTTAAACTTAAAAAGTACCTCAGAACACTCAACTGCATTAAGGATATGATTTTGAATAGTTACTTAAGGGTTTAGAGCTCACCCTGCTACAAGTTTCTATCTGCTGCCCTATAAACATTTGTCAGAATTCACCACCTCTTGGTAAGTGTCGAATAACAAAAAATGAAGGTTAGAGTCAGAATTAACTTGGCATCCTGAACGTTACATGTTTTGCTATGCATGACTGTGTTGGCTCTATGTAATTACAGCAAGTTATCACTAGATGGTAGTCAAAGTATGTGGTTCTCAATGGAAGTAGGTTCATGAAGTCAGATTGCTGAATCTTGTGTAGTTTAAACCAGGAAAGCAAAAGATCTAATTTCCCAAGATTGTCACCTTGTTTTCTGTCAAGTAGAGATGTTAGTTAAGGGATGTTTTAATATTTAGAATGCACAAATAAGGTAGACTTGGAGGAAAGAGTTACGTTTTATATTGTGCATTTCATGACCTTCAAAGCACCCGTGAAGGGATTGCACACTGTTATGAAGTAGAAAATGTGGGGCAACCAGTTTGTTCACAGCAAGCTCCCACAGACTGCAATGAAATAACGATGAAACATTGAGGAGAGTTGCTTGCCCTCAGTGCAGTGGAGAGGGCTGGTGACACCTCTGACAGTGCAACACCCCTTTGGTACTGCATTGGAGTATCAGTCTGAAATGCAACTTGAACCTTCTGACACAGAGGCAATTTGTATTTTTATAAATATGGAGTCACCTATAAGTTAGATCGTAGAAAGAATCAAATCTCCTTTAAAGGACATTCAGTGAATCAGATCGATTTTTACAATAACTTTCTCATTTAGTGGTCACATTAGAAATCCAGACTTTATTTAATTGAGTTTAAATTCTCCCAGTTGTTATGATAGATTTGAGCTTAAGCCATAGAAACTCTGCAGTGCAGAATGAGGCCATTCGGCCCATTCCAGTCTGTACCGACTCTTTGACAGACCATCTCACTCCGGGCCTATACCTGTAACCCCACTTATTTATTCCTGTAATCTACCCCCCCCCCACCTACTCCCCACATGTTTGGACTGTGGGAAGAAACCAGAGCATCTGGAGGAAACTCACACAGACACTGAGAATGTGCAACCTCCACACAGACAGTGACCCAAGCTGGGAATTGAACCTGGGTCCCTGGCGTTGTGAGGCAGCAGTGCTAACCACTGTGCCATTGTGCTGCCCAGTCTCCAGATCATTACCCTAGCTCTCTGGATTACTACTGCAGTGCCACAATCTGTATTCCATACTATTGCTGTAAAATCAACTCTCTGAATTATTTCCATCTTACTTCCAATTCCCTGGCTGAAACCGCAGTGTCCAGAATCACTTTGTTTCGAGTTTGCATTGGTGAAGAGCCAGGTAAATATCGTAGATGTCGATGAATACTTTGACCTTTGAAACATCTTGATGTTCTTCCAGAAACTGACTCAACTGCTGCAGAGTATAAAATTGAACCACCAACCTGTGTGTGGGCGACCATCATTCTGAAATGTGTAAAAGACGTCACATTGGTAATACATTTAAATTGACCTGATGTGGCTTATTGAAAAAGATAACAGTGCAAAAGTACTTTTAACCACAATCAAAGAATTCTGAAATTTATTAAATTCATTGTCTTAGATCAACTGGTGCAGAGAGGCTAACAGATTCATTCTGAGTCGCTTTGTTGATGGTATCACGTAAGGATCTCACTCCACATGAGATTTGGTGCTTTTGATTTCAAAACCATCTCTGCTGCTATGACATAATGGATCCTCATGCTTTAGCTGCTCTCAGATGGTGAACCTCAGGAAACTGATCATTTTGGCATTGAGAACTCCTACAGAATCTTGGTGCCCTGTTTCAATACTGGACTTTTTTATTTCATACAGTTAAGGTGCGCACTAGCTGCTGCTTTGCAGTCTTTCCTGAGTTCTGCGGGTTTGATTCGCTCCAAGTCAGAGCATATCCGCACATTGTATTTGTGGTGGTGATGTAACTGTTCTGATGATTTCCAGGGACCGTTTCGATTTGTGCTTGTCAAATCAGGCCAATGGCTGATCCATGTTCTATTATCATGTTTTGGTCTCAGACATTTCCTTCAGGACAAATTCCTCCCCCTATTCTCGTACCAGTTTTTCACTAACGCTCAATGTCAGTACAACAAAGGAGATAGTCATCGACCTCAGGAAGTGTAATGGAGGATATTGACAGGGACATGTCAATGGGGATGAAGTGAAAATGGCTAAGAGTTTTTAAGTGTCCAATTCACCAACAACCTGTCTTGGTCCTTCCATGCTGGCGCAATAGTTAAGAAAGCCCACCAATGCCTTTATTTTCTCAGAAGACTAAGGAAATTTGGCATGTCTGCTTCGGCTCTCTCCAATTTTTACATATACACCATAGAAAGCATTCTTTTAGCTGTACCACAACTTGGTATGGCTTCTACTCTGCCCAAGACCACAAGAAACTACAAAAGGTTCTGAACGTAGCCCAGACCGGCATGCAAAGCAGCTTCCCGTCCATTGACTCTGTCTACACTTCCCATTGCCTCAGAAAAGCAGCCAGCATTATTAAGGACCCCACATACTGCAGACATTCTCTCTCCCACCTTCTTAGTCGGGAAAAAGATACAAAAGTCTGAGATCAAGCACCAACTAATTCAAGAACGGCTTCTTCCCTGCTGCCATCAGACTCTTGAATGGACCTACTTTATATTTAGTTGATCTTTCTCTACACTGTAACTACACTGTAACACATTCTGCACTCTTCTTCTCCCCATGTTTTCTATAAATGGTTTTCTTTTCTCTGTCTAGCATGCAAGAAACAACTGTATGCCAATACACATGATAATAAATCAAATCAAGAAGCTCTGATGAGCTGTGTATAGTATGATTTGTATGGATAGCACACAAAGCAGTGTTTTTCTCTGTATTTTGGTGCATTTGACAATAAATCAAATCAAAAAGAGGTATGTTTTAGAGGAGGGAGGGACTTGGAGGAAGCAATAGTTGAAGGGGCTGCACCTTTCAACAGTTTTAAAGTGAAAAGACCCCAGCTATCCTATTGAAATGGAATTGTAAGGATATATTCACGTTAACGGAAGTAAAAAGAGAAAATGGTGGAAGTAGTCACCAGGACAGGTAAATCCATAAAGAGAAACAGAGTTAACGTTTCAGGCCAGTGACCCTTCACATTAATAGAATACTGTATACAAGGGCCTATCATAGACTGTTTGTTTCTGAAGAAACCTTTCAATGTTTACATTTTAAATGTTGTTCCTCATGAAGTGCATTTGCGTGCATGGGCATGCGTGCGTGTTCCTGTAGCTAACCCCTCAATCAGCCCAGATGTTCTGCTTTAGGGGAACAGGCTTGCAATGCTGAGATGTGACTTGGCCTGAGCTAGCCAGTTACACGCTACTCATTACTGTCAATGGGCCATGCTACAACCACTGGTGATTGTTTAAAGAGGTCAATGTTATTAAAACGTGTGATGTAGTGTTAGCATTGTCAAAATAACCCCTGAGGCCCCTTCTGGCCATTTAGAATCCCGTGGAAATAAGAAAAATTGTACTTATACATTCCTTTTAACAGAGTCAAAACACAAGGCATTTTGCGGAAGCACTATCAACCAAAATTTGATGCAGACATGTAAGATGTTAGGACAGATGCCCCAGAACTTGTTTGAAGAAGAATGTTTATAGGAGGAGAAAGGGAGGAGTTATCAGAAGTTAACACCGAGACATCAGAAGATAATGGTATAGCGAAGGAAATTGGGAATGGCAGGAGCGTGAAGGTGCCCAAAGGATAATGCAGCTGGACGGGACAACTTGCAGCAGTAGAGTTCGAGCCATCGAGGAATTTCAAAACCAGTAGTGAGATTGTTGCTGGATGGGGAGTTAAAGTGGGTCAATGAGCACAGGCATGGTGGGAGAACGAGACTTGCTGTGTTTTAGAATACAGGCAGCAGAGGTGTAGATGAGTTCGAGTTTGGGGTGAATGGCCCCCAGGAGATAAATTGTTCTGTCTGAAGATGTTAAAGGGTGGTATATATTTAAGCAGTTGTATGATTGCTTTAAGAGCTGATCACATGATTTGATAGTGATATCATTAGGGTGTTCCACAGACTGCTGTTTTTATTTTCAGTTTGGACTCTGTACAAGCAAGAGTTCCTAGAATAAGTCTGTTGTTAGTTTGAATCTAAGTGTGCAAACCGCGTCTTTTCTTTTTGTATAAAACCCACAACTCCAGCATAGTTAGGACTTGACAGAAGGCATGGATGCAGTGGCTGAGCTGATAATGTACAGCAGATTAATCAGTTTCTGAAACTGATGCTGGGATCCTTTATCAGAACTGAATTGTGTTAAGAAAGGTGTTCGCCAGTGGAATAGCAGGCAGCGCTCTGAACTGAAAAAAGTATACATTAAAATGAGATATTGTGGTGAGATTTATGCCGGGTTTACACCAAAACAATCCACAGGTGTAAATCAAATGTGCCGGCTAAAACTGACACAGAGGCAAAGTGACCCAATTTTTCATGGTATCTTGTACTTTGTTCTGGTCAGACTGGGACCTGGCTTCCAATTTGTCCTGCTGTTACAGTGGTTTGTCAAGTCTGCTTGACTCACTACTATTGTAGTAGCATCAATGCACCCTTGTTAAGTGATGTGATCTCTTTATCAGATTCCTACTGCCTTGTAATCCCCTTGTCCATAGCAGTGCACGCATAAACCATCTGCATCTTGTGATTGCATTGCCTTCTTGTAATGGATCCCAGGTATCCGTTTCATGCACTATCAGAGATGCTGTGATTAGATTACCAGTTTCAGTTGTTCAGTTCTTTAACCTGCGATTTTTGGAACATGTAGGGGTCGAGCAGTCTGTGCTCGGAGCTGATTCTTGAAAACCAACAGCTACGTAAGCCTCCTGGACATTGGAAACATGCTCGGTGACCCCATCCTCTCCAGCTCCTAACTTGTACATTATATTTTATGCAAGTCAAGATGTTTGAAACATATGCAGTTAAATTCGTGCCTTTGTTCAGTGCAGGGCCTCTCATTATTATTTCATCAAAGTCTTTTACAGAATCAAACTTTTCACTGGAAAAAGCTACATAAAGTTGCCCATGTGTAAGACCAGACCGCAGAATATTTAAACAAATTTGTCAAGTGTCTGGCCTTGTCACTTGATTACGGTTACAGTGATGTGTAATAAAGTCTAATTGGAAACAGTGTTTTCCTGAATTGTTAAAGGATGTTTACATCTGATTCAAGATTATTCAAGGAATAAACATTCTATTTCCTTGAAATTACAGTGTCTATCATTGGAAAAATGACAGCCTCCTAACTACCAGTCTTGTCCATGACAAATTCTCTGCTTGGGATTCAAATCTCGCAATAATATTATAAATGGTCCTTCCTCTGATCTAGGTTTATGCAGTGGCGTACCCATCGAGTGGGACTGTGAAGAAAGGACCTTTAAACACTTTTTCCAAGCACTTCTTGCTAGCATTACCAAAGTTCTATAGAAGCAGATTAAAGTTTGACAGCTACAAGTCTGAAAGTTGTAGAAATCTCTGAAAATTTAAAGGATGAGACAGGAAGAGTGTCTTCATTATCAGTCAATTTCTTGAAGAAAATTCAGGACTCAACTGTTCAGTCAGTCATATTTAAGGAGAATACATCATTACTTGACATACTTACGTGGAGAAAAACTGCAGCAGGCGACGGTGCAGAGGGACCTCAGGGTCCTTGTGCATGAGTCGCAAAAACCCAGCTTGCAGGTGCAGCAGGTGGTCAGGAAGGCGAATGGGATGCTGGCCTTCATAGCGAGGGGGATTGAATATAAAAGTAGGGAGGTCTTGCTGCGGCTGTATAGGGCATTGGTAAGGCCGCAGCTGGAGTACTGTGTGCAGTTTTGGTCGCCGTACTTACGCAAGGATATTTTGGCCTTGGAGGGAGTGCAGAGGAGGTTTACTAGGCTGATGCCGGAGTTGAGGGGGTTGAGCTATGAGGAAAGGCTGAATAAACTAGGCTTGTACTCGTTCGAGTTTAGAAGAATGAGGGGAGATCTCATTGAGATGTATAAGATGATGAATGGGATGGATAGGATAGAGGTGGAGAGACTCTTCCCACTCAGAAAGGACAGTAGGACTAGGGGGCACAGCCTCAAAATAAAGGGGGTGCGGTTTAGAACGGAGTTGAGGAGGAACTTCTTCACTCAAAGGGTGGTGAATCTCTGGAATTCTCTGCCCATTGAAGTGGTGGAGGCTACCTCGCTAAATGTTTTTAAGACGCGGGTTGATGGGTTTTTGATAAGAGAGGGGATTAAGGGTTATGGGGAGAGGGCAGGACTGTGGAGCTGAGCCACAACAGATCAGCCATGATCTTATTGAATGGCGGGGCAGGCTCGAGGGGCCAGGTGGCCTACTCCTGCTCCTATTTCTTATGTTCTAACCTTGGTCCTTTTTAACGTACACCTCCTCCTCTCGATGAGAAAAGTAATCAAAAGGGCGTGTGTGCTTGTAACTGGCAGAGATGAAAATCTGTGGAGAGAGAATGGAACCAATGCGTCGACTCAGAATGACCCTTTATTCAAGCTAGTTCCTTAACACCTGAAAGGAAGAGAAAAAATTTATTGTTGAGGTGTTGGATGAAATGGAAGAATGAAATGAAACTGGGGGTGTGGACAGCTTTGAGATAGTGAGTCGATGCTGCTGGAGAGAGTTATCAAGTGTGCGTGTGATGGTGCATGACACTGAGTGGATCTTAGGATACTGTTCAGAAAAAATAAGATATTCAGTGGATCTGGTTACATCGGTGAAAGATGTTATGATCCCAATTGATATTCGTATTGGACAAGTTAGATCTCAGGATGGAACCCAGCTTGATAGAGGGCAGCTACTGAACAGGGTCATAGAGTAGGCTATTGAACTTTTAACAAAAGAAAAATCATTTATTAAACAAGCGATGAAGTAGATTACACTATTCCGTCACCTACAATTATGCCATTATAGATATATACAGATTCACGAGCATAGCCAAGGTATAATATCCATTTTGTACTCTAATGCTCACAGTAAGTACAGTCCATATAAACTAATAAGTGATGTGTGGTCAGATACCACTGCACTCTGAAACCAAGTGCTAGATGTCACCCATAAGCAGATGCTATGGATCTCTCATCAACTCCCCCAGAGCCTTACCACACCGAGTCAACCAGTCTCACTGAACTCTATCTTTCTCCCGAAAGTTTCCAATTTCAGTCGCTTGAGGTACTCACCTTGTAATCTCCCAAACAGCGCTTTCTTGGACATCTTTAAGGAGGATCCACCTCCAGAGTTTCAGTCTCTCCTGCCAATGTTCCTCTCTTCTGGATCACCAGTCAAGCTTCACCTGCCCCCACACACTAAGATATTGAGCAGGATTTTATGGTCTTGCTCATCCTGAAACCGTAAAATCCTGCCCGAGGTCAATGGATCTTTCCATGGTCCGCCCCTCACTGGCTTCAATTCCCATGGTGGGGGGACAGTAAAATTCTGGCCATTCAGTCATACCAACTGAATACCTTTGCTTCACAGACCCATAGAAAGAAGTCATCAACTTTTGACTGTCTCCTTGAATCTTGAAAGCCCACTTTGTTCCAAGTCTGCTCTCTGATGCCCTGTCTCTTAACTTGGTAACTTTTCCTCTGCTAATTAGCTTCACTGAACAGGACCTTTTGCAGATTTCTGTTCTTTTCCTTTGACTAAAAGAACTTCCTGTTCTTTAGGGAAATAAGCTCCCTGCATTTCCTATCCTACTGTTCTGGCAGTTTTTCTGGCGTGGAATTTTCTTTTGGATCACCTTGTGCCTCTATGGATCTCTCTGACTCCCTATTACGAAACAACAGCACAGTTTTTACTACTTTAAGAGTCTTACAATCTCATATAAAATGGAGTATACAAGCACCTACAAAGACAAACCAAAACTCAGGCCGAACACACACATTCAGAAATATAAATTAAACTCATCCCAACAGGCACAACACAAACACAACTCACTTAAAAATATTTGTTTCCAAATAAAGACAAAAATGACTAGCGTTTCAGACCAGTGACCTTTCATCGATGAAAGATAATTTGTTAATCATAATTAAAATACGGGCTTTTTTTAGTATAACATGAATTGCCTGAGTCCTTATGAAGCTAATTCATTGTGATCAGGTGATCTATAGTAGATATACAGTAAGACAGCATGATGTTTATGGTACTGGTAAGGCAATCCAAACACTGCGACTGCAGCACTCACCATGGAGGCTGGGATACTTAAATCAAATTTAAATGATTTTTAAATCAGAAAAAATTTGATGCAAAGGCTAATGGATTGTGAAATTCCATTTGATTTATTATTGTCACGTATTAACATACAGTTTCTTGCACGCTATACAGACAAAACATACAGTTCATAGAAAAGGAAAGAGTGCAGAATGTAGTGTTACGATCATAGCTAGGGTGTAGAGAAAGGTCAACTTAATGCATTCCATTCAAAAGTCTAATAGCAGGGAAGAGCTGTTCTTGAGTCGGTTGGTGAGTGACCTCAGACTTTTGTATCTATTTCCCAGTGGAAGAAGGTGGAAGAGAGAATGTTCGGGGTCCTTAATTATGCTGGCTGCTTTTCCGAGGCAGCGGGAAGTGTAGACAGAGTCAATGGATCGAAGGCTGGTTTGCGTGACAGACTGTGTTGCATTCACAGCCCTCTGTAGTTTCTTGCAGTCTTGGTCAGAGCAGGAGCCGTACCAAGCTTTGATACAGCTAGAAAGAATGCTTTATATGATGCATCTGTAAAAGTTGGTGAGAGTCATAGCGAACATGCCAAATTTCCTTAGCCTCCTGAGGAAGTAGAAGTGTTGGTGGGCTTTCTTAACTATACTGACAGTATGGATGGACCAGGATCGGTTGTTGATCTGGATGCCTAGAAACCTGAAGCACTTGACCATTTCCTGTTGATGTAGATGGGGGCACGTCCTCCACAACACTTCCTGAAGTCGATGACTATTTCCTTTGTTTTGTTGATGTTGAGAGAGATATTATTGCCGTCAGTTCACCAGATTCGCTATCTATCTGAGTCCTGGTGAAGTGAATTCGTCATGACCAGAAGACCTATGGTAGATATACAGTAGGCCGGTGTAATGATTATGATACTGGGCAAGCAATCCAGATGCTGCGACTGCAGCACCCAATGTGGAGGCTATGAAATCCCACTCAGCCTGCCCACTGTTACCTGAAAACCCATTAAATTTGCCCAGTGTTTGTTATGTATGTGGGGCATACTCTTTTGTTTCCTTGTCTGTGCACGGTATGCTTTGTCTGTATAACGTGCAAGAAACAATACTTTCATCTGTACATTAATAAATGTGACAATAGTAAATCAAATCAATAATCAAAAGCCCCTTTAAGAGGATGGGTCAGGTTATCCGGAGTGTGGAGTGATGTCCCCAAAAAACCATCCCACAGCCACTGGAGGGCTGGAGTACAAAGATGATAAACTTTATTGTTGCTGTGGTGGTTGTTGTAAGATGCTGGACTGGTGATACCAGAGTTGAGGGGGTTGGCCTATGAAGTTGATACTGGAGATGAGGGGGTTAGCCTATGAAGAGAGACTAAATAGACTAGGTCTGTACTCATTGGAGTTTAGAAGGATGAGGGGGGATCTTATAGAGACGTATAAGATAATGAAGGGGATGGATAGGGTAGAGGTAGAGAGATTCTTCCCACTTAGAAAGGAAAGCAGGACTAGAAGCCTCAAGATAAGGGGGGTGTTTGGGGGGGGGCGGGGGTGGCAGTTTAGATCAGAGTTGAGGAGAAACTTCTTCACTCAAAGGGTGGAGAATCTCTGGGATTCTCTGCCCGCTGAAGTGCTGGAGGCTACCTCGCTAAATATATTTAAGTCACGGGTAGATAGGTTTTTGATAGACAGGGGAATCAAGGGTTATGGGAAGAAAGTGGGAGAGTGGAACTCATCCACTTCAGATCAGCCATGATCTTATTGAATGGCGGGGCAGGCTCGAAGGGCTAGATGGCCTACTCCTGCTCCTATTTCTTATGTTCTTATGTTCTGTGGCTTGCCTTATGGTGTGACTTCTTTGGAGCTGCCTCCCTAGTAGTCTCAATCTTCACAGTGTTAACCTGGTTTGTTAAAACCCACTACACCTGCCCACTATGACCTGGTTTGGTCTAAATTCTGGTCCAATCCTACATTCTGTATATGTTTAAGTCTTAATGTGTTCTTGAAGTCGCCTTGCAAGCCATTCAGTTGTGAAAACAATCTGTGCAAGCCAAGGTCCACTGCACTCTCCTCAAAGGCAACTGAGAATAGACCAACATTCCATGAATTAATTGGGGGGAAAAGTATTCAATTTCAGTGCAATACCTAACAGGCCATTGACTTGAAACATTTCGGCAGTACAAAGATCGAAGATGTATCACTGAAGATGCTGGACTGGTGTTGGTCAAGGCCCAGTGGCTTGCCAAATTAATTAGAAGCCAACATTGTACACTCAGTGACTTTCATATGCAGCCATATACACAGACAGGAGTTGGGAGCATTCTGTAAACAAGAAGCATAGTGCAATGACCATTTGTATTGGAATCTGTAACCCACCATTCAGGCTCCTACTGACAGTCTCAGTCCAATGGACTGGAGCTAATTTCATCGTGCTGTTAATGGTTACAGGTGTTCTGTGTGCTTCTGAATGTGACCTGGACTGAAGAAGGTTGCGCACTAGTTTGCAGTCTTTCTGTCTCATTTCAAATGGAATTATCCTCACCCATTCTATTTATCTGTATTTAACTTCTAACTTGGGAGTTGCTAAAACATTGGGATGATCATCTGGGATGAGCTGCAGAGCTTCATATATGGAACCTGAGTTAACATTGAAAAGTCTTTTCAACTTGCAGTGCTTCACGAATTACATTAATTATACCAAAGATCATGTAGAGGTTATCAGTCAACTAACAACACGATGGTTAAAATGCCAGGAATCAAAAAGCAATGCTAGTTTACAATGAAATTATTTCATTGAAACAAACTCACTGCATCTTAGTTAGGATTTAGCGACTTGTAGCCATCATTTTAAAATGCTGTTTTAATCTGCCGTTTGGATGCCTTTTTTCTGCAAGGACTTGATCCGTTAATGGTTGCTGATGTGTCATGGAGTAGTTCTATAAAGAAACTTGGAAGTATACATATGAGACTAGCATGGACACCACCTAGGGAAAGTTAAGGATCTGCTCTAGTCTGCAGTGTAACTAGTTTACTCATGTTCTAATGCCTCTAATTTTGTATTCAGGTTGATCCCATCTCTGACTATCTGTGAGTTCCTGATACAAATCTATCCATCATCATTATACTGGAGGCGGTGCAGAGGAGATTCACTAGGCTGATTCTGGTGTTGAGAGGGTTGGCTTATGAGGAGAAACTGAGTAGACTAGGATTGTACTCATTGGAATTCGGAAGAATGAGGTGAGATTTTGTAGAAACATAAGATTATGAAGGGAATAGATAAGATAGAAGCAGGGAAGTTGTTTCCATTGGTGGGTGAAACTAGAATGGGGGGGGCATGGCCTCAAAGTAAGGTGAAGCAGATTTAGGACCAAGTTGAGGAGGAACTTCTTCACCCAAAGGGTTGTGAAGCTGTACCATTCTCTGCCCAGTGAAGCAGTTGAAGCTACCTCGCTGAATGTTTTTAAGGCAAGGATAGATAAATTTTTGAACAGTGAAGGAATTAAGGGTAGTAGCGAGCGGGTGGGTAAGTGGTGCTGAGTCCACAAAAAGATCAATCATGATCTTATTGAATGGCAAAGCAGGCTGGAGGGGCCAGATGGCCTACTCCTGCTCCTAATTCTTATGCTCTTATATGAGGGGAAACCCTAAACATGAACCTTCCAAATTGCATGAACGAAGAAAAGGAATACTGAAAATTTGCTTATCTCTTATTAGTAAATCACATACACCATCCTCCTTTAATGACATTTTCCCCGTATAATTGTACTGGAGCATTTTATAGTTCGAGTAGTTTTCATCAGAAGTGTTATTTGTAAAAAATTTGACAAGTAAGAGTAGTGGTTATATACAGCATGTGCGAGCTGTCTTGCATGCTTTGTCATGAAATCAGGCATTTTGGCTAAACGCAGAAAGAGATGTTGCTTGTTTTGTGTGTCAAAAAAGGGGATGGGACTTGATGGACCTGATAACCTTTGGCTGTTTAGAGAATGATGGTCTGTACTGTAATGGAACTGTTGGGTAGAGGTGGGGGTGGTGGGTGGGTGAGTGAGAAAGTGAGGAGAGTCTGTTCAAAAACTCGTACAATGCAGTATAACACAGTGACTTTTTGACCTTGAGTTTCCCTTCCTTCGCTGGCAAGCATCCAGTCTTCCAATGAGCTAAACCAAATAATGGTATCCTTGTGCCCAAGCAGGGAGGGCATGCTGGCTGAGATTCCCTGCCGTGGAATTCCACAGCATTTATTCGGATCGAAGTGTGTGTCGGTGGATGTTGCACAATTGCACTTGATTTAGAGGCTGAAATAGTCGTCACTGTAACTTAGCACCACATGAAGAGCATTGTCCCTTTGTCTGCCCAGTTCATTAGCTTGGACAGCTGCTCAGTGCTCGGAGATTGTGTATTGGAACAACATACCTCAGAGGTGCCAAAAGCATAAAACAAGCATACCCTATACATATAATCGGTACGTATAAAAACAACTCACTGGGTAGGTAGTGGTACGCAAATTGTGGACAGAAAAGGTAGATCTCCATTTATTTAGCCCCCTTCACATTAGCAGGACAGCTGAAAGCGCTTTATAGCCAATGAAGTACTATTGAAATATAGCCACTAACGTAATGTAAAAGTGGCAATCGTTTAACACAGCAGCTCTCACAAACAACAGTATGATAAAGGCTAGATAATCTGTTTTTGTGATGTTGGCTGAGAGAGAAATGTTCGCTGTTCCAGTTGTCTATTGTGTGTTAGAATCGGGGAGCACACAATAAGAAGACATGTTTTTAGTGTCAGTATATTTTCAGTAAAGATGCCAAATAATATCTATTTGCACCAGAGAAAATCCCCAAGTGATACAAGTGCAGATTTTGACCCACCAAAGGTGGATTTGGGACATACATCTTTTGCCCATTTTTAACAATGTTTGTATTTGGCCATATTGCATGATGTGGATAAAATCGCTGGAAGATATGGCCTTCCTTCATTGTTACAAAGTTCAGGAAAGATTATATAAATGCACATTTTGATAAATTTTTGATACAACATGTGAAAATGTAGTTACTTGCCATCAAACCTTCGGCCACACTACTGTTATCTCCCACATTGATATACTTAATGCTGTCTTGGCTAGCCTCTTGTGTCCTATCCCATGGGACCTCCAACTTGCTTAACGTTTTGATATGCACTCCAGCACACAGCTACAGTTCCCTATCATTCACGGCTTGCTTTGGCTCACAATCCTTCATAAAACTTACAGCACAGAAGCTGGACATTTGGCGCACCCTTCAGCCTGCACTTCATGTGCTTCCTCCCCTTGTAATTTTTGAATCTTAATTTTAACAGTTTTTCCCTTGATTGTGAATGCATCCATGGCCATGCCTCCCCTAACCTCTGCAATTTAATTTGACCCAAGTCCTCTGTCTTTCTGGCCGCCTGTCTTTGCAATTCGCTCTTTCATTCCACCTTCAATGTGAGATCTACGTTCTGGGACACCTCCACCATCCCCTCTGCCTTTGTACCTCGCTGCTCACTTTTGAAGCCTTTTCTGAACCTCTTCAATCATCCCTCTGGCGAGGGCTCGTAATTCCTCCTAAACGTCCAGTCTGCTAAACTACAATAACCCAGCATGAAAAGAACACACCTTCTCTTGGTCGCATTTTGTCATCAAGTTCCATTGTAAGAGATAATTTTTTTAATCCACTGCAGCTAAAAATGGGAAAAGGCATTAAGGAATTTGCACGTGAGGATGAGAATTTTAAAACAGTATACTTGGGAAAAGTCTCTTAAAAGTATATATATCTCCATGAGGCCACTTTATGAGCTGTTGTAGCTAGCAGTAATTTTTAATGTGCGGCAGAGTCTGATGTTATGAAAAGGCTGAAAGTTCTCTATTCAGTTACCTGCTTAAATAGACAGGCGGTGCCATGGCTGCAGCTTTTCACATTAAACAAAGCTCCCTTTAATGCAGGTCAGGATTCTGGGCTTGACTTCTGCTGAGGTGTAAAGGAGTACAAAGTTCACTTTTTCCGGTATTTTTAGAAGGGTTCCGTTTTGCTGAAAAACTCCTTGTCAGCTTTTTATCTTAGCACGAGGGCAGGATGAAGTGTGACAAATACAATCTTACACAAACAGAACACTTGTTTTGCTAACCAGTATGGTGCCACCTGTGCCACGAGGCTTGACTTTATGTTGAATTCTGCTATTGCTAGCACAACTCTTCAAAGTCACACTTTTCTCCTGGCCCTACTCTTGAGGTACTATTTCAGATTTCCCCTTTCCATTTTGTGAACTGTTTTGCATAATTCTGGAACATCACCTCTTAGGTTCCTTCATACTTTACTGAACTTCTGACTCCATATGCTCTGTGTCACAAAGATTGCTTACTTTCAAATCCATTATGTTACCTTCACCCAGATTCAGTGCATCCTCACCCATCCATGTGGTATTTCTGTTAGGATACAAATCAGAAACCCCAAGGTATAGTATGAAGCCAGACTTAGACCCCAACAATTTTTTATGTAGACATTAGTGTGAGGATAAGATGTTTCAATCCAGGTGTGATTCTACTGACAAACTGGGAAGGTTTTGTCAAAGCATTCTTTATTTAACAACGCAGTTGAACTACAACAAATGATTTAGCTTAGACTTTAACAGTTGAACAGTAATTAAACATGACAAAATACAATTCTTAACTGCTAACCTACCGCTATTAGTTTCAGTCAATTAATATTTCTCTTATAGGCTTAAACCGAATAGCCTCCTTCTGCACTGTAGGGATTTTATTCTATTCTATTTATTCTATTCTAAAATCAGTTAGCAAAACACAGGTTTGTTTACTTACAAATCAAAGATGCTTTGCAGAAGTCTGAAGTGCTGGTTCATTTTAATCTGAAGCTACCATTATTCTTGTGATGCTTCATCGTATGGAGTAGGGGCAGTGGTTTCATGTATTATACGTCCAAGAGAAAGATGACCAATAGCTTTTGCTTCATGAACTTTGATTAGTGCTGAATCTAGCGATGCCCAACTAGAAAAAGAAGTATGGAGCATAATTTTTGTCATACGAAGGTTTCATGATTATTTATATGGTCGTCATTTCACATTATTGACTGATCATTGACCCTTTACTATTGTTCGGCTATAAAAACGCATAATGTCATTAGCTGCTGTTTGAATGCAACGATGCACTGATCTTATCTGCACATTCTTATCATATAAGTGCCATGCCAATACATTATCATGCTTACCTTTACCTATTGAGAAGATGCCACCAACTAGTTTTGCGCATATTCTTTATTTTTCGTTACTGGATCATTTGCTTGCGGCAGCTTCTCAAGTTCAAAGACAAACCACCATGGCAGATGTTAGAATCTGAATTCAGTAAAAACATCTGGAATTAAGATTCTATTGACGACCATGAAACCATTATTGATTGTCAAAAAAAACTATATCTGGTTCACTAATGCCCTTTAGGGAAGGAAATCTGTCATCCTAACCTGGCCCTGGCTACGTGTGACTCCAGAGCCACAGCAATGTGGTTGACTCTCAACTGTCCTTGGGTAACTAGGGATGGGCAATAAATGCTGGCAAGCCAGTGATGCCCATGTCCCACTAATAAATTTAAAAAATGAGGTGAGGATGGTAGTTTTCCTTCCCTGAAGGACAACTGTGATCCAGATGGCTTTTTATGCCAAATGACAATGGCTTCATGGTCGTCATGAGACTTTTAATTCCAGATTTATGTAGAGTTGCCAAGTGCCTTGTGAGGAATTGGAAAGTTCGTTTTATTCTAATTAAAACTTTTCCCTGTCTGTACGGAAGCCATCTAGGCAGAGCTTGGCAATTGCTCCAGTGGCCTTTTTGAAGCAGTGAAACTATCCAGGAACAAAGTTTTCAGAGAATATGTGTTGTATTTTGGGATATGTAATGTCAAATGTTTCCGAACACACGTGTAAATGACACTGGGACGTTTTACTATGTTTAAAGGCGTTATGGAAATACAAACTGACACTGTTGTATCTCCATGGTAAATCTTCCTCTCAGATTTCAGGAGGCTCATAAACTGGGAAGTCAAAGAAACAATCTTAGGTCCACAGCAGATCAGACAATTTTTACATTGCAGCTGGAGTTTCAGAAGAATATTCTCAGTTTCTCTGTATCATTTCCCACACTGCCATATGTCTAAAATCACCATTTGCCAAGTGATGAATGGCGTTGATAACAGGATGGTGTCAGGTGGCACAAACCTGTGCTCAAATTGGATTCTGCAAGAGCCACTCGGTTCCTGATGTCATTACAACCATGGTCCAAGCATGGACAAGAGAGCTGAATTCCAGAGCTGGGAGAGAGTGACTGCCCTTGACATCAAAGTAGCATTTGACCGAGCGTGGCGCCAAGGAGCCCTAGTAAAAGTAAAGTCAATGGGAATCGGGGAAAACACTCCACTGGCAGAGTCATACCTGGCATAAAGGAAGATGGTTGTGTTTTTTGGAGGTCAATTACCTCAATTCCAGGACATTGCTGCAGGAGTTCCTCATGAATAGTGTCCTTTACCCAACTATCTTCTGCTGTTTCATAATGACCTTCCTCCCAACATAAGTTCACAGATGATTAATGCTATTCACAACTCCTCAGGTGCTGAATTACTCCATGTCCATATGCAACTAGATTTGTGCAGTATTCAGGTTTGGGCTGATAAGTGACACGGGCGGCAGTGGTGGTGTTGTGGCATTATCACTGAACTTGTAATTCAGAGTTCCATTGATCAGAAACTGAATTGGATCCGCAAGTTCCCCATCAAGTCATGTACCATCCTGACTTGAAACTGTTAGCACCATTCCTTCACTGCCACTGGGTCAAAATATTGGAATCCATACCTCCAATTCCACAAAGTCTGTCCACATCTACAAGTGGTAGAATGCTCTCAACTTGCCAGGATGAGTGCAGCTGCAACAACACTTAAGGAGTTTGACAGCATCCAGGGCAAAGCAGCCCACTCGATTGGCTCTTCAGCGATGTACAGTGGCAGTTGTGTATGCCATTTACAAGATGGCCAACTCACCAAGGCTCCTTCGACAACACCTTCTGCAGCCTCTACCACCTAGAAGGACAAGGGTTGCAGATCCGTGGGAGTACCACCATTTTCAAGCCACACGACACCCTGACTCGGAAATTTTCTCACATTTGTTCACTGTCGCTCGGTAAAAATCCTGAAATTCCCTTCCTAACAGCACTGTGGGTGTACCACCTGGACTGCAGCAGTTGAAGAAGGCAGCTCACCTCATCTCGAGGGGCATTTTGGGATGGGCAATAAATGCTGGCCTACACCTACTTCTCATGAATGAATTAAAGAAAAATGGCTGGCAGACACACAGGCAGCCACCAGATGTGCTGGCTTTAAAAACCACCAGATAAATAGATCTCTGATGTGGCTAAGAGTCAGTTGCAGATTTTACATGTAAAAGGGATCTTTTGGTTTTGTTGATGGTGTAATTTACCCTGGGTTTGGCTCCAAGTTCCACGCTAAGAACTGAGCCTGTATTCTAAGCTGACAATATTGGAGCACTGATAAATGGCTGGACCACCACTCTGCTGTCCATTGAATGAGACCTTGAATCAAGGCTCCATCCATCTGGATGTGCCTCAGGAATTTCGTGCTTTGCTGAATGAAGAGCCAGGAGTTCTTCTGTGCAGGCCAACATCCTTCCCTCAGCCCGCACCATACATAAAAACAAATTAATCATCTTGTTGTTTGTGGGCCTTTACTGGCATGAAATGGTTGCCACATGGAGATTACAGGTATTGTGCTCCTATAGCAACAAAATACATTAAGTACTTATGAGATATTTTGATGACTTGATAAGGCCCTATACAAAAGCAAGTCTTGTTATTAGAACTTTATACATCTGTTGCCAGCTTATGTCTGGCTCCTTGCCTAGATCTGGATACTTTATAGCTTCCAGCACTGTGACTGCTCCTGTGTGTCATTCAAAAATTTGTTTTTTAAAGATTTAAAAAGCTGTCAAATTTTCACCCTTTTTCTACCATCTCCTGAATGAAGCTTCTAACATTGGGGTAAAGTTTCACAAGCACAGCACATTCTGATGCTGAGCCTAGGAGGGATGACACCCTTCCTTTGAGTGTGATGGTGCTTCACAAATGAGTATTGACAGGTTTTTTGACTACAGGCAAGGGGCACCTTACAAATGATCTAGTCCTTACCAAATTCCCTTTCCAGCAGAATCACGTAATATGCAGGTTTTCTTTGTGTCCCTGGCCTAGTTGAGGCCAACTACTATTGTCCTAGGTGAGCACTGATGGAACACAAGCCTAGGATTGAGCATGGCCCTCATTGCAGTGCATCCCACAGTCCCATGCCACGTGGTTTACATTCTGAACGAACCTTGGCTTAGCAAGCTCTTGGGCAAGCTGCCCTTAGATTCTCATCAGTGTTTCTCCAAAACCAGCTGCCAGGAACATGTAGCAGGAACTTTCCATACAGATTTCCCTTGTTACCATTCAGGGGGGACAAAGTTTCTGAAGGCGGGGAGAAGTGGTAAAGCCAATTGTTTTTAAAAATTTGTTCTGGGGTTTGGGTAGCGCTTGCAAGACTGCAGTAAGTTGCTGTGAGAAGGTGGTGATGAGCTGCATTCTTCAAATGCTATGGTCCTCCCAAACAATGTTCGAAAAAATTTTGGGAGAGTTCCAGAGGCAAGGACCTAATAACTGATTTGGCTCCAGTGGTAATGAGGGGCAAGGTGGACATTCATCTGCAGGATTAAGCAAGAAAGAGTACATGTTAATGTGCATGGCTTCTTAGAAAAAAAGTGACCTGGAAAAATTGAGCTGAACATGTAAAAGGATTTGCAAAACTTTTAAATTTCAAATCTGCATTCTAAAGGAAACGATTCTATTACCGATGGGAGGTTCTTCATTAAAACACTGATTGGATGTTTAAACTCAAGATGCAAAGTACAGAAGATACTGCTCACTTGAAGGGGCGTTGATGCTCAATTACGTAGAACTATTGGAAAGGAAAATCCTGTGAGAATTTTAATTAAAACTGTTTGCTGAGAACATGGTATGTCTGCTGCTCAGACTGGCATTTTGTTTTTAATGTGTGTTAAGTATTGGCTAGGAATGGACTTAATATTAAACATTAAAGTAAAAACAGACTTGATGAGAAACAGTGCAGTCCTGAGAATGACGATCTTGTTACGTGGATTGTCATGCAACTGATAATCAAATGCCTGTTGTGTTGGTATGGCAATGCATTATTAAATATATCAGTTAAGTTATTGCATTTTACAGTATCTCATCCTAGGCAACTAAAGAATTGTGGCTCACCTGATACTTTTGTTCTTCCAAGTCTTTGCAAACAATGGGCTACTGTGGCTGGTGTTCCTTACCTGAAATCTGTTTTCTGTTTGTGAAAATTACGTCATCTAATTACTGAAATCTGTTTTTAATTGAAAAATTATTGTATGAGAGTTTAGAAACATGATTTGTATTGGCTAGAAGCATGGACGGGCGGGTGGAGAGAGCTTCACAGGAAATTAATAAAGGTGTGATTGAGAAATGGAAGAAAGTGAAAAATGGGCATGGGGCGGGGGGGTGGGGGATAGTATAAGTACAAAGAGAAAATCTTCAGCTCTTGCGAGTTAGGGAGGGAGGAAAATGAGAAAACAGGGTGGATGTTGGGGTGCAGGAGAGACTGGACACATGCCTGAAGGGACATCGTTTGAAGGTCTCAAGGGAGATGAGTGAACAGTAGTTGGGCAGGTCTTGGAGGTGAGGGGTCTAGGTGTGTTCCAGTTTTTATGGCTGGAGGAGATTGGGGAGGGAGAGTGTTGGGACACTGTGGAGGGAATTGAAGTGGATTTTGAAGGACAAGCATGTTGAGCTTGGTGCTTGGTGTTTTGGGTTAGTTATAGTTTTTAAGGACTTGGATAGCAGGAAGTAAATTTTAGAAATCAAGCGTCAATAAAAGCCTTGATATTATTTTGGGCAGATGTGGAAAGTTAGAAGCAGAGATGGATGATGTTTCAGAGAGAATATAACATACCATTAAAACTCCACTATTTTAATCCCTTTGTCCAACTCTGTCTAGTTCATCTGTGGTGTCGAATCAACAAAGGAAGTACACAGGATATAATTTATATTCCATTTGTGGAATTTATCATCTGTCAGCCCTAAAATTTATTTGCTTTTTGTGAGCTACCTGATCATTGCACTTGTTGAAAATCTGTAGGTTTTGTAATGCATTCTTCACTGGATCCTGAAGTGAAGGAAAAGCATCCATTTGATTGTGTGAACATGAAAAATAATTATTCCCTCTCCTAGTTTGGAGTGACTTGCAGATTTGCATAGATATTGGTTTACAGGTCAAACTTTTAAAAACCTCTTCAAAAATGTGGAGGAGCTCTTGTGCTTAAAGGAAAAGCTCCCCCACTACTATTATAACGTAGGCCTGGGCTTCATGATTTCACAAGAAGCCATTTATGGAACCTACATTGCCAGGAAGTATTCATTCATGGCAAAATGTCAATCTGGGGGTGGATCCTGATAGGTGTTGTGACTAAGATGAAGATGCAGCGCATCATTGTTACACGCAGAGATTACTTACACAATATCAGGAAGTACAACTGTTTTGAGACGTGACATAAGAATGTGTCCATCGATTTGTTACTCTGCTTCAGGGATGTACAATGTGACTGCGAGTGTCGGCCTCTCAGTAAGACTGAGAATTCTAATGCCCTCAAGATCTCTAAAGCTGCAGGAACCAAGAAACGGTTCTAGAAATTTTGAAAATTATTGTAAAGTAAATCAGCCGCAATAAAGCTTTTGTGAACAGACACAAAACAAAGTGTCATGGGATCTTTTGTGTCCACCTGAGAAGGCAGACAGGGTCTCAAATTTACATCTCACCCAAAGATTGTACGTCAGACTCTCCCTTAATACTGCACTGGAGTGTCAGTCTTGATTTTTGCGCTCAAGTCCCTGGAGTCTGATATGAACCCATGACCTTCAGTCTCTTCAGATTGTTGGCTTACTCTGAAGGAAAATGTTGAATACCATTGCGGAAATATTTTTAAAAAGCCTGCTTGGATAACACGGGCAAAATCCAATGTGGCATAGTTACCTTTAATAATTGACACAGAAGTCAGTTGATGAAACATTATCCTACTTTCCTTGCACCATTCCTGCAAAGTTGAGAAGTGGGTGTAATTTTGAAAATGCAGCCCATAAATAGAAATATTTATAATTTCATAAGGAGTCACCCAATGAGGAAAAATATTGAGTAATGGTAGAACTGATGTTTGATGTTTTGCTGTAGGAGTTATAAAGTCCCTATGGAGAAAGTTGTTTAATATAGAGAGAACAAAACAAATGATTATCTGTACTGCACATTTCTGCAATGTTTAGAATTGTATACTGAAAGTAATGCGTTCCTCATTTCCCCTTGATGGATGTATTTCTGTCAGCTTTTCCTCACATTTCCTCCCCTTGCCCGACCCCCCAGTACTTTGCATAAACATAGTGTCCCCATGGAAAAGAAAATTAAAGTTAATCTGTTAACGGAACACCCTCCTGGCAGGCAAAATGTTCTTGTCATTCAAGTCAGTAAGTCAGATGCTCGATTTTGTATTTCAGTCCTTTCCAGTCCATTTAGTGGCTGTTGAGTTGTTAAAAAGCTGTATTCTGAAGTGAAGCTGTTGCGGGAAGTCTGCAGTCATTGATATGCGTGAGTGTGTGTGCACATGCTTTTGTGGACCTGCGATCTGTCATCCTTAGTCCTAGTGCCTAAAAAAACTTGGCTTTTTCCTATCTGATCTTGAGCCTGCATAAGAAGAATGCCACTGGTTTCTAGGTGTGTTTCAATTGCCAGCCAACCCGTCATCCTGCAGTGATGATCTGAAAATCTCTTCTTTAGAATGTAACAGAAAATGCTTTGAGCAATTGGGTGAAGATTTTTTTTGTCAGACGTAAGACTGCATTGCAGTGTAATTATTACATGACCCATCTCTGATTATGTTTTCTATAATCTGCTTAGTTGCTTCCCCACAAAAAATAAGTAAATAAATGTCATTTTTCAAAAAGATGTAGATTTATTTTCCACATTGTTGAACACCAGTTTTGAAGAAAAGTGTAACTTTTGAGAACAACAATGTTGAGACTTGATTTTTATTTCCCCTCTCCTAAATGCATCAAAATGGAAGGAGTTCCTCATTTCATTGACATAGGACTGGCCTATTAAGTCCACACCGTTTTGCTGGCTATAACAGCTCTTCAATTCCAGTATCCTTCCGCTTTCCATATGCTGTAATGCCTTCCTTTACTTGTCAATATCTGTCTCCCTTTTTGAAATATTAATTGACTCTGTTTTTCAAACCTTTCCAGGGCAACGCTTCTAACATCTTCATAATCTGTTCAGATTTTTTTTCTTTGGTATTGCTTTTGATTCTTGTGGTGATGCTTGTTTCTGAAAGTAACAATGTCTGAAATCTTGAATACTGAGAATCAGAAATAAAAACACAAAATGTCAGAAACCATCTCCATCTTTGATGCCCTTGTTTCCAACAGAATATTTACTCTCCTGCATCTCCAAGTTCTCTGGTATTGCTCCCATCTTTGCTCCATCAATTCCAAATGGTGCAGGCCTAAGTGTATGTAGTGCCCAACTGAATTTAATCATCTATCACCAGATCTGCTATACCACATCAATAGATCATCTGAACTCACCAAAACCACCCATTCTCCCTCCATCATCTGATTTCCCCCTTAAACTCCTTCCTTCTGATTGAATTCAGTCATTTGCTCACTAGACCAACTACTCTTTGACTATTGCTGGCTCACTTTTATTGGTTATTTGCCTCATGGATAGGGTTAATTTTTCAACCCTGCTTTTACAATGGACACAGGGTTGATGGCACATTGCCCCCCCAGTGTGAGCTACCCTACCAATACAAAGTGCTTCGAAAGGTTAGTTGTGGTATGAATCAATTCCAGCTTCCCAGATTGCCTGGATCCACTATAGTTTGCCAATTGACATAAGTCCATAGCAGACGCCACCTCCTGACCCTACGTTCAATCCTGGAACACCTGGATAATAAAGACACTAATATCAGACTCCTATTTTTTGATGACAGCTCAGCATTCAGCACCATTTTTCCTGCAAAACTCATTTCCAAACTTCATGGCCTCGGGCTTGGCTTCTCCCTCTAAGACTTGATCCTATATGTCCTAATCCATAGACCGCAGTCAGTAAGTATAGGCAACAACACCTCGTCCATGATTATCTTCAGCACCTATGCCCCACAAGGCAGTGTCCTCAGCCCCTTACTATATTCCTTATAAACCTATGGCTGCGTGGTCAAATTCCCTCCAGTTCGATTGTCAAGCTTGCTGATGGCATCACTGTAGTGGGTCAGATCCCAAATAACGATGAGACGGAGTACGGGACTGAGATGGAGAATCTGGTGAACCGGTGCGATAACGATAATTTCTCCCTCAATGTCAATAAAATGAAAGTGATAGTCATCGACTTCAGAAAGCATCGTGGAGGACATGCCTCTATCTATATCAAGGGAGATGAAGGGAAATAGTTGCAAGCTTCAAGCTTCTAGGGATCCAGATCATCAGCAACCTGTTCTAGTCCCTCCACGCTGACACTATAGTTAAAAAAGCCCACCAACACCTTTACTTTCTCAGGAGGCTAAGGAAATTTGGCGTGTCCACTACGATTCTCACTAACTTTTACAGATGCACCATAGAAAGCACCCTTTCTGGTTGTATCACAGCTTGGGATGGCTCTTGTTCTGTCCAAGACCGCAAGAAAGGGTCGTGAACAAAACCCAGTCCATCCCATCCATTGACTCCATCTACTCTTCCCACTGCCTCAGGAAAGCAGCCAGCATAATCAAGGGACTTGGACATTCTCTCTTCCACCGAGAAAAAGATACAGAAGTCTGAGGTCACGTGTTGTTTGTCTATCGTCATCAATGAGGACCTCGACACCATTAGTCATTTTGAGGCTGTTTGCGCTGTGTCCGAAGATGACTGATCAGGCCAATTGGGGCATGGAATGTCCTGGCACATATTAGACAGACTTGTGTAGACACTTCAGTTGTTGCGCTAGTGGCTCTGGACTTGTGCAGCTTGTGCTTAAGTAATGCTTCAGCAATACACCTTGCTTCGTGAGCTAGGCAGTGCTAGGTAGGGCGGTTTTGTGCCAGCATTTCCCAGATGGTCGTGTCAATGTCAAGCAACTTAAGGGAGGCCTTGAGTGTGTCTTTGAAACGTTTCTTCTGTCCTCCATGCGAGCATCTTCCAGCAGAGAGTTCCCCAAAAAGGAGCTACTTGGGTATGTGCTCGTCTGACACATGGATGACATAACCGGGTCTGCTCTCTCATCAGCAGTGTGTGGACTGGTGATAGATTTGCTCTAGAGAGAACTTCAGTGTCTGGTACTTTGTCTTGCCATCGGATGCGTAATATTCTGTGAAGACAAGTCATGTGGAAATGATTGAGCTGTCTTGCAAGCCTTCAATACACAGTCCATGTTTCACAGGCGTACAGGAGGGTGGTGAGTACCGCAGCGCTGTAGACCTTCAGTTTTGGTGCTGGGCTGATTTCTCGACGATCCCATACAGTGGAGCGCAGTCTACCGAAAGCAGGACTTGCCTTTGCTATTCTGCAGTTAACTTCTGTATCACTGCTTGGGAGAGGGTGCTGCCAAGATAAGTGAACTGGTCCACTGCCTGTAGTTTCTGCCCTTTGATTGTGATTATGGGTTCTGTGTACAGTGCATGAGGAGCAGGCTGGTGCATGACTTCGGTCTTTTTAATGTTGATGGTGAGTCCAAAGTTGTCACAAGCCATGGAAAATTTGTCCATACTGACTTGCATCTCTGGCTCTGAGCCAGCATACAGGGCACAGTCATCAGCAAAGAGGAAATCTCTCAGAACAGTCTCTTTCACTTTGGTAATAGCTAGAAGTCTCCTCAGGTTGAAGAGCTTCCCATTCACTCTGTACTTGAGGCTGATTCCAGCAACACTGTCCTGGAAGGCACCATTCAGCATGGCAGTAAGCCATCATGCTGAACAGTGTGGGTGCAAGCACACAGCCCTGTTTGACGCCACTGGTGACTGGGAATGCCTCAGAGGATTCTCCTCCATCCAGTACTCTGGCCATCATGCCATCGTGGAATTGGTGTACCATCTGAAGGAATTTGGGGGGGCAACCGAACTTTGACATGATCCTCCACAGGCCTTGTTGGCTTACAGTGTCAAAGACTTTCGCGAGGTCAACAAAGGTTGTCTAAAAGATATAAAAGTCCGAGGTCACATACCAGCTGACTTAAGACCAGCTTCTTCCCTGCTGCCATCAGACTTTGGAATGGACCTACCTTATATTAATTTGATCTTTCCCTACGCCCTAACTATGACTGTAACACTACATTCTGTACCCTCTCCTTTCGTTCTCTGTGTGTGGTGTGTTTTATATGTATAGTATGCCAGAAGCAATTTTTTTTTCTATATACTAATGCATGTGACAGTAATAAATCAAATTAAAATAATTACTGGAGGAGTTTGCTATATGCAGATTGGCTGCCATATTTACTACATTTCAGCTGTGACTACACTTTTTTAAAAATTATTTAATTAACTGTGGTATTTTGAAACATACTGTCTAAATACAAGTTATAAAATTTCAATTATTCCTTTTTTTGTTTATTATTTGACACAATGTGGGTATCGTTGGTAATGCAAGTATTTGCTGCCCATTCGTAATTGTGTTTGAGCTGAGTTGCTTGCCAGAGGGAGTCAAAAGTCAATGACAGTGCTATCTTAAATGTCTTTGTATCCTTTATGTTCACTTGCTAGTTTTGTTGGTGAAATTCAAGACAGCTTGAAATATCAGGAAATAGTTTCCAGTGATACTTTAATCAAAATCAGGTTTTACTTTAACTGGATAGGACTTAAAGAATTATTTCTGCCCGCACAGTAGATTTCCATTATGGAGAATTATGTGCTATGTCAAAGTACTTCAGGGAAATGAGCAGGACTTTTTAGGCAGCCCTTTCTGACAGATCACACAAGCGTACAACACTATTATGGGTAATGTATACGGGAAAGTATGTGGTCTTTGGAATGTCTTCAGTCAGCAGTTAGAGAATGAGCCACAGCCACATTATGCTGGCTTGGTTTTCTTCTAATAATCTTTTCCTTCCTATTTTATGATGCAGGCAACAGAATTTAAAGGATAAATTGAATATTTCAAATTGATTCAGTGTTCCAAACGAGTCCTAGAGAACAGACCAATCCACCTTCCGAATAAGAAGCCAAAAGCTAAACAGTAAAAAAAAGCTAATCTCTGTTCAATATAGTTTGGGGGTTGGCTTGTCCTATAAGTTTTCCATGTACAAAGGATCACTCGTGGAGCCCCTCTTCCCTTTCCCTGCAATTAGCATTGTAGATTTAGTATGTGGCTCCACGTATATTCCCCTGCATGCAATCTGTTTTTGATAGAGAGAAATGGTTTATGCCGCAGCATATTTGGAGCAAGCATGGGGATGTGGCAGGAATAGTAATGGGGTTGAAAAGGTTGGGCGATTTTTGTCGTTTATACCGACTTGCATCTGAATTGGCACTGGCACAGAATCCCTTTTATTAAAACTGCCCAAGTAGTTAGTTAAATTGTTGGATGGAAGCCAGACTTCAGTTTATATGACTTGACAATGTAATTTACAAAAAAAAGGATATTAATCTGTTTGCAGATAGTAATTGTGTTGTGCAATACAAACTATACAGCTTGGAGACACAGATGTCCTATCTGAAGTCCATAGTGATATTTTCACTGGCATGATGCTTTGTGCAAAGTGTAACTTCCAAACAGTGAAGTTCACCTCTCTTCACAACTCTCAAACACCAAACCCCTTTTAAAAACCAACTTATTATGATTAAAGGCCCTTTTTGCTTTGTTTTATCTGGAGAGAGTTCAGAGAAATTTGTTCAAGTAGCAAGTACATGAAGTACTGGGACTGGAGAGGAGTAGTACAAAATTTCTGTTAACCAAATTGACATGGTTATAATGACTGCTTAGTTCTTGGACACCACGCCGCCCCCCCCCCCCTCTCTCTCTCTGTCAACCCAAGAGTGGAGTGTGATCCCACAACCTTTCTAGCTTAGAGGTGCAGTAAGCAGTCTCACAACACCAGGTTAAAGTCCAACAGGTTTATTTGGTAGCAAGAGCTTTTGGAGCACCACTCCTTCATCAGGTGAGTGCAGGATTTGTTTCACAAACAGGGCATATGTAGACACAAACTCAATTACTAGATAATGGTTGGAATGCAAGTCTTAACAGGTAATCAAGTCTTTACAGGTGCAGACAGTGTGAGTGGAGAGAGGGTTAAGTACAGGTTAAAGAGATGTGAATTGTCTCCAGCCAGGAGAGTTAGTGTGATTTTGCAAGCCCAGGCAAGTCAGGGGGGTTACAGATAGTGTGACATGAACCCAAGATCTGGTTGAGGTTGTCCTCGTGTACAGAACTTAGCTATCAGTTTCTGCTTGGCGGTTCTACGTTGTGTGTCGTGAAGGCCCCCTTGGAGAATGCTTACCCAGAGATCAGAGGCTGAATGCCCTTGACTGCTGAGGATCAGAGGCTGAATGCCCTTGACTGCTGAGGATCAGAGGCTGAATGCCCTTGACTGCTGAGGATCAGAGGCTGAATGCCCTTGACTGCTGAGGATCAGAGGCTGAATGCCCTTGACTGCTGAGGATCAGAGGCTGAATGCCCTTGACTGCTGAGGATCAGAGGCTGAATGCCCTCGACTGCTGAGGATCAGAGGCTGAATGCCCTCGACTGCTGAGGATCAGAGGCTGAATGCCCTCGACTGCTGAGGATCAGAGGCTGAATGCCCTCGACTGCTGAGGATCAGAGGCTGAATGCCCTCGACTGCTGAGGATCAGAGGCTGAATGCCCTCGACTGCTGAGGATCAGAGGCTGAATGCCCTCGACTGCTGAGGATCAGAGGCTGAATGCCCTCGACTGCTGAGGATCAGAGGCTGAATGCCCTCGACTGCTGAGGATCAGAGGCTGAATGCCCTCGACTGCTGAGGATCAGAGGCTGAATGCCCTCGACTGCTGAGGATCAGAGGCTGAATGCCCTCGACTGCTGAGGATCAGAGGCTGAATGCCCTCGACTGCTGAGGATCAGAGGCTGAATGCCCTCGACTGCTGAGGATCAGAGGCTGAATGCCCTCGACTGCTGAGGATCAGAGGCTGAATGCCCTCGACTGCTGAGGATCAGAGGCTGAATGCCCTCGACTGCTGAGGATCAGAGGCTGAATGCCCTCGACTGCTGAGGATCAGAGGCTGAATGCCCTCGACTGCTGAGGATCAGAGGCTGAATGCCCTCGACTGCTGAGGATCAGAGGCTGAATGCCCTCGACTGCTGAGGATCAGAGGCTGAATGCCCTCGACTGCTGAGGATCAGAGGCTGAATGCCCTCGACTGCTGAGGATCAGAGGCTGAATGCCCTCGACTGCTGGTGTGACACTTCAGCCTCTGATCTCCGGGAGAGCCGGTGGATGTGGTCTTTCTGGATTTTCAGAAGGCGTTTGACAAAGTACCTCACAAGAGGTTATTGCAGAAGGTCAAGGGACATGGAGTTGGGGGTAGGGTGTTAGCGTGGATAGAGGATTGGTTGTCAAATAGGAGGCAGAGAGTGGGGGTCAACGGGTGCTATTCAGATTGGCGGATGGTGACTAGTGGAGTGCCCCAGGGGTCGGTGCTGGGGCCTCAGCTTTTTACCATTTATATAGATGATCTGGAGGAGGGAACCGAGTGTAGGGTGTCGAAATTTGCTGATGACACCAAGATTGGGGGAACGGCAAATTGTGCGGAGGGTGTGGAGAGTCTGCAGAAGGATCTAGATAGGCTGGGCGAATGGGCCAGGAAATGGCAAATGGAATTTAATGTTGGCAAGTGTGAGGTGGTCCACTTTGGTAGGAATAATGGTAGGAAGGACTATTACTTACGAGGCGAAAAACTGCAGCAGGCGACGGTGCAGAGGGACCTCGGGGTCCTTGTGCACGAGTCGCAAAAACCCAGCTTGCAGGTGCAGCAGGTGGTCAGGAAGGCGAATGGGATGCTGGCCTTCATAGCGAGGGGGATTGAATATAAAAGTAGGGAGGTCTTGCTGCAGCTGTATAGGGCATTGGTGAGGCCGCAGCTGGAGTACTGTGTGCAGTTTTGGGCGCCGCACCTGCGCAAAGATATTTTGGCCTTGGAGGGAGTGCAGAGGAGGTTTACTAGGCTGATACCGGAGTTGAGGGGGTTGAGCTATGAGGAGAGGCTGAATAAACTAGGCTTGTACTCGTTAGAGTTTAGAAGAATGAGGGGAGATCTCATTGAGACGTGTAAGATGATGAATGGGATGGATAGGATAGAGGTGGAGAGACTCTTCCCGCTCAAAAAAGACAGTAGGACTAGGGAGCACAGCCTCAAGATAAAGGGGAGGCGGTTTAGAACGGAGTTGAGGAGGAACTTCTTCACTCAAAGGGTGGTGAATCTCTGGAATTCTCTGCCCGTTGAAGTGGTGGAGGCTGCCTCGCTAAATATTTTTAAGACGCGGGTTGATGGGTTTTTGATAAGAGAGGGGATTAAGGGTTATGGGGAGAGGGCGGGAAGGTGGAACTGAGCCACGACAGATCAGCCATGATCTTATTGAATGGCGGGGCAGGCTCGAAGGGCTAGATGGCCTACTCCTGCTCCTATTTCTTATGTTCTTAAGCATTCTCCAAGACGACCTTCACGACACACAACAACTCAGGATCGCCGAGCAGAAACTGATAGCCAAGTTCCGCACACATGAGGGCGGCCTCAACCAGGATCCTATCTGTAATTCCCATGACTTGCCTAGGCTTGCAAAATCTCACTAACTATCCAGGCTGGAGACAGTTGACACCTCTTTAACCCTCTGTCCATTCACATTGTCTGCACCTGTAAAGACTTGATTATCTGTTAAGACTCACATTCCAACCATTATCTTGTAATTGAGTTTGTGTCTACATATGCCCTGTTTGTGAAACAAATCCTGCACTCGCTGAAGGAGCAGCACTCCGAAAGCTCATGCTACCAAATAAACTTGTTGGACTTTAACCTGGTGTTATGAGACTGCTTACTGTGCCTACCCCAGTCCAATGCTGGTAACTCCACATCATGGCTTTGAGGTGAATGTGTTGTTCACTGAACATCATGTGTGAACCCGAAGGCCTCAGGATGCAGGGGCAAAAAAAAACGCTTCACCACCACCTCTCTCCTGAAGGCATGTACTCAGGCTGCAGTTCCACCTCAGAGCGGCTATGAATGCTTTGGTTTAAGACTGTTGCTTTGTGTTGCTTGCTTTCTCGAATGTACCTCTGTACAGCGTTATTTATTTTTTGGAAGTTCTCATGATGTCTAGGGCTTTCACTGGCATGGAACTGCAAATAAAGTGCTTTCCACTTTTCTGACCATATTAAGTCAACACCATTCTGACAAAGGGCAAGCGCTCGAAACATTAATTTGTCTGTCCTCCCGATAAATTTCAAACCATTTGTGCTCCAATCGCATATTCTTTTTTAATTTATTTCTTAGTTCCTTCTTCCTTTCTATGGCTTTTCTGGCCTCCCCTTAAATGTGTCTGTGCTATTAAGTTCAGCCACTCCACTTGGTGTTGATTTCAACATTGTGACCATCCCACAGGGTGAAGACATTTACTTCTGAACCTGACAAATTGCTCTTTTCTTTCTCATTCTACTCGCAGCTTTGAATTTTTATTTCATGGCCATAATCATTAAGAGATCAATAAGCCAGCCGTGTTTGCTGTACGTTTAAATCGAGTCCTTCAGAGCCTTGCTGACTTTGGAAAGGGGTGTTTTTAGTTCCAATTTAAAGTCCAACTCAAACAGTTTTAATTTTGAAGGCCATCATTCCCCCCCCCCCCCCCCCCCCCCCCCCCCCCCAAACTTATTGGCTAACCACCATGAAGAACAAATGAAATGTTGGAATGCATTTTTTACTTGGAAATCTCAAGCTCCTACGATCCTGCCCAAGGGTGTTGCCTGACAGTAACAACACAATATGCTGGAAATACTCAGCAGATCCGGCAGCATCTGAGAAGAGAGAAACCTAGTTAATGCTTTGAGTTGAACATGGTGACTCTTCTTCAGAGCAGTGTTGCTTGAATGTCCAATCCAGCAATGACACTTTGTTTCCTAAAGTGCACCCAGTTCATTTGCCATCAAAATAGTTTTGGTTTGTCACAGGATTTGGCCAATATACTAAATCCCAAAATGGAAATAGATCAGCACTGGAAAAAAATGAAAGGGCTGCTTTTAATGAGATGACTTTTAATTCAGTAATGTGGAGAGGCTTGAGAAGCTAGAATTGCAAAGAAGATTAAAGGAAAATTCAAGAGAGCTGTTCAAAATTGAGGGATATTGGTAGACAGGAAACTTTTTCCATTGGCACAGAGTCAGTAACTGGAGGACAGCTATTTAAGATAATTTACAACTGAAGCCAGAGATGGATTTTTTTTTTAATTCAGTGAATTATTAATGACTGACTGTGAAGATGGTGGATGTAAATTCAATAATTAGCTCCAAAAAAGAACTGGATATGCGCTAGAAGAAATATTTTGCAGGGCTATTTTATTCATTCATGGGATATGGACATCACTGGCTGGTCAGCATTTATTGCCCATCCCTAGTTGCTGTTGAACTGAATGGCTCGGTAGGACCATTTCAGAGGGCAGTTGAGAGTCAACCACATTGCCGTGGGTCTGGAGTCACTTGTAGGCCAGACCAAGTAAGAGCAGCAGAATTCCTTCCCTAAAGGGCATTAGTGAACCAGATGGTTTTTCTGACAATCAGCAATGGTTTCATGGTCGTCAGTAGATTCTTAATTCCAAAATTTTTTTGAATTCAAATTCCATCATCGATCGTGGCAGGATTCAGACCTGGGTCCCCAGAACATTAGCTGAGTTCACTAAGTCATCAAATAAAAGCAGGGGAATGGGTCAAATTGGTCACTGAGAGCAGCTGGCAGAGGCACAATGGACCAAATGGCCTCCCGTCTCTGCTGTATGATTTTGACAGCTGGTCTACATCCAATTCATTATTTTAGTGCATCATGTTTAGTGACTGTTTTTAAGTGTCAATTTAACACAGCTGCTGTTTTAGGCACAGCAGCATCCCACAAAATTGGCCAGCTAATTCTGTTTTTGCTACAATAAATGTAAAAGTATGAAAGCAGTTTATTAAACCTGGGCAGTGGCATTGCAGTTGATTTGTTCCACTGGCATACTGGCTTTTCTTCATTGAAATTTCTGATTCCGTGAAATCTGATGATCATTATTTTCCCATTGGGATTGTAAACAGTCCAAATGGAAAAGTCTGAGTCCAGATTGGAGCTGCCTGTTCCCTTTTTTTTCCGGAGTTTACATTTGGCTTTACTGTTTGCATTTCAACCGTTTGACAGTTCTTTCAAACAAGTTTGTTTGCCTTTCCCTGGTTTTGTTCACTTCAACAACAAGCATTGCTTGAATTGTGTCTCCTTATGTGGGGCTTGGATCTGACCCTCCACTTTGTGCTGCCAGCTATCAGCTCAATATCAATCTGAACCATCAGGGAAAAATAGTTCATGTGCAGGAAATACGTTCACAACCCAAGGGTCAGACAATCAAAATAAGATACAAGTTCAACTTTCAATGCTTGATTTACTGCTTGTCTCTGAATTTGAATCTGGTCATGATAGGTTGTCCAGTTCAGCAACTAATCAGCATGACTTCAGTTCATTTTGGACCAAAGGTCTAATGATTTTTGAAAGTACAAGTGGAGTGCTTTCCCCTGTAGTATATAAAATACTATGTACTTTATGTACTTGGGGCGTTTTGGTGGCACAGTGGTTACCACTGCGTGTCACAACGCCAGAGACCCAGGTTCAATTCCGGCCTTGGTCACTGTCTACATGGAGTTTGAACTTTCTCCTCGTGTCTGCATGGGTTTCCTCCGGGTGCTCCAGTTTCCACCCACAGTCCAAAGATGTGCGGGTTAGATTAATTGACTGTACTAAATTGACCCTACTCTCAGGGGGGTTAGCAGGTTAAATGCCTGTGGTTATGGGGATAGGGCCTGGGTGGGATTGTGGTCAGTACAGACTCGATGGGCCAAATGGCCTCCTGCACTGTAGGGATTCTATGATTTGATAAAATCTTATTTTTTTGAACAAATCTCCTTTATCTAATGATGTGATGCCAGCTTTGGAGTGGGATGGGCACAGTAAGAAGTCTCACAACATCAGGTTAAAGTCCAACAGGTTTATTTCGAAGTATCAGCTTGTAGTTCCAAATGTTGGACTTTTAATATGGTGTGAGAATCCTTTGTTATGCAACTGAGAGGTTGCTGATTTATGCTAGAATCTACCCCCTCACTGCCTGTGAAGAAAAAGTGTTCATGCCACTTCCCACTAACTCAGAGAAAACACAAGTACAATTAGATCAGATAAAAGAGAAATTCCGGAATAGCTCTGCGTTTCACAATGCTGCTGTGTTCTTGTCTGTGCACCAATACCAGAAGCCAAAACAATGGCAAGGCTCAGACCATTATTGGTTATTCTTGCAGCCAATTGGAAAACCCAACTCATGTTAATTGAAGCAGACAGCATAGAAATTGCAGGAGTTATTGGCACTCAGTGGTTAATAGCATCTTGTGACATAGCCCCGGGGCTCAAACACACATCTTCATTCATTTGGGAAGCACAGCTAGCTCACTTCATCTTAAACTACCATAGTGGGTTGCAAAGTGCTTGTGGTCATTTTCTTCATCTTGTCTAAACATTTTACTGAAAATGATGTAAATAAACAAGAAATGGAGGGGGAATTACACTATGTTCAGGTTTTATTGAATTCTAAAGCAATTATTGTAAAGAAAGAGCTATTTGTCTTCTGAAAAGAAAAGCAAGACAATAACTGTATGCCTTATTACAATCTTAGTCACAGTGACTGCATAACCAAAAAAGACTATTTAATTGACTCTACAATGTCTTAAATCATCCTGAGGTCATGAAAGACATAGGCATAAATGTAGGCCATTTGTCCCTTATAGATATATGCCATACATTGGACAAGCCTTCTGTTTAAGTTTTGTTGCCAGTGTCCATTTTGTAACTTTGACAGCTGTGCCAAAGTCAAATACTCTTTGATGCCTAAACCTGGAACTAAAATTGATGGTGCGAACTTGGCAGTTTGGAAAACAGTAACAATAAAACGTTTACTGAACAGCCCAGGGTCGAAGCCTATAGTGCAGGACAACACCAAAGTTAAATAGAGTCAGACAGAAAGATAAGTTAATAAAGGGGACGAGACTAGTTGACGCCAAGTTTGGTTTTAAAAGTCTGTCAACCGTACGATGAAGAGAGATAAAAATATTTTACCACTTTAAAAGCACTATACGAATACAAATAGCTGAGTGAAGTTGGTCAGGAAGTTTGAGAAAAGAAAATCATGATATGACTTTTGATTTCAAAACAGGTAGGTTGTATGAGGAACTATTGACTATTGTCACTGATGAGTCAACATATAGGGCATGAGTTTATGGTGATTGAAGAAATCAAATTCAGCAAATATTAAATGGCATTCTAGAATTTTGCTCTTTTGGTGGGTAAATTGATTCCATCAACTTGTCTGTGAAATTTGTCGACCAGTAGTTTGCATTTTTATCTGCAGAATTCTGATGTTAATGTACGGGTGAGCATGCAAGAAATTGAAATGTCGTCATCTGTTTTCAAAATCCTGTCACATTTGTCATAATGCTCATATAGGTGGACCTACTTGAGACAGTAACCAAAAGAAAAAATGCTGGAAAATCTCAGCAGGTCTGGCAGCATCTTCAAGAAAAGAGCTGACGTTTCAAGTCCAAATGATCCTTTTTCACAGCTGAAACAGTAATAGAATTACCCTTCTTGACTCCTGAGAAGTGAAGGGAAAGGGACAGGTTAAAGAGCTGTAGGGTTGTTGAGGTCATGTGAACTTCAGTATGTGCAGAATTTCATGAACAGTAATGAGAAATGCAGACTGTTTATGTTGTCCAAGATTGAAAAGAGCTTGCAAGCTGTCAATCCAGACACATAAGTAATTTGGAAGGATGAGTAGAACCAGCTATGGTCGTAATCCTGAAGGACAAGTCTTGAAAAGATTTGAACCAGCTGTGGTCATAACCCTGAAGGACAAGTCTTGAAACAGATTAATGGTGCAAATTCTGTTGTACTCTGTTGGAAATCGAATACTTTTAAAAGAATTGCAACACTCAAGTAACCTCTCTTCATTTGTGACAATTCACATGCAATGATCACTGACTATTCACTTCAACCATTCAAGTGTAAGAACACCAAGGTGCAGGGCAGGAGATGAAGCTGCTATCCATCTGGCTAACCCCAATACAAATATATAATAATCATTCATTCCCTTAAAAATTAACCAGTTCCTTAAATATTGGCACGGTAGTTAGCACTGCTGTCTGACAGCACTAGGGATCTGGGTTTGATTCCCTGCTTGGATCACTGTCTGTGCTGAGTTTGTATGTTCTCCCTGTGCCTGCGTGGGTTGCCTCCCACAGTCCAAAGATGTGCAGGTTAGGTGCCATTGGCCATGTTAATTCTCCCTCTGTGTACCCAACTGGTGCCAGAGTATGGCGCCTTTGTGTGCCAAAGTTACTTTGACAAAGTAACTTAATTGCAGTGTTAATGTAAACCTACTTGTAACTAATAAATAAACTTTACTAACTTGTACTTTATATTTCCATACTATAACCTGAATTTCATTCCTGGGCAGATCATTCCACATTATTCACCACCACCTGTTAAGAGTGGTTCGATCTAAACTGCTTGTGTATTGCTCCTCTTCCAAAGTTTGATTTTATGTCCTATGGTTTTAGAGATTGAGGCAATCTTGAACATAATATTGTGGTTCAGTTTATGAATTTGGTTTAGAATCTGAAATATTTTAACAAAAACTTTCAGTTATAATATTTCCATATTCCAGATGTTCCAAAATGCTTTACAGACAAGCGAATACTTTTGTAATCTAGTCACTGTTGGCAGCATGTAGCACAGCAAGTAGGACTGTTGCCTCACAGCGCCAGGGACCTGGGTTTGATTCCGGCTTGGGTCAATGCCTATGTGGAGTTTGCACATTCTCCCTGCATCTGTGTGGGTTTCCTCTGAGTGCTTCAGTTTCCTCCCACAGTCTGAAAGACGTGATGGTTAGGTGCATTGACCCGGACAGACGCCGGACTGTGGCGACTAGGGGAATTTCATGGTAACTTCATTGCAGTGTTCATGTAAGCCTTACTTGTGATTAATAAATAAACTTTAACTTTTAATGTAAAGAACGGACCTGCCAACTTGCATTCAGCAAGGTCCTACAAACAGCGCTGAAATGACTGACCAGATAATCTGCTGCGCTGATGTTTGGTTGACAGAGAAAGGATCACCAGGACACAGGACCTGCACTCTATAGATGCACAAAATGTGGCGCAGGAGTAGGCCCATTGAGCCTTTTCCACTATTCAACATGATTGTGGATGATCCTTTGTTTCAAATCCATTTTTCTGACCAAATCCCACCCTTATATCATTCAATTCCCTGCAAAATCAAAAATCTGTTTATCCCAGCTTTTCATGTATTTAATGATGGCACATGTACATCTCTGAGATAGAGAATTATTCCAAAGACAATCAACTCATTGAACAAAGTAATTTCTTCCCATCTCATTCCTAAAGGATTGGCCCTTTATGCAGAGACTACCCCTGTGTTCTAGATTCCCCAACCAGCAAGAACAATTTTTCAGCATCCGCCCTTTCAAGCCTCATCAGAATCGTTTATGTTCCAGTGAGATCGCCGTCTCATTCCTCCCAACTCCACAGAATATAGGTCCTATTTGCTCAGATTATCATCATAGGACAGCTCTTCTTATCCCAGGGACAAATTTAGTGAACCTTTGTTATATCGCCTGCAATTCAAGTTAAAAATCTTTAACGTTCACATTAGACAGTTGATGGGGTATTGGTTTGATGTCTGAATTGGTTTTAATGTTGAACTGGAACAGTGATCTGAATTGTGTTTTCAATCTCTGAAGTGGGACTCAGAAGGACAGGCTGGCAACTGAATCACTGTTGATTCACAATTTATCCCTGAGCCTCCTGAAACAATCTGGAACATTTCAATCTCCCCCCCAGCTCATCCGATTTAAAACAGTGGTTTGGGTGTGGCGTATGACTGTAACTATTTATTAGTGGTGAGGTATATTCTATAGTGCTCCTTACTCTCCAAAGTAGGAAGTTAAAGGGCGGGTTTAAGGTGGGGCAGCACCCGGGCTACCAGCTAGGACTGGAACCTGTCAGAACTGGAGCGATCGTCAGTTTGTCTGACGTGTTGATGTGGATATATTTGGCTTGTTTTCTCTGCGTTTCTTGGGCTGGCAGTAGGCATAAGTAGGACACTGAAACAGGAGCTAAAATTTAGCTGTTTTCCACTGTCTGCAGGAGAGACATTGTATTAGTTCAAAAACTGCAATACAAGCCTGACCAGTCTGTCACCTTACATATGATGGAAACACACCAGCATTGTTTAGATAAATGCAATTTACTTTTGGGCAGCACCTCTTTCAGCTGTCAGTATGGACGGTGGCAACTATTGTTCTTGTCATTACACAGTACCATTTACACTGATAATTAAGTGTTGTCACCTCTGGGTTTTTTAGGGTAATAACTAGCTGGTAGTTGCTGTGACATTTTAGCCAATAAATACTGTAATACAATAATGTCATTATGTGATGAAGCTTTGTGCTCAGCAGGGTGGAGGGACATTACTGCTGCAATCCACTCTCCCCTGACTTCTCCAAGTTGGGTATGGATGGGATGGTATAAATACATGGTGATATTCTATCCACTCTCTTCACCTGATGAATTTAGTACGAATCTGCCCTGATCCTCGATGATCACGCTGATTGTTAACAACAGGAATTTTGATTTCTACATCTACTTTAACATAGTGAAACACTCCAAAATACTTCATAATAGCATTACCAAAAAAAAACATGGAGTCATATGAATGGATCTCCCATATATTAAGCTGATCTTTTTCTACACCCTGCAACGCTATATATGCTGTACTCTTTCCTTTCCTTTCCTTCTCCCTATGTACTCTATGAACGGTATGTTTTAACTGCATAGTGCACAAAATATAATGCTTTTCGCTGTATCCCAATGCCTGTGACAATAATAATGCAAACAAAATCAAATAAGGAGATATTAGTACAGATGGCCAGAAGCTTTGTCAAAGGAATTGGTTTTAAGATGCCTCTTAAAGGAAGGGACAGAGTTGAAGAGGCCTAGGACGGGAATTCCAGAGTTTGGGGCCAATACAACTGAAGGCATTGCCACCAATGGTGGAGCACACAGCCGAGAGGTGTGTATAATATACATATATATATATATCTTGTCATGGCTAATTTCTAAAATTTTACAAAGGCCTTAAAATGCCTGAAGTTATATCTTTCTGTGACACTGAACAAAATGAGCTTCTGTGGTGGTGTCACAGAATCCTGTGCCTTGTTATCACTGAAGAGACACTAACAACCCCTTTGGCTGGCCATCTGGTGCATTTGACAATCTGGGGATCCCAATTGGTAATCCACGCCCAATGTCGAAGGTATTGTGAAGAGGTGGAGTCATGTGACAGAGAATCGTCAGCCAACACTATTACTGTAGGAGGGAGTCGAGCCATAAGACATAAGAGCAGAATTAGGCCACTCAGCCCATTGAGTCTGCTCCGCCATTCAGTCGTGGCTGATATTTTTCTCAGCAGTTTTATTCTAATGGAGCCTAGTCATGAATGTTTAACACTTTTCCAGTGACTTTACATGATGAAATAGCAAATGGAGATGAATCAGTGTTGTATGTGATGACAGAGTTGGAACAGTGTAGATGGGGCCGGGTATTCAATTTATGCTGCTGCTTGTAGATGTAAAAATAGTAGATTGTTTCTTTTCAATATAGCAAGGTAATTGTTGTAGGGCAATACTGGGGATGATGTCTTTTATATTTTAATTTATACGCCTGTTCATACGTCGTTTAATTTTAGTATAATACATTTCTGTTTCTTGTCAAAATGGCCATCTGGGCAAAGTTGTTGTACCAGTGGCAAAATGAAGCAAAATAAAAACACTGCCACCTTGCCCACTTTATGGAAACCCACCTTCGGCTGGAATAGTGAGTGTTATCTTGGAGACCTTGACAAACTTCAGGAAAAACTTTTATTCCACATGCGTGAGGGAGAGGTAAACTCGGGCCTGAAATCTCAGGTTGCCTGTGAGTCCTCTCTGTCTCTGGTAGATTTGGTACAAGTTAACATACTGTTTTGAGTCACAAAGGTTTATATTAGCATATTAATTCCTCAAGTTGGATACAAAATGACTCTTTTAATCTCGTTATGCAGACTGCATTGTTCAGTACAACTTTGTTAATCAGTTTCTTGGGCAATTACATTTATCCGATTGTAATGTCAAAGTGTTGTATTTGCCCAATTGATTTGCGCTGATGTGTTAATATCCCCCTCTGCTACATGATGATGTTTTATAGAAGACTATACCCTTCCTAGACTATATAGAGCCTGGCTGTCTTAACGCCAGTTCTCCCATTGTCGTGACAATTCCAGCAATCTCCCATACTTCAGAAATTGATAGCATGCATTAATCATTATCTGTTGGCAGAGCAGAGCTGTAGCTGCCTGCATTAACCCTTTCCTTCCCTCTGGTGAAGTCCAGCCCCCTGGGCTTGCTCTATGTAGCCCGCATGTATTATACTAAAATTAAATGACATATGAACAGGCGTATAAATTAAAATATAAAAGACATCATCCCCAGTATTGCCCTACAACAATTACCTTGCTATATTGAAAAGAAACAATCTACTATTTTTACATCTACAAGCAGCAGCATAAATTGAATACCCGGCCCCATCTACACTGTTCCAACTCTGTCATCACATACAACACTGATTCATTTCCATTTGCTATTTCATCATGTAAAGTCACTGGAAAAGTGAATTATAGAGCATCGATTTTCAGCCTGTCAACTTCCTTAAACAAATAACCACATTGGACTTTGATTCTGGACTAAGCAATTCCTTTCTCTATGGTATGGGCCTTGTAAATCTTCCTTGTTTCTATCCTTTTACAGTATGAATGCTCAAAAGGTTACATGGCGAACTGCCTCTGACATTTGGTCATGTGCAAATAAACTAATCCTTTGAGTTCATCCTATCTCGAGTTTACTGTCAAATTATAAATAGAGTATTGGATCACACCTAAACTGAGGGATTGGGAAATACACTAGTGTTTATAAAGAGTGAAGCAACACTCAAACTTCTTTCTGTTTAGATTGGTGGCAAAAGGAAAATCAGGGCTGTTAAAATTAACCCCCTCCTGTCTGTAACAACTATAATATGGAAACACAGCTCAGTGGAAATGTGCCTGCTCTGTTCTCCCCTCTGCTACAGCTCTCCTTTGTGCCTGGCCATATGGCTTTCGCATGCCATTCTCCTTCCTCTTGCCCTAAGTCAAGGATTACCAGATCACATGGGCCAGTATTTCTAATTCATAGTGTCATGTAATGCAGAAAATACCCTTCAGCCCATCAAGTCTGCACTGACAATAACTACGACTAGAATCATGCTAATCCTAATTATTCAAGAAAATTACACTTGATCCCTTTGCATTTGAGCAAACTCTTGAAAATCCTTTTCAAACATTCTTAAAACCAATTAAAAGTTCCACAGACATTTTAAAGAATTACAAAATTTCCTTACTGCACCGCTTTTGAGTCAAAGGTTGTGGTACTATTGTATTTGCTCCTTATGATCATGAAAGGTAGTAGTTCTTGTTATCTGTATGTTCAATCTTCTTAGAATTTGCTGGTTTGTTCTTTTTGTGTTTTCTTTTTAACTTAACTTACTTTTATTTGTGCAGGTCGCCTGTATGCTATGCAAACTGGAATGAAGATTGATAGTAAAACGCCAGAATGCCGCAAGTTCTTGGTGAAACTAATGGATCAACTGGAGATTGTAAGGATCAATTTAAAAGTTATTCTTAGTCTTGTGTCAGAAGACAGGGGTATTTAGATCAGGTGATAAAATATAAATCCATTCCAAAGTTTAAGTGTTTAAGTTTATTCATTGCATTAACACTGCAATGAAGTTACTGTTGAAATCCAGTTTACATCCAGTGCTCCACATCAAAGAGTGGCCCCGAGAGAAATCAAAACCTAAAAACTCTTAAGCTCCAAGTAGTGGGGGCGCTGCGATGGAGGGAATTGCAGGACCTTCCGAGTTGAATCGGTCAATTGGTCTTCCTCATCCTTCACTCAGTTTATGTGGCGAACAATGGGAGAGAAGAGAGGCAGCAGCAAACAAATTTGTGGTTCAATGTGTTCCATAATCTCAGTGCCACTTTATGACCCATCTTGGTTGATGATGGCCTTCGAAGTATCTTAAAGAATGTGTGATTAGATGGTCATGAACGTTAAATGAACAGCGAGTTTTGTATGTGATTGCTCTGCTGCAACTTTCTTTAGCCTCTTGGCCTTGGTGGAAAAAACATGTTAGCCATTTTTATAAAGTGGCAGGTTGGTACATCTGTCGCTGCCACATTACAATAAGAGATGCAAGGCTGCTGGTTCTAATAGCAGCCATTATTTTCCTGTCGCCCAATAATGTCAGAGCCACAGTGAATGTAGGAGTTCTTCCTTCTGAAGGTCCAGTACAGACCAGTTAGACCAAAACAAAACTGGACTTGCAAAATTGTGCCTTTGGTTCTGATAGGTGCCATTCCCCTGTGTTAAAAGACAATATTCAGTTTATTTCCAGCCAATTTTTGATCAGTTTGCTGATGGATTTCTACCTTTTACTGAGCATTTTTCAGTATTTTGTGGCGCAGTTTATTATTTGAGCTCCCTGCAGGAGGTAAATGTCTTTTGTATTACTGTGTAAAGGTCCTGAGCACTGAGTGTTATCGCACTTGGGCTCTGCAACAAGTCACTCGTAAAGTTTAAGGAGTATAAATGACTAATGCGTGTTTACTGTATGAGTGGTAATCTGAAATGCTTTTATCTTTAAAGCTGAGCTTTCATTCCCAGGTTTCGTGTAATCCTGTAGCTTCATTTTAAGCATTTCTGAATCTCTACGTCGTTCAGTTTTACAGCTCAGTTTAAAGAGCAAGAACTTTTACAATAATATGAAAGCAAAATAGTGTGAATGCTGGAAACCTGAAATAAAAACAAATTGCTGAAAAAAACTCTAAGTGTGGCAGCATCTGTGGAGAGCAAAATGAGAGTTAAAGTTTTAAGTCCCGAAGACTCCTCTTCAGAGCTGAAGAGGGTTCTTGCAACTTTGGAGCAACCATTTAGCACAGCATTGCCTAAACAATTTGGGGATGTAGTGACATTGTAGGACAGAGAGATGGTGGCATGGTAGTCCTGTCTTTGTGCTGGTAATTCAGAAGCCCAGGCTTCAGGGACATTGATTCAAATCTCACCACAGCAACTGATGGAATTTAAATTCAATTAATAAATCTGAAATAAAAAGCTAGTCTCAGTAACGGTGACCATGACAGCTATTGGTTGTTGGCTGGTTCACTCATGTCCTTCAGGGAAGGAAATTTGCTATTCTTGCCTTGTCTGCCCTACATGTGACTCAAAATCCAGAGCCGCATGGTTGACTCCTAATTGTGCTCTGAAATGGCTGAGCAAGCCACTCAGTCCAGGGCAGTTAGGGATGGACAACAATGCAGGCTTTGCCAGCGATATACCCGTCCTGTGAAAGAAACAATGTTCTGATATGACTCCATTTTACCATTTGCAAATTAACATGACTCCAGATACTAACAAAATAAAAACAATAATGAAACAGCATATTAAAATATAATACATAATTCTTAAAGTTTTCATATTAAAGATCAACGTAAAATACATCATAAATATGAAAATCTGGAACCTCAGTTACTGGGCTGACATCGGTCAAAGTTTTAAAGTTTATTTATTAGTGTTTTTATTACTGTCACAAGTGGGCTTGCATTAACACTGCAATGTTAATTTCACAGCTGTGAAAATCCCCTTGTCGCCACACTCTGGCGCCTGTTCAGGTACATTGAGGGAGAATTTAGCATGGTCAATGCACCTAACCAGCACAAATTTCGGACACTGGGAGGAAACCGGAGCATCCGGGGGAAACCCACACAGACCCGGAGAGAACGTGGGAGATTCCACACAAACAGTGACCCAAGCTGGGAATCAAACCTGGGTCCCTGGCGCTGTGAGGCAGCAATGCTAACCACTGTGCCACCGTGCCACCCCAGTCACTAAATCTCAATCTGCCTCCACCTCAACCCCTCCAGGAAACCTCTCGCATTTTTACACAATTGCGTCAGAGCATGCCTAATCAGAGCCATTACAGCCAGAGTATCTTCACTGGGAATTTATCATTGATTGGTCGCCAGGACACTTATGAGCAGCCAGGAGAGTAATGTAATTTTACTTCTCCCAACCCTGTTCATGGTTTCTGCAACTCTATTTGTGGTCAGGACTATAGTTTAGGAGCCCCTGACCTCAGAATTTTGTGTACTGAGGTCAGGTTACTTTTCATTAATCCATCGGTTTGGCATGAGAACACAATATCATCATTAGTTGCAATGGCAGTGGCATTGTGATGAGCAGAAAGAAGAACAAAGCAGCTAATTGTCTTCATTCTCAAAGGTAGTTTAGGTTCAGAACCAATTTATTTCTCCACTTTTTTCCTTAGCTTTCATTAATAAAGAACTTGTTTATCTTCCCTCTCTATAACCATGTATTTCATTTTTCTAGAAAAATTAACCTGTGGCCAGGAATTCTCCGATTTGTAATGAAGTATCAGCAAGGGTATTCATCAATTGTGGTTAACATTTTTTCCACCCTCACAGCTTGGTGCACACGTGTAGCTGGCTGTTCCTATAAATGATCGAGCGAGTTTAGGTAAAAGCCTTAAATTTCCAGGTAAAGTAGCAGCAGCCACTGAAAGGGATCATTCAACATTTTCACAAGAAATGTAGTGTTTTTTTTTATTTCTAGTCTCCAACACTCCAAAAAAGGAATTCAACCATAAAAAGAGAAACAAAGATAATTCTGTACCTCTGCTGAACAGTGATGTTGGCTATAAACCCATTTATATTGAGTTTTATTTTAAAGGATCCTGTGGGGAAATCAGGCAAGTCTTTTTTGTGGAAGGGCCAGTAGACAAGGAGATCACTGAAGTTGATTAATGAAAGTGGAATATGCACTGCGGGAGTGGGAGGGGGGCACAGTTTCTGTGCGGAGCAATATGGTGAGAAGGTTGATGGGCAAGCAAACCGAACTGAAAAAATGATGGGACTTTTGAGCCCATTGCCTGTCCCTAAAAATTCTTCACAGCAAAAACAGAAAATGTTGGAAAATCTCAGCAGGTCTGACAGCATCTGTGGAGAGAGAATAGAGCCAATGTTTTGAGTCAGGCTGATCCTGCAAAGGGAAGGAATCTGTCGACCTTACCTGCTCTGGCCTACATATGACTTCAGAGCAACACAATATCGTTGACTCTCAATTACCCACTGGCAATTCGGGATGGGCAATAAATACTGATCAGCCAGTGATGTCCATGCCCCACAAATGAATTTAAAAAAAAGTGTTATTTGCCAAAATCAGGGTTATCCATGAAATTGCTGCCCTTGATCCTTTCAGCAATTAAGTTGCTGACAAAGCAATGTCATTAGTAATATTGGTAAGTTGCTGCAATGCATCCTACAGATTGTACACACTGCTGTCACTATGACCTAGGGATGGAGCGAATCGATATTTGGTCCAACAAATAGCCATTCATCAAATGAACTGCTCTTTCCTGAATGGTGCCAAACCTCTTGAGTTTAGTGATGGGTTCCATCCAGCTAGGTTTTTATGTTATATTTATCTCATTGAAAAAGAATTGAAAGAAGGCAGAATGAAGCATTCACCTCTTCATTTCTCTTCGTAATTCTTATCTCTATCCCGTGTTGTTACATCCCTTTTGTCACATTCTTTCAAAGTCCAGCAGGATGAGCTTCTAGAAGGCCTTGATAGGGTAGTTGCTGAAAGATTGTTTCCACTGGTTACAGCATCTAAAGCATGGGGCCAGAATCTCAGGATAAGGGCTGTCCATTTAGGACGGAGAGGAGGAGAAATTTCTTCACACAATGAGTTTGAATCATTGGAATTCTCTACCCCAAGGATTGTGGACAATTTAATGCATCATTTAATGTATGTTATGGCTGGGATAGGCAAACTTCTGATGTCATGGGGAATTGAAGAATATGGGCAGTCAATGGGAAAGTGGAGTTGAAGCGCAAGATTGTATTGACTGGCAGAGCAGGCTCAATGGGGCATATGGTCTATTTCTGTTTCTTGTCAAAATGGCCATCTGGGCAAAGTTGTTGTACCAGTGGCAAAATGAAGCAAAATAAAAACACTGCCACCTTGCCCACTTTATGGAAACCCACCTTCGTCTGGAATAGTGAGCAACCTTTTCATCTGTCAAATGCAAACTTTGTCCCTAGCTTCACATTCATATACACAGACTTTCCAGTGAAGCGATTGCAGAATGGTAATATGGGAAGAAAACATTTATGGATTCCTCCTCATCCCTTCCAAAGCACCTCCCCAATCTCAGTGCTAAATAGAATTGTTGTATTCTTACTTCCTTCCTGATTAAGAACTGCAGGCTTGCCACAGAGCTGCCCTGAAACCAGGGTTCACCTGGTCTACATGGCTCAGTATCACACCAGCTGGTGTAATTAATGATCAGCGTGCCACCTCATCAATAGATAGTTTGAGTGACCCTTTATCGACCATCTGTAAGCAAGGAGTGCACCTGTGATGAATTGAAATTTCTGTACCTGCAAATGAACAGGCTGCTGAAAGTTCAATTACTCTGTATCTGGCATGAGCTGTCAATGGATACAATAAAGTGGAGATCTTTTCTAAGCTGCTGGTTTACATTCTTGGAGATCTTTGTACGCCTAAAATCTGAAGCATTGCTGCCAGGGAGAGAATAATCTTGGCATTCGAGCAGAAGGAAAATAAAAACAATGCCTGCATTGAAGAGAGCTAAATCTTCCTCCTCCGCAACAACCTGTCCAAATTGGTTACTGTTATTAAACTAGATCCAGAACGTTGGGTTTCAAAGGCTTAAAAAAAGAGAGAATGAGTGTTTCTGCTGAATGTACTGCAAACATCTTGAGTTGGAAGAAGTAGATTCAAAAATGTTGGATTTTTTTTTGTTGGAAGTTGAATTTCTTACCCCAATGGGAGGCCTGTCAGGTAGAATCGTAGAATGGTAGCATCTACAGTGTAGGAGGAGGCCATTTTTTAAAACTTTATTTTGTTAGTCACAAGTCGGCTTGCATTCACATTGTCATGAAGTTACTGTGAAAATTCCTTAGTCGGCACACTCCAGCGCCTGATCGGGTACGCTGAGGGAGAATTTAGCAAGGCCAATGCACCTAACCAGCACGTCTTTCAGACTTGTTGGGGGAAAGTGGAGCACCCAGAGGAAACCCACGCTGACACGGGAAGAACGTGCAAACTCCACACAGACAGTGACCCAAACCGGGAATCGAGCCCAGATCCCTGGCACTGTGAGGAAGCAGTGCTAAGCACTGTGCCATTACAGTTTGGTCCATCTAGCCTGCACCAACAACAATCCATCCAGGTCTTATCCCCATAACCCCACATATTTACCCTGCTAATCTTCCTGACACTAAGGGGCAATTTATCATGGCCAATTTATCATGGCCAATCAACCTAACGCACACATCTTTGGAGTCAGTTGTCCTTGAATCTTCCCTGATGAGGCTTTGCTAAATAAGTTGTAACTGTGACTGAGAATAGGCTGGAATGTTGATGTGGAGCCACTCGATCGTGAGAAAAAGCTCATCTGACTGGATTTATGCATTTCTTAAAATCAGCCTTTTTCTTCATTTTTCATTATAAAATATAGCAATCTTCAAACAAAGAGTGGCCTTTAGACTATATTCTTGCATCAACACGTTCTTTCAATCGTTTCCATAATTTTTCTCATTTAAAACACTGGCTTGTCTAGAGTTTTGCATTCACTTCTAGCATTCACTTTAGGAAAGATGGGAAGGCATTCGAGGAGGTACAGAAAAAAAATCACCAAAATAGTTCCAGCATTGAGAAACTTCGGTTGTGAAGATAGGTGGGAGACGTTGGGACTGTTTTCCTTGTAGAAGGGAAAGTCGAGGGGGAAATTTGGTAGAAACGTTCAAAATTATGATGGGCCAGGACAGAGAAGAAGGGCAAAACTGTTCCCATTGCTGGAATGGTTGAGAACCAGAGGGCTCAGATTTTAGGTAATAGGCAGCTTCCAAACCCACGACCATTTCCATCTAGAAGGACGAGGGCAGCAGATACATGGGAACACCACCGCCTGCAAGTTCCCCTCTAAGCCAATCACTGTCCTGACTTGAAAATATATCACCGTTCCTTCAAAGTCACTGGGTCAAAATCCTGGAATTCCCTCCCTGATGGCATTGTGGATCAACCCACAACACATGGACTGCAGTGATTCAAGGAAGGCAACTCACCACCACCTTCTCAAGGGCAACTAGGTACGGGCAATAAATGCTGACCAGCCAGTGATGCCCATGTCCCACAGACAACTAAAAGTATATTTATAACGAATAAACAGAAGTGTTCAGAGAAAATGGAAACACTTTTTTAAAAAAATGATCCTATGTTTTTTTTCTTCTCAGGTGTCATTCATAATTCCTAGGGGCCCCCAAGACAACCATGGAGGGGTGACAATCCTAACACCATACCACTGAGAGCACGCTGTATTTTTGAAGCTATTATCTTCAGGGTCAAACGCGCTATCAATCCAGGATATTCTGGGATTTTTTGTTTCAATAGTGGAGTGTTCCAGTATATTGTTGATCGCTGACGCTCTGCCTGGTCTACAAAACAAGTCATTGCAGTGCAACTGTGTGGAAAGTACTTGTTGAGAGACTTGCATTTATGTTGCACCTTAGCAAGACAAACATGAGGGGAGGGGGAAGCAGTTAAAATGGATGAGAATTCTTTTTGGTTCAAATTTTAATTTAATTTCAAAGAGACATTGATGGTGACGCTCAATCAATCTTTGTGAAATCAGATCCAACTTTCTACTATATTTCATTGCCTATGTTTTGATCTGATGTTTCAACAGCTTACTGAACTGAGGGATAATGTAATACTGATGACAGGCCAGAGAAGTCTGCGCCAAGTCTGATTTTTATTATTTCCAGGGTCTAAATACCTATCCTCAGTGAATAGAGCTTTTCTGAATTCCTGAAGGTTATGATTGGAAACCTGCCCAAAAAAGGTGATATTTCCACTTATTGTACAGACTAAGAAGCCTGACTGGCCATTGCTTTTCCCGTGAGCTTGGGTGTAAAATCCGCTGGGCTCTTGCGCCATCCTGCCCACTGCTCTTAACCCTCAATTGGACCTGGTGAGGAGGGGCTGTTGGTCATGCATTTAGTATTCCACAATTCAGGATCACTGATACCTGACAATAAGCTGCAAATCCATAATTCAGTTGAGTGATATCCTTAAACCTGTGAACGAAGCTCAAATTATTCACGCAAAATGATGAATTGTTGCATTAAACTTAGTCAGATTTTAAACATTTTAGATCCTTCTCAAAGCTTTCTATGATGGGTGCCCCTGAAATCATCTCTTCAAAGGGAGCTAATGGTCTAGTGTCATTGTCGCTAGATTATCAATCCAGAAACTCTGCTAATGCTCTGGGGACCTGAGTTCATATCCCACCACGGTGGATGGTGGAATTTGAATTCAATAAAAAATATCTGGAATTAAGAATCCACTGATGACCACGAAACCATTGTCGATTGTCAGAGAAACCCATCTGGTTCACTAATATCCTTTATGGAAGGAAATCTGCCATCCTTACCTGGCCTGGCCTACATGTGAATGCAGAACCACAGCAATGTGGTTGATTCTCATCTGCTCTCAGGCAACTTGGGAAGGATAATAAATGCTGGCCAGCCAGCCAGCGACACCCATGTCCCACAAGTGAACAAAAAAAGAGGTATCATTTTAAATTGAAAACTTTTGGCATTGGCTCCCTGAACATAAGAAATAGCCCTTCCTTCTATTGACCCTATAAAAACTCTGCATGACTAAGAAACACTGCGTAATTTAATCTCCCAACAGCAACTCACAGTTGCCAGCAGGTTATGAACATTCATACAAACATAAGAATTAAGAACAGGTGTAGGCCATTTGGGTCTTCAAGTAACCTCTGCCATTCAATAATATCATCGCTGATCTGATTGTAGCCTCAACTCCATTCTACCCCCAGTAACCTTTGAACCCCTTATAGGTCAAGAATGTATCTACCTATACCTTTAAAAATATGTCTGTTGTACCAATGTTACCCTTAATTAACAGTATTACTCCTTCACCTTTTCCTGGCTTCCTGTTCTTTCATGCATTTGAGCACAGACCTGACCTCACCTGGCATCCAAAATGACATTTACAGTCCAGCAAGAACTACTAGACAACTAATAGAAACAGGATAAACAGAAAACGCTGGAACTACTCAGCAAGTCAGGCAGCAACTGTGGAGAGTGAAACAATTAATGTTTCAGATTGATTACTTCTTGTTAGTGACCTGAAATGTTAACTCAGTGTCTGTCTCCACAGATGCTGCCAGAGCTGTTGAGTCCAGCATTTCCTGCTTTTATTTCAGATTTACCGCTTCTGCAATATTAAGCTTCTCCATCACATTTGGGAACCATGGCAGATATTGTTTACCCCTTCACCCAACTTAGAGGAGCAATTCTAGCACACCTGCTACATATCCTACATCAATCACCTAACTACCCATATGCCGCGGTTATTTTGGTTCTGTAGCACAATGCGCTAGTGGCTTTTATCATTCAAAGGCTAAGCAATGTGTGTGTTTATGACAGTGCTGTTTGTTAGACATTGTTGCATTTAACTCCCCAATCTTCAAAACTTGTTGTCTTTTTAATGTAAAAAGTTATGCCATGCAAGCAATATTAATCATTTAAACATGGAAGGTTCTGGTCAGCTGTCAGAATGTACATGCTTGAATCCTATAAACTATTAGAATCATTGAATCATAGGATCATAGAGGATAGAAGAGGCCCTTCAGCCTATTGAGGCCACACCAACACATTAGAAACACCTGAACTCCCATCCCATCCCATCTGCCAGCACTTGGCCCATAGCCCTGAATGTTACGATGTGCCAAGTGCTCATCAGGGTACTTTATAAAGGATGTGAGTCAACCTGCTTCCACCACCCTCCCAGGCAGCACATTCCAGACTGTCACCACCCTCTGGGTAAAAAAGTTTTCCTCACATTCCCCCCTAAATCTCCTGCCCTTCACCTCGAACCTATGCCCCTCATGACTGATCATTCAACTAAGGAGAACAGCTGCTCCTTATCCACACTATCCATGCCCCTCACAATCTTGTACACCTCGGTCAAGTCGCCCCGCAGTCTTCTCTGCTCCAGCGAAAAAACCCAAGCCTACTCAGCCTTACTTCATAGCTTAAATGTTGCATCCCAGACAGCATCCTGGTAAATCTCCTCTGCATTCCCTCCAGTGCAATCGTACCTTTCCTATAATATGGCGACCAGAACTGAACACAGTGCTCTAGCTGTGGCTTCACCAAAGTCTGTACAACTCCAGCATGACTTCCCTGCTTTTGTAATCTGTACCTCAGTTGATAAAGACTGGTGTGCCATATGACTTTTTCACCACCTTACTAACATGCCCTTCCACTGTCAGAGATTTGTGGACAAACATACTAAGGTCCGTTTATTCCACTCAGAGGCGGTAAATGAGTGGAATCGGCTGCTGTTGGTGGTGGTAGACGTGAACTCGCTGGGGTCTTTTGGATGACTTCTGGATGAGTACATGGGATTTAATGGGATTGGGAGTTATAGATAGTTCTATGGCCTGGTAGGTATGGATATGATCGGCGCAACTTATGGGCCGAAGGGCCTGTTTGTGCTGTACTGTTCTATGTTCTTGGTGTTCTACCATTCATTAAGTACTTCCTCATCAAATTACTCCTAAAACATGTCACCTCATACTTTTCAAGGTTAAATTCCATCTGCCATTTATCTGCCCATTTGACCAACCCGTCTATATCTTCTTGTAGCCCAAGACACTGCAGCTCACTTTTAACCATCTGAGCAATCTTTGTGTCATTCGCAAACTTACTAATCGTACCCCCCAGATGGTCATCTATGTCATTTGTATAATTGACAAATAATAGGGTGTTTTTTTCTCTCAAGTTATGGTTGCAAGGAAGAACACTGTACGAATATACAGAAACAAACAGCTGTCCTTAATTAATGTCATTCCAGCAATGAGGTTGTGTGAATATTGTTTTTTTTTCAATAAAGCTCTGCTTTTATTGTGATAAAGTCCAATAATCACATATGAACTATAATAGCACTGTCATTGTGCTGCCAACTCTTCCATTTTAATGGGAAACCATTTATAGTTAAATATTGGGCTTGTGTGTGAGCTTTCCTTCAAAATAGGCCTAACTATGATATTACACTGAAAGTGTCTCCCTCACCTCCCACTGGGAAATGTCATTTCCAAGGCAGGGCTCTGAAACATGATTCTCCAGTTCCTTTCAGGCTCCATTCATTATGAAACTCCCCAGAGCTACTTTGATGTGCTGAAAAGCATTGCCAGAACTTTAAGGATTCCCTCCAGAGCTAGCAAATTCTGTTATTCATACAGTTAATTTCCTACCAGCTCAAAAACAATGAGGCTGATGGCGTGTTTGGATCCAATAATCACTCTGCATCCGTTAATACCTAAACAATCTTGTTTGGATGCTAGCCTGTTGAACAATGATTCCTTGCCAAACCCAGTAATGACTTATTTACACTGACCACAGATCAAACACCAAGGACTGTTAAAAGTCAAAAACTTTGAAGTGAATTCAACACCATATAAATGTGTTTTACCAAAGATATTTCTGAAAAATGAAGGAGTATTCAGGATATGAATGAGAAGGTGAATTTGAAAGCGTTTTAGCCAATTTTTTCTTGAATGATTTAGTGGTCCAAATATTTGTATCAAAATAACACAAAACTCATTTATCTACACACACCATCACAACATCTGGTGAGGGTAGATGTGCGATTGAACATGGAAGTATGAAAACTGCGGTCCTAAGCGTGCTGCACCATCATTGGCTATGTGAAATCAGCATTTTGCTCTCTGCCTCCCCATTCAATGCATTGTAAGGTTCCTCTATTCGCATTGTAATTACAAACTAAACCCGCAAAAGAAAAATGGTGTGTCCATTTCAGCCAAAGCGCACTTGATGTGTATAAATTACATGATTAAATTATGGTGAACATTTCTAACACTGAAAATTAACTGTTACAAGTGAAGAATCCCTTCCTTTCAGGTTTTAATTGTTGAGTTTTTTTTTCAGTCTGAAATTAAGCATGTTTTTTACTTTGTCACTTCTCTCTGTGTCTCTTTTTTTTGTACTGATTTGACAATGGTTAAATTCACCATTCTAATGTACAATCCTTGGTTCAGGTTGTTTTGTTCATTTCACAACCCTTCAATCTGGTTAAGGAGAAGCACAGTTGGCTTGCCCTCCTCATTTACTCAGATACCGTATGACCTGCAGAGGGCCATCTCCCACTTGCAGCACTTGAAGGGTAAAATATCATTGATATTAAACAGGCAAGAACAAGTCTAATTAACAACTGGCGCCATTTGTTGACCTGACACAGCAGTTTGTGGGTCAGTGTCTGCCTTTAAGTTGTCTTTGGCCTGGTTCCTCAGATTTCAAGGAGAATTATGTATTTCTAACCCTACCTTTCAAAGCATTTTATAACCTTGTCTGTCGTTGATCTATAATGGATAGAGTATTTCTCATCTTTTCACGGTATTAACATTTCAAATTCAAGTGCAGTGACTCTCTTTAGATTCAGTCAGAAGTCTCACAACACCAAGTTAAAGTCCAACATGTTTATTTGGTAGCACAAGCTTTTGGAGTGCTGCCCCTTCATCAGGTGAGTGAAGAGTTGGGTTCACAAACATAAGAACATAATAAGAACATATATAGACACAAACTCAATTACAAGATAATGGTTGGAATGTAAGTCTTAACAGGTAATCAAGTCTTTACAGGTGCAGACAATGTGAGTGGAGAGAGGATTAAGCACAGAGGTGTGTATTGTCTGCAGCCAGAACAGTTAGTGAGATTTTGCAAGTCCATGCAAGTCGTGGGGGTTACAGGAAGTGTAACATGAACTCAAGATCCCAGTGTCGATCTTGGCTATCAGTTTCTGCTGGGCAATTCTGTGTTGTGTCTTGAAGGCCGCCTTGGAGAAAGCTTACCCAAAGATCAGAGGCCGAATGCCCTTGATTGCGGAAGTGTTCCCTGACAGGGAGGGAGCACTCCTGCCTGGTGATTGTCGAGCGGGGTTCATTCATCCGTTGTAGTAGTGTCTTTTTAGATTGAAAAGCCAAGGTAGTCAGAGAGCAGACTGAATAAATCAGGGAGTGGTGCTAAAGTAACACCAAGTGGTTTATGTTTTCACACATGCTGAAAGGAAGCATTCCACTTAGGAACACTTGATAGTAACAATGCCTTTCTCCTCCCACGCCCAGCTCTCTCCTTTCCCCGTCAAAAACAGATGCTGTTTGTATCTAATGCCAAAAAATAAATTGCTGTATCATAAGCATTAAAGCTTGCTATTGTTTTTCTTTCTTTTTTCCTTTCAGATGAAGAAACAGTTGGGTGACAATGAATCAGTTACACAAGATGTGGTGGGGAATGCCCATGTAGAGAACTATGCCTACAAAATGTTCCTCTATGCAGATACTGAAGATCGCGCAGGAAGATTTCACAAGTAAGTCTACCAATATGCTTTCTTAAAAAAAAATTCTGATATAGCACATCATACAATATTCCAATGACTTGAAGCAGCCAATTGAGGCTTTCCATCCAAGACTTGTAAAGTCACTGCCAATAGAGATTGCGCATTGCACAGATGTTATAAGAAATTATAGGTTTAAAGTTTGTGTAGTTTTGTGAGCAAAAAGAAAGTCTGATTATCAGAATTAATTTTAAGTTAAAAAGTCTGTCCTTTAAGAGGTATTCTTCGTCAGGTGAGTGCTACCAATGGCAGATATTCAGTTCTCTCAAAGAAGCAAATCTGTGTGTTTCACAACTGGAAACTATGGATGAACACTGCTTGCTGGAGTCCAGGTTTGAGGTGTGCAAGTCTGGTGACCCTGACCTATACAAGAAAGCCAAATATGATCTAAGAAGATCCATCAGAAACGCTTAAAAAAAAGAGTTTCGGACCAAGCTAGAGTCTCAGGCTAGGCACACAAACTCCCACCGAATATTGGCAAAGTCTGCAAGACATAACAGGCTACAAGATGAAGGCATGTAGAATTCCAACATCAGTGCACCGCACCCTGATAATCTCAATGCATTCAATGCCCGTTTTGAGGTCATCAGGAGCACACCTTCAGCCCCGGAAGCCTCGGCTGAACCAGTATCCGATGTCAGATCAGCCTTCTCAAAAGTCAATCCACGGAAAGCGACTGAACCAGATGGGATACCTGGATGAGCACTCAGATCCTGTGCGGACCAGCTGGCAGGGGCATTTGCAGACATATTAACCTCACTTTACACCAATCTGAGGTCCCTCTCTGCTTCAAGACGACAACTATCATACCTGCAGCAAAGAAAAGCCAGGCAGCATACCTGAAAGACTTTTCGCCTTGTGGTTCTGACATCCATCATCATGAAGTGCTTCGAAAGGTTAGTCACGGCACGAATCAATTCTGGCCTCCCGGATGACCTGGATCCACCAGAGACGCCATCTCCCTGGCTCTGCACTCAACTCCAGAACACCTGGATAACAAGGATATTTATGTCAGACATCTGTTTATTGATAGTTCAGCCTTCAACATCATTATTCCTGCAAAACTCATCTCCAAACTCCATGGCCGAGGGCTTGGCTCCTCCCTCTGTGACTGGATCCTAGACTTCCTAACCCACAGATCACAATTGTTAAGAATAGGCAATGACACCACTTCCATGATTATCCTCAACTCAGGTGTACCTCACAAGGCTGTGTTCTCAACCCCTTACTATGACTGTGTGGCTGAATTCTCTTCCAACTCGATTTTCAAGTTTGCTGATGACACTACCATATTGGGTCGGATCTCAAACAATGATGAGACGGAGTACAAGAAAGAGATAGAGAGTTTGGTGAACTGGTGTGGCAACAAAATTTCCCTCAAGTAAAACAAAGAAGCTAGTCATCGGCCTCAGAAAGTGACCCTATCTACATCAATATTGATTCAGTGAGAATGATCGAGAGCTTCAAGTTTCTAGATGTCCAGATCACCAACAATATGTCTTGGTCCTGCCACACCAATGCTATAGTTAAGAAACAGTAAGAAGTTTCACAACACCAGGTTACAATCCAATAGGTTTATTTGGAATCACGAGCTTTCAGAGCAGCTTTCAGAGACTTAACTGAGGAAGGAGCAGCGCTGCGAAAGCTCATGATTCCAAATAAACCTGTTGGACTTTAACCTGATGTTGTGAGACTTCTGACTGCACTCACCCCAATCCAACACTGGCATCTCCACATCATAGTTAAGAAAGCCCACCAACACCTCTACTTTTTCAGGAGGCAAAGGAAATTTGGCATGTCCACTATAACTCTTACCAACTTTTACTGATGCACCGTAGAAAGCATTCTTTCTGGTTGAATTACAGCTTGGTATGGCTACTGCTCTGTCAAGCTATCTGTCAGGAGGTATATGCGAGTTTGATACAAGTATATTCAGTTTCAGTGATGACTCCTAATTTTTCACATTCTGATGAAGTGACATCCTATAATGCTCCAATCAACCTATTGCTATTCAAATTATTATTGTGCAGATTCTCAACATTCTCTTTACCGTACCCCCCCCCTCCCCACATTTGAATACAATCAAATCTCAAGCATCGGCACAATGGAGGAGACCCTGCAGCTAGGATTACCCAATCTAACTGGATGCAATTCTAGAGTTTTCATCACTTTAGCTGCTACGTCCAGCCACCAGCCCAGTCATCAGCATTCCTCTTCCGACTTATTTTATAGCTGGTGACAAAATGCACCCTTTTTTAGTGCTCCCATGTTGTTTCCCCAGAGTTGTTGCTGCAGTATCCAAACAATCTTTAATTCCTAGAAGTCTAGGGCAACCTCAGAAGATTGGTAATCCTAGCTAAACTCTGCTCTTCCGCCACTATTCTGATATGAATGCAGTTGCAGTTAACGGGAGATCTAATAGAGGAGTTAAAAATTGTGGAATGTTTTTACAGAATGGGAAATCTGTTCACAGTGGTGTGAGCTTTCATAACCAGAAGGGACAAATTTAAGGAAACTGAAAAAGAGTCATAAGATCATGGCTGACATACAATGCAAATTCTAAGATACTCCAAACATTTTCGTTGCAAGAACCTTCTTTCACCTGCACTGATCATCTTGACCGGCATCCCATTCCCTTTTTATTGCATTTTCCAGATTCTATAAAGCGTGACCTGAATTGGAGAGCTGAAGCCCAGGGAACAGGGCCTGATTTATCCTGAGCTTGGCCAGGCAACAATGTTTATCAAGCTATCCACCTGGCGGCCAGCACTGCTCTGGAATGCAGAACTAGAGAGAGCAGTGGCTGTGCTTGTGTAGGGTCATGTACACCCAACCAAACACGATTCAATTGATGCTGGAATTCCATAACTTGACTCTCAGAGGAGTAGCTGTGAACAAAGTGGTGCACTCATACTTAGATGGATCAGTGGGGAAACTGTAGATCCCATTAGGGATGCCCTTCCAACCTCGTATGGTTATATTATAGACTGGAATCCAATGTAGCCAGTGTCAAAGAGGCAGGATATGGTCAATGCGATGTCTGCTTTAAAAGTAGATTTTTCTTCTGTCATTAGAAGATTCCCCCAAAATGTCTAAATTGGCACCAAGATTTTGCTTATTAAATGGGGTAGGGATGCTTTGATGGAACAATTTATTCCCAGCAAGACATTCCAGCTAATAAACACAATTCACATCTTTAATAGCAAGGTGTGTTTCTTGCCTCCTCCAACCTGCTGTAACTATAACCAGGCTTCTAAATTGTAGGAGCCGTAAAAAGTGAATAGATTAAAGGGAGAGGAAGGAGTAAAAGTGTTGATGTTTCAGGGATGGAGAGCATGAATTCTAAAGTATATAAATTAATGAGAGAGATTGAAAGATGGGGAGAAAGAAGCATTGACTTATGTCTGCCCCTCCTACAGGCTCAGGTTCCCTGCAGGGGTCTAAGAGAATGGGGCAATTCAAATTACTTCCATTGCTTGGGATTTCTAATAATCTTAATGAGGCCTGCAATTGACTAGTCGCTCAAAATGAGCACACTTTCATTTTGGGCCATAAACTCTGCTCTTCCATCACTATTCTGATATGAATGCAGTTGCAGTTAATGGGAGATCTAATAGAGGAGTTAAAAATTGTCGAATGTTTTTACAGAATGGGACATCTGTTCATAGTGGCATGAGGTTTCATAACCAAAAGGGATGAATTTAAGGAAACTGAAAAAGAGTCATAAGATCATAGAATCCCTACAGTGCAGAAGGAGGCCATTCACCCCATTGGGTCTGCGGTGACCAACAATCTCACCCAGGCCCTATACCTGTACCGCCACATATTTACTCCGCTAATCCCTCTGATCTCCGCATCCCAGGACACTAAGGGGCAATTTAGCATGGCCATTCAACCTAACCCGCACATCTTGGCCTGTGGGAGGAAACCAGAGCACCCAGAGGAAACCCACGCCAACACAGAGAGAATGTGCAAACTCCACACAGACAGTGACCTAAGCCAGGAATCGAATCCAGGTCCCTGGAACTGTGAGGCAGCAGTGTTAATCACTGCCACCTTGCAGTCCATAAGGTCTGTGAGAATTTAATTTTACATGGGAATGCACACCATGAAGGGATGGTGAAAGCAAAGTTACAGTAACTTTCAAAGGGAATTGAGTGTATTTGCTTTCTCCTGAGATCTACCTCTGAAGCTGCAGCCTACTGTTTCTTCTGATGCCAGAATGCAGATGAAACCGTGCCCAGCCTTCACTCCCCACTTTTCTGCATTTGGTGTTCACAGCGAATCAAATTGTTTCATGCAGTACAGAGGGCCACCTCTTCAATTCCAGTGGAGTGTTAGTTGGGATATTGTAACAGAGTGATGTGTTGGAGGAGATTCTGGATGATCTCGGAGTAAGTTTGTGATCTAGGCTGAGTGCTGAGTGGAAGAAAGCACTAAAGAATCCGATCTTCAAGCACACTACTCTTCGGGGAGTTTTCTTGAGTAGCCCAGGCAGCCGAAGACTGAGGCGAGGGCCAGCTGGACTGCTTACCCTTCTCAGTTTAAAAATGTAGGTGAGAGAGTGAGAGGTAGTACAGACAGAGGAACTCACGCACACATGCACCTTTTTCCAAGCTATAAAATTGAACGAGATGGAAGATGCATGAATAGAACAAAACTATCTACTTACAATGCAATCTAATGTCTTCCTTGCAGATTGCACAATTGGGGCTGCATGGTAGCACAATGGTTAGCCAGGGACCTGGGTTCATTTCTGGCCTTGAGTGACTGTCTGTGTCGAGTTTGCACATTCTCCCCATGCTGCGTGGGTTTCCTCCAGTTGCTCCAGTTTCCTCCCACAATCCAAAGGTTGCCGTTTAGGTGGATTGGCCATGCTAAATTGCCCCATATGTTCAAAGGTGTGGAGGTTAGGAGCTTAGTGGGGTAAATATGAGGGGCTGCTGGGATAGGGCAAGCGGTTAGACCTGGGTAAGATGCTCTGTGGGAGAGTAGGTGCAGACTCGATGGGCCAAATGGCCTTTTCCTACACTGTAGGGATTCTATGACAATACTTCTTGAATAATTGAGCTGCTTGACCACCTGAAGAGTGTTTTTCATGTCATTACACAGACAAAATCATAGCATTATACAGCATGCAAGTGGCCATTTGACCCATTGTGCCTGTGCCAGCTCTTTGAAAGATCTTTCAAACCGGTTCTCTCCCCACTCTTGCCAAAGCCCTGTAAATATTTCATTTTGAAGTATAATATCCAATCCATAATCCAAATTGGATGCACCTGTGCAGGTAACTTCAAAATTAAATGTATTGCTTTTTAAGGCAGTCTGATTTTTTTTGAAACAGAAGAGACCCAACCCTAAAATGAGCATAATCAGATCACTGCTACATAAAGAATGAACTGGCCTTCATTAATATGACTGGGTCCCAAAGGATAGTTCATTCTTTATGTAGTAGCAATGTGATTGTACTCATTTTAGCTTTTGTACATCTGGGCCCTCAGGAAAGTCCCAATGCGTTTTTGTATCAAAATCACTTTTTAGAAGGAGAGATGTCAGTCTTTTTGCAAAAGGCAGGATCCAACAACCTGGTACCTAAATGACTGATTTGTTTTTGGTGCTGTTGGTAATAGGGGGAATATTAGAACATCTGGAGAACTGAAGTCCTTCATATTATGCCAATCAACAGGATCTCAGTTTAAAGCCTGCTGAATGTCACCTCCAGTAATGCAACACGTCCACAGCATTGCACCGAGGTGTTAGAATCTATTATGGCACAGGCGCAAAATCCAGAAAGATCAGGAAACATGACACTTGCTGGAGACATCATGTTTCCCAATTTTCTTCACTACTCGCTGGCCACTTCATAAGGTCAGCGCCATTTAAGGGCAGGAACCTCCTTTAATATGATTAACAGACCCCTCACCACCTGATCACCCCTCACTAAATACTCACATCTCGCCACGTGACATCACATCATTGGTTTGGCCAAATGAGAAACTGTTGATGGGATTCCCCCTGGAGGCACAGAGGTTAGTGTAGCCCCCAGAGGGTGAGCGACATGGGTGGTCACAGCCCTAGCAGTGTTAATCTGTGCAGGGTTCAGTGCCAGATGTGGACCCTAGTGAGAGCCTCCCAGATGGAGGGGAGAGGAGCATTCATTTATGTGTGGGAGTGGGAGGAGAGGAGTGAATGAGGAGACCATGCACTGAAGGGGGATTGGAATGCCAGTGATGAATTTGGGAGGGTGGGGGGTGGTGGATGATGGGAATGGCATCGCTGATTGTGATTGGGGAGTGGGGGGGGGAAGGGAAATGCTGATGATGATTGTAAAACATTTTGGTAACATTCCCCCCATAGTGTAAATGCAGCTACACACACCATTTCACACTGGATGGCTCAAAGGTGTCTGAAACAGATCAAAAAGAATATCTGTCTGTTTGTTCTATGTACCCTTTTTCAGTGATGGTCAGTAAAAACTGTTCCGGAAAACCAACTCTGGCACTCACTTTTTTTAAAAATATGTATTATGTTGCTTGGATAACCTGCTAAAATGGATATGTTTCTGGTACCCGAAACTTCTGTTTTTTTCCCTCTGGCCATGGGCTAATGTGTTTGTAGTTGTGTTAATTTTTTAATGCTTCCAAACTATTCAGAATGCAGGACTTTATCAATTCCAGAAAATTTGTATCGAGAATAAATAACCACAAGATTCAGGAATTTCTTAGTTGCTTTGCGTACTTTAAAATCAACCCCAGTAATGATTAATGCACTGGTTTACTATGTCCTTGGAAGAGAATAAGCTCCTGCTGACCCACCCGCCCTTATTTGGTTTGGTCTACAAGCAACACAATCTGTGGTTGACTTTCAGTGCCCCCCCCCCCCACTACCCTGCCGCGGCAAGGTATTGCCTTACTAGTGTCACCCACATCCTAAGAACAGAAGAAAGAAACTCTTGTCTTTCGAATTCCACTTGAAATTGATGCATGACTACATAACCAGTAATCAAACAGTGAGATGGTGTATACAGGTGGTTTATGTTCACTGCACAAGTGTTCTTGTTGAACAGCAGACCTGTGTTATTTTTCATTTACTTTCCAAGAATATTTGCAGGTAAAATCTTAACTAACAACTGTAAGGACTTTGGAATGAACTTATGTTTTTAGACTGTCAGCAATATTTGTCTTGAAATAATGTCATCTTTTTATATGGATTTAAAGCCTATTTCTGGCAGCTTGAAGTAATATTTTGTTTTCCACAGAAACATGATCAAGTCATTCTACACTGCCAGCCTGTTATACGATGTTCTTACTGTGTTTGGGGAGCTCACTGAAGAGGCAAGTATAGCATGTGGTTACTCCATCCAAAAATGCATTGCGTGCTATGATTTAAGGTTCAATCTTGCAATCTTGGCCAACGATTACCTAGGAAGCTGGAATTTGAATCTGAAGTCCAAAGATTGTTTCGATACAAACAATTAGGATGGCACAGTGGTTAGCACTGCAGGTTCGATTCCCGGCTTGGGTCACTATCTGTGTGGAGTTTGCACATTCTCCCTGTGCCTGCATGGGTTTCCTCCGGGTGTTCTGGTTTCCTCCCACAGTCTAAAGATGTGCGGGTTAGATGGATTGACTTTGCTAAATTGCCCCTTAGTGGCAGAAGGACTAGCTAGGGTGAATCCATGGGGTTATGGGATAGGGGCTGGGTGAGATTGTGGTCAGTGCAGACTCGATAGGCTGAATGGCCTCCTTCTGCTCTATAGAGATTTTAAGTTGCGTTTGTATAGTGCTATCCATGTTATTAAGACATTCCCCAGCACTTCATGGTCAACGTACTACTTTTGAAGTGCAGTTACTGTTGTTATCTGCGCAACCACAGCAGCAATTAACACACAGCAAGAGCCCAGAAACAGTAATGAGGTGACCAATGGGTTAATCTATTCTGGTGATGTTCATTCATCCTAACATTCCCGCTTTGGGAAAGAAGCGGTGAAATTGCTTTTAGGAATTTGAGGAGAGAGCGACAAACTGGAAATGCTGTCCAAGATCACAGCAAGTGTGGCAGCTGTCCATCCACAACCCCAGCCTGGTCAATGGAGGTGTCTCTGTTGAAACTCTTGAAGAAAGAGGATTTTATTTCATGGCGAGAAAGAAGGTACATCACTGCCATTACCATTTTTAAACTTTGTTTACTCTGACAAACTATTTCTTAAGAGGAATTGCAATGCATTTAAAAACTGAATAGACAACTGACAGGAAATTCTCTCAGTGAAGCTCCACAAACTGACCCTTTTTGAAAGAAAGATGTGAGGTTTGTCATCTCTCACTATCAAACCACTCACACTCATGCTAAGGGCTGATGCAAGATCATGTTTCCACTTGCTGTTATATATCAAAAATATTGCATCTTGCAAGTTGTCATCCTGAATGGTGACAGGAGGAGAAAAAATTATGTCTTCTAGCAATTAACAAATGACGATTCTCCTTCCTTTTAAAGCTTTTCTTCCACACTAGCATTTTCTTATTTTAATTTCCTTAGTTATTAGGGCAATTCACTTGATTGGAGTGGCTAACTCCAGAGTTGATATGAAATACCTTCACCACAGCTGCAGTGCAAGAGGAAAATGTAGTGAGGACCTTATCAATTCCTAAATTCTCTTTCATGTCACATCTCGTCCTGACATAGACGTAAACAGTCATCCTTTATTATCAGTGGATTAACACCCTGCCAATCACCCCCTAACGTTTGGGGAGAACCATCATTCCTGTTCATTTGGGAGTAGGAGCTCCAACTGCAGTTCTATGTCCTGTGGGACCTCGACACCTGGATACTGCAGTTCAAGAATTTATCTTCTGCCACCATCTTCTGAACGCAGCTGGGAAGTGATAGTAATGTCATCTATATCCGAGAACAAATAAAAAGTTTATCTTTTCATGGATGCAATCCAAAACAATCCCATTGCCTTGTTCTTGCAACTGTCTTTGTTGCTGTTATTTAAACAGTTTTTAATTAAAAACTGCAATAGTCTCTGACTGAACCACTACTTGTAGCAAAACATTGCATTGTGCAGCAATCCTCTGCATAATGGCATCACTCTGAACCTCACTCTCTTAGTTTCCACTGAGTCTTCCATCAGAGAAATAGTTTTTTCCGTATTCACCTGAACAAAACACTTCATTGCTTTTTCAAAAAAAAACCCTCAACTGCTGTGCTCCATACAAAGTAGTCCTAATCTTGGGCCTCTTATCTATGCCCTGGTATTGGATCCATTCTGTGCATTCAGTAAGGCATTAACGTTCTTCTTATATTTTTATATCCTTATCATTCTTTGTCCCCTCTTTCTGAATTTATGTACTTTCATTTAATTTCCAGGGCATTGTGTTTGAACCCTCTGGTTTCTGTTTATCCCCAATCTTCAGTTTAATTACATCACAAATTTAAGCCCGCATCTTATTTTACTCCCAAACTCTATAAACCTACACTTATCAATGTTGTATTGCATCTTCTATCTTTCTACCTCTACTGCTAACCTGTCTATATACTCATGTGGTATTTTACAGTCATTCTGTTGCATTTTGACCAAATTTTGTGTCATCAGATCTTGGGATGCTATTTCCATATGCAAGTCTAAATCATCTGTACATATTGAGAACTTTAATGAGACCAGTAGAGGACCTAGCGCTGGCCCTTCACTTACACCACTTCCAATGCAGTTTCAGCTACATTGATTAACCTTAGCCTTTGGTTTCCTTCCTGCCAGAAAATTTACGATCAATGCTGTATGTTGTTTTGCTCCCAGAACCCTAATTTTCTTAGCTAGCATTTTGTGAGGCAAGTTATCATGAGCACCTTTTGAAAGGTTGCAGAAGGGGAAGACTTAAGACTGTGCGCTGGAGTGATGTAATTAAAATTACATTTGTATATGTACAAAAAAAAGTGAACAATTAGAACCTATGGTTTTCTTACACAGATGTATGGATCAATGGAGCTAAGAAATAGTTCAAGAATATGAAATATCATACGTGCTATATTTGAAGCATACTCCTTGACTGACTGATTGGTTACTTCCTGATAATACTTCTGCACTTCTACAAAATTTATTTTACAAATCTGTACTGGCTGTTCTTGATTAACTGATAAAATTGTAAATGCTCTCTGATTTTAATGTGTACTTGCTTATATGCTAAAACTTAAATAGATTCAAGGGAAGAAAACTCTCTTTAGTTGAACATCGGTGACAAAGTCATGGAAGTAAAAGTACATCCTTAAAGAAATCAAAAATATTTGCATAGCGTGTATCCACAATTTGCAACAAGATGAATTTTGATATTGGATGTTGTGGAATATACTGCGGAAGACATTTTAGAAGTTATGTTCTGTCTTTTTATGAATTTTTTAAAAAAGTGATTGTGTTAAATTTTTTTTAAATTTACTTATTCGTCACAAGTAGGCTTACATGAACACTACAATGAAGTTACTGCAAAATTCCCCTAATTGCCACAGCCTGGCGTCTGTTCGAGTCATTGCACCCTAACCAGCACGTCTTTCAGACTGTGGGAGGAAACCGGAGTACCCTGCGGAAACCCACGTGGAACATGCAAACTCCACACAGACAGTAACTCAAGCCTGGAATCAAACCTGGGTCCCTGGCACTGTGAAACAGCAGTGCTAACCACTGTGCTACTGTTATAATAAATTGAGGAAAAAAATTGCTTCTTAAAGTATTTTTTAGTAAGAGAGTTCTGATTCACTCAAGACTGGCTACTTGTGAGACCATCTTGTGTTTTCATGACCTGTATTTCATCACTGTGAGCTCTCTTAATATGGTGTATTCTGGCCAGCACAGAGTGAAGGTAGCCTAGGATATTGGACTTCAAAGAAGTGAAGGAATTAGTACCAAGGTATTGGTGAACATGGAGGGGTGCATCAATTTGCCAATGTGCTGCATCATGAACTGTTTTCATCCAGGACACACGAGCACACCAAATTCTGGACCCTGAGCACATCTTCAGTCACATAGTGGAAGCTGTATATTTTTGAAAGCAGGCTATGTGCTATTTCTCTGTACTTCTCTGAGCTAAGCGATAACTTTACTGCTTGAGCAAAATAAATATGGGATATGATGAACTATGTGGCTGTGGATGTCAGGGAGGCTGAAGGAAGGGATTTGTTTTCTCAATCAGTAGTATTTGTGCAAGTGTTGGGTAAAATTGCAAGTATCCAAATTCAGTTATTTGTAACGGCCTGTGGTGACTTGTTCCCTATCACTAAGATTTCCTTCCCCACTACTGAACTCCCTTTATAGATATAATCAGCACAGTGGATTACTTTGGGTTGTTACAGATGGTTCTGCTTCCATTTTAGCCTTCAATTACAAAACCAAAAAGAAAAAGGGAAAAAAAAGACAAAGACTTGTACAGTGCCTTTTTACAGCCTTAGGATGTCCCACAGCACTTTTTGAAGTGCCATTTTAATGTAAATGATTGGATAATCTTTTGATTGATTCAGGGATAAATATGGCCCGAGCAGAAGCAGAATACCCCTGCTCTTCCTCAAAATTGTGCCGTGGGATCTTTGTGCAACTGGGAAAATGAATTCAGTCAGAACAATTGTCTTGAAGGATTGTTGGAGTCAGTCGTAATTTGGACTGCATTGGTGTGTTTATTTTAAATCTGGACTTCTTCTCTGTTCACCTGGGAATAGGAGCTCAAACTGCACTTAGATTAGGAATCAGTGGTTCAGAATTGGGATTGGAACTCTGGGTGGAATTGTTTGTCTTCAGCTCAGACTTGGAAATCATAGAATCCCTACAATGACTAAGGAGGATTTTTGGCCCATCAACTCTGCACTGACTCTCCAAAAAAAATCTTACTCAGTCCACTCCCGTTCCATAACCCTGAGCATTTACCATAGCTGATTCCCCTAACCCACACATCCTTAGACATTAAGGGCATTTAGCATGGGCAATCCACCTAACTTGCAGATCATTGGACTGTGGGAAGAATATGGAGCACCCGGAAGAAACTCATACAGTCACAAGGAGAATATGCAAACTCCACCCAGACAGTTACCCAAGGCTGGAGTTGAATCTGGGTCCCTGGTGCTGTGTGGAAGCATTGCTAACCTTGCACCATCCAGCAGTTGACCATGTCTTTTGGTCTGTTTAATGGAAAGGGTTCATTTTTGTCCAATAACTGAATCAAGCATGCACTGAGCCTTATCATAAATAATTTAATCTGTGTTTAAATATGAAGGAAGTAGAATATAAATTAAAATAGTCTATTTACATCAGTAGAGGAATCTACAGCAAAGGGGTGTAGATATAGGAATAAACTTCAAAGATTTCAGAAAGCGAGCAGGAAAAATGTGTTTTTTAGTGGACTGAGAGTGAATTGCACTATGAGTTAGTAACTAAAACAGACTATAGGAGTGTGTAGGAATAGATTTGATAGGGAGTTGGAGGAACAGGGACAAAGGGATGATGTGTGAGTGGTTCATATGTAAGATATGCATCACTAATGATTTGTGTCAAATGGACTGTCTAATCCCCTACCTGACTCTGCATATCCTACAACCTTTGTCAGACTCCACAAATGCCTCTGTCTCCAACCCAGCCTTTGGTTGTTTCCCATCCCCGTTCAGTCACTCACATCATGTTTGTAGAGAATAGATCCACAAATACTAGGGGTGAGAAACTTAAGATACTTGTCAGGCAAGGGGGATTAATTGTTACAAGAACCAAGACAGATAGGTGGAGTTACAAAGCAGATTAGCCTTGATCTAGTTGAATGGCAGAACAGGTTTGTGGGGCTGAATGGCCTGTTTTTCTGTCGTTGACTGTTTTCTGATCCTTTCCACAGAGAAAGGCTGAGGGGACCTGATGGTAAGTTTTTAAAAACTTTTAATACAAAAGACAGTTTCCTCTGAGCAGCCTGTAATAAGGGATCATCAACTCAAAATGGTAATTATGAGTGAGGAAGGAAGTAATAAAGATGTCTGAAGCTGAGCTATTGGAGTAGTGCTTTGCCACAGGGAATTTTTGAAGCTGAGACTGTTGCTTTCTTTGAGGGAAAAAAATGGATAATTGAAGCACAGACGGGAAAGACTCAGACATAGTGATTTAGTTTGGATTGCTCCAACAAAGAGCTGGCCTCCTTCCTTTGCTGTAAACCTCTCTAATTCTGGAAAGTGCAGTTCCATTCAGTGTTCCCCCCATCACCCCCTCCCCACCCCCCCACCCCGTCTCACTCCCCTCCCTCTCACTCCCCTATTATGATCTAATATTTTTGCGCAGCAACAAGGGCACATTGTTCTGTTAGAGGTGTCATCTCATGGTTGAAATGTTAAACCAATCCCCCAGTGGCCCTCTTAAGTGGATGTGTGTGATCCCACGGTATGATTCATTGAAGAGAAGGGTAATTCTCCCCAGTTTCAGCATTTTGTATCCCTCACTCAGGTTTTAATGATGTTTTTTAATCTGGCCACTTATGGAATGTCACTGGTTGCAAATCAGCTGCTCTGTTCCTGACATTGCAGCACTGACTGCGCTGAAAACACTTTATTTTTCTTTCATGGGATGTAAGCATTACTGGCAAGGCCAGCATTTGTTGCCCATTCCTAATTGCCCTTAAATTCAGGACAGTTAACAGCGCTGTGGGTGTATCTACACCTTGGACTGTAGTGTGCCGTGGTTCATAAAAGCAGCTTATCACCAGTTCCTCAAGGGCAACTACGGATGGGCAATAATTGAAGGCTTAGCCAGTGATGCTCACATCCCCAAACTAAATTTTTTTTTAAAGTCAGCTGCATTCCTGACAGTCTGGTGTCATAAAAGGCGTAATATAACTGTCAGTTTGTTTTTGAATTGAAAAAGCGAACTGTCACGTGGAGCTGGTGGACCTACTCTGTTCCTATATTTAATCATCTGAAAATGAGTTGAGATGCTTCATTGCAGTAAAAGCCCCAAATGAGTGCAAGGTTGTGAATTGGGGCAGCACAGTGGTTAGCACTGCTGCCTCACAGTGCCAGGCACTCAGGTTCGATTCCTGGCTTGGGTCACTGTCTGTGTGGATTTGCACATTCTCCCCTTGTCTGCATGGGTTTCCTCCCACAGTCCAAAGACATGCTGGTTAGGTTAATTGGCCATGTTAAATTCTCCCTCAGTGTACCTGAACAGGCGCCAGAGTGTAGTGACTAGGGAATTTTCACAGTAACTTCATTGCAGAGTGAATGTCAGCCTATTTGTGACGAAGAATAATAAATAAAATTGGATGCAACAAAGAGCCTGTTTTGTGCTGGTGGTAAAGTATTTTCTGTTCTTAAAGTCTTTTTTTTAAGTTTTTAAAAAATTTTTTTTTAAGTGTCACAAGTAGGCTTACATTCACACTGCAATGAAGTTATTGTGAAAATCCCCCTAGTTGCCACACTCCAGCACCTGTTCAGGTACACTGAGTGAGAATTTAGCATGGCCAATGCACCTAACCAGCGCTTCTTTCGTACTGTGGGAGGAAACCGGAGCACCCGGAAGAAATCCATGCAGACACGGGCAGAACATGCAGACTCTGCACAAACAGTGACTCAAGCCAGAAATTGTACCCGGGTCCCTGGCGCTGTGAGGCAGCAGTGCTAACCACTCTGAGACCATGATCTTTTGGTTCTGTTGAGAACTTATGAGGCAAGGTCTATTAACCATGCTCACTGTGCAACATTAGTCTCTGACAATGGGCTTCAGATGATGAAGTGATTACTCTGCCCTTTACAAATACCGTTGTGATTGACATTTGAAAATGAGGTTAACATGTAAGGAGAACTTTCAACACATTGTTGTGCAGCCTGATCAGGCAGTTGGCATTGTGCAGATTCAGAGACACACATCTATAAATCCATTTTAGCTGACAGAAACATTCAACTTGTTGTAAATTGAATCTGGTATCTTGTTTCATATAACAATCTTGTTTTTCTTTAATGGTTAATTGTGAGAAACAGATTTTTAGTTTCTTTGTGATACAGTGTGGGGGTGGAGGCTTGGGAATATTGGTGCTTCTATGTCTTAAAGAAAGTAAGCCTTCCATTTATAAAGCACCTTTAACCTTTCATGACCTCAGGACATTGCAAAGCACTTCATAACCAATGTACTGTAACTGTATTCACTGCTGCAGTGCAAGACGGGCAATGGCGATGTGATGTACCCTGCGATTCTTTTAAACATAGTGATGAGATAAATGTTTGCCAGGACTCCAGGAAGAACCCCTGCTCATTTTTGAAAATAGTGTAATGGGATCTTTTATATCCATCTGAGAGAGGTGGCAGGGTCACAGTTTGACATCTCATCCAAAAGACTGGTGCAGCGCACACTCAGTCCTGTGCCAGCATGCCAGCTTAGATTTCGTACTCAGTCCTTTGGAGTGGGACATGAACCCACAGTTTTCTGACTCAGAATCGAGATATGCTAACAACCAAGCCACAACTGACATTTCTTTCCCCACAGAGTGCCAGAAGATGAGTTTAGCGCCTACAATTCTCCAGATGGTGTTTTATAATTTCAGGAGTTTGGTCACGGATCTGCCATGATCTCATAGAATGACCAAACAAGCTCGAGGTGATAAATGGCATGTCGTTCTTCCTCTGTTCCCCTATCACATCGTGATGAGCCTGGGGGATTTTCTCAACTTGTAGTAGCAACGGGTAGCAACATTGCTGGGAGACTGGGAATGACTCACCAAACTGAAGCCTCAGTCATCTGATCAAAAGGGTTGCACAGTGGATAGCATTGCTGCCTCCCAATGTCAGGGACTCAGGTTCACGTCCGGCCTTGAATTACTGTCTGCGTGGGCTTCCTGTGTCTCTGTGGATTTCCGGCAGATGCTCCAGTTTCTTCATACAGCCCAAAGATATGCAGGGTAGGTAAATTGCCCTTAGCGTTAGGGGGGGTGATTAACAGGGTGACAGGGATAGGGTCTGTGTGGGATTGTTGTTGGTGTAAGCTCGATGGGCTGAAAGGTGTCCTTTTGCACTGTAGGGATTCTTTAAAAATCTTAAACTTGTTGGGTAATGCCTTGCAGCTGACTCCCCACCCAAAGTGAAAAATCTTCCCCTGTCACCCCTATCCAAACTTTTTCCAATTTTAGAGTGAGCTAGTAGTTTGAGACCATGCCAGAAGAGGATGAAAACAAAGCTGCTTACAACTAAAATAAAGTGCCAATTGTTTTTGAATTGTCACAGATCAAAGTTGTCAAATATAACATAAAACTAAATGGAGGAACCTTCCTTTTCTACTCAAAGGTAGAAATGAAAAGTGATGTTTTTCCATTACATTGTGCAAGTATTTGGGCAGGAAAGGTTCCTTTGCAGCTGTATCCACTAACTTGTTGAACATTATGTAGCACTCCTGCTGTTACCAGTATAAACTAGCACTGTCTGCTGTCTGTGAGTAGCTGTGACATTAAGTATCCTCATAAACACAAGGGTATCGGTTCGGAAAAAGTGAAGCAAGCAAACAAAACATTTGAATGTTTAATGTTATAAGGAGTTAAAATAAATGGTGCAGTGAAATTGATCAGCTGAATGGTTAGGGGTGTTTATGCACTAATACATCTTCATGGGGTGAAGGATGAAGCATTTCATAGGCTTTGTCAGTCACCCATGGACACACATTTAGTTCAGATGTCGTGCTGAGGCATTTCAGAAGAGTCATTATTCCGATGTTGGGACGCTTCAAGTAGGTCTAGTCTATCAAAAAGCTCACTGAAGGAAAATGAGCTGCAAGTGTTATACTGGGTAAGATTTATACTACACTGAACATTTGTGATTTATTTATTTTAACTTGAACTTTTTTTTATATATTGTAGAACCACATTCTGTCAGTGTAATTGGTTTATTGAAAGCCCAGTTAAGTGTCTTTCAACACATTTCACCAAATGAAGAGGTTTCTTTCTTGCCTGTATATAAAAACCGATTATTATTTATGCTTCATTTTCACAAAGGAAAGGCTGAGCCAGATGTGTCGGCTATTAACTAATAAAATAGACAAGCCTTATGATAAAGAAACCCAACTCTTGCATCAGTATGTTCCTGTTATGCTTCTGATCCACATAGCAAGTGCTTGTCAGGAGGAATATCGCGACTGGAGTAATTGCTGCCTGCAAGATGCCATGAGCATCTCTAGCTTTGTGTAATTGTGAGTTTATTAAAGATGTTGATGGATAGATCATGCTGAAAGACAGTTTTTTTATTACACTCAATTAATCCTATTTCTGCCCAGGTTTCTTTGCAGTTTTAAAAAGAAATCTGGAGAGACAGCAGTGCCTTGCCATGTGCCTCAAATATCTCAAAGCTCATCACACAGAATGAATTACATTCATTATAGTCAGTGCCAGCCTTCTGACTTGAAAGGTAATAGTAGATTCACAGAATCCCTACAGTGCACAAGGAGGCCATTCGGTCCATCAAATCTGCGCTGACCCTTTGAAAGAGCATCTTACCCAGATATTTTACCCCACTAATCCCTCTAAGCTACAGTAAAGGGCAATTTAGCATGGCCAGTCCACTTAGCCTGTATATCTTTGGAGTGTGAGAGGAAACCAGAGCACTCGAAGGAAACCCACACAGACACAAGGGGAAGCTGCAAACTCCACACAGTTCCCCCTTGACTCGAATCAAACCCCAGGTCTATGGTGTTGAGGCAGCAACGCTAACCACAATGCTGCTCCACAGAACCAAGATTGGGAACTTTTGCTGGTTTGACAACACCATCAGCATTTTCATAGAAATCATAGAAACCCTACAGTGCAGAAGGAAGCCGTTTGGCCCATCGAATCTGCGCTGGCCACAATCCCACCCAGACCCTATCCCCATATCCCTACATATTTACTGCTAATCCCTCAAACCTATGCATCTCAGGAAACTAAGGGGCAATTTTTAGCATGATCAATCAACCTAACCCGCACATCTTTGGACTGTAGGAGGAAACCGGAGGACCCAGAGGAAACCCACGCAGACACGAGGAGAATGTGCGAACTCCACACAGACAGTGACCCAAGCCAGGAATCAAACCTGGGTCCCTGGAGCTGTGAAGCAGCAGTGCTAACCACTGTGCTACCATGCACACAAACAGATAAGAAGAGGCACAGCATATCAGTTCACCTGGTGTTGGGATCTTTAATGCCTAACTCAGGTCATCAGTGCAAGCGCAGAGAGTTTCCAATTTTTCTCTCATTCAAATGACAGCATTTTTGACAGCGCCATACTTTAACAGGGTCCAGTGGAATTCTGCGCTCCTTGCTGGCTTAAAGCTCAATGTTCACAATCTTTAAACATATCAATAATTGCAGATTATGATTCAATTTTTTGAAAAGGTTTTTGACAATAGCTGCTTTTTTAAAAAAAAGTTTGAAAGTCCATACTTCTTAAATGACTAACAACGATGCTAGAAACAAGACCTCTACACCTTGCAAGTGGTGACATTGGAGACAGAAGAATTAGTGAGGAATAGTGCAACCAGATCAGAAGAATGCTGATGTTCTGGAAACTGGACCAAATGTGGCAAATGCAATTTAGTGTCCAGCATATTCAAGTTTATCCATTCAACCACTTAACAAGGTATTCGGCAGGAATACGTTTACCAAATTCGATTAAGATTTAAGCACCTTTGTATAAATTTAGTGGAAATATGAGACTGTTCTGGGAACTTGGTATTGTATTTGTACTGAAAATGTATCTGACTTGAGGGAATCTAGGATCCCTGATTCATGGCTTGGAGTTTTTCAAGTGAGTATTCTGTTCTGTATTTGTAATCCTAAAATGGATTTCTTTTTATTTAGTTTTGCTTAACACCAAATGTATTGTGATACAATTTTAGAACAAACCAATCTGTTTTGTCTGAAGTGAAAGAGCACTTGTTTTTAAAGTTTATTTCTTAGTGTCACAAATAGGTTTACATTAAGACTGCAAATAAGTTACTGTGAAAATCCCCTAGTCGCCACACTCCAGCACCTGTTCGGGAACACTGATGGAGAATTTAGCATGGCCAATGCATCTAACCAGAAGGTGCAGACTCCGCACAGTGACCCGAGGCCAGAATTGAACCCGGGTCTCTGGTGCTGTGAGGAAGCAGTGATAACCACAGTGCCATGATGTGGATCTTATTTATAAATAGATTAGTAATTAATTAAATGAGGTAGTGACTCACTTGGGTTAATTACCCACATTTCCTTTTGGGGACATATGCTTTAAATAAGTGAGATCCACACGGTGGCATAGTGAGTTAGCACTGCTGCTTCACAGTGCCAGAGACCTGGATTCAACTCCGGCCTCCGGACTCGGGTCACTGTCTGTGCAGAGTCTACACATTCTCCCATGTCTATGTGATTTCTCAGGATGCTCCAGTTCCTCCCACACTCCAAAGATGTGTAAATCAGGTTGATTGGTCATACTAAATTGACCCTGTTATCAGGGGGCTTAGCAGGGTAAAGTGGGACTATGAGAATAGGATCTGGATGAGATTGTGATCGGTGCAGACTTGATGAGCTGAATAGTCTCCTTGTGCACTGTCGGGCTTCTTATGATTCTACTTGCAACTGAGGATTTCCCATATGATTCATTTTAACCTGCAAATACTATTTCACTTGATCAACTCTGAACTTGGTGTATTCGCAGCACTGTGACCACGTGAAATTTCATTCTGTTTTTATCCCTTCGTTCAAAAGCAACCAGTCGGATGGGCTGAAACCCTCCTCTGTCTGCTGGTTGTAAAGGCCCAGTGTGAAATTAATTGAGCAGTCTGTCAGTTTCTGGTAGCCACATGCCTCCAGCACAAAACTGTTCTGGCAGCTTAAACTCAGTGCGGGGAAACTATGGGGGCTATCATTCAAGGCAGACTGACTGAGCATTTAGGCACTATTGATTGATCAAAGAGAGTCTACGTGGATTTGTGATGTCGTGTCTGACTAATCTGGTTGAATTTCATGAGACAATCACTGACATGGTGAATATGGCAGTTTCTGCGGATGTTGTCTCTCAGAACCTCCAGAAATATTTGTTAAGTTTCCAGATAAGAGATTATTCTCAAAAAAAAAAGAAACCACACAGTGAATTGGAGCTAACTTTGTCGGAAAGCAGAAGATAAAGAGTAGGAATAAAGCATTCATACACTGATGAATGGGGGATGTGAAACGTTGATATTGCCTAGCGATCTGTACTGGGTATCAGCTCTCCGCCATAAATGTTTGTGACTCGGATGAAAGATAGTGAGCTATATGTCCACTAAAGCACAGCAAGTTTTGTGAGTGGGCAGAGAGAGTTACAAAGGGATACAGATAGATTAAGTGAATGGGTAAAACTGTAACAAATGGAAATTCAAGATAGGAAAGTGTGATGTCATCCACTTTGAATCTGAGAGTCAGATTGGAATATTTTCTTAATGATAAAGGCCTCAGCTATAGAGGAAAGAGATTTGGCTGATCGTGTGCGCAAGTCACAAAACTGGCACAAAAAGTAATCAGGAACGGCCAATGAATGTAATAAAGGGATTAAAGTTCAAAAATGAGGAAGTGATATTTCACTTGTACTGCCTTGGCCACATCCTGTCTGTGATACTGCATTCAGCTCAGGGAGTCTAACCTCAGGAAATATATATGCTGGCCTTGGGAGGGAAGACTGCAGTTTCATAAGAATTATATCAGTGTTTCAGAGAGTTAAATTGTGAAAAAGAGTTACATAAACTTGCCTACTGAGTTTAGAAGATTGAAGGGTGATCGACTCAAGATATTTAAAATAATTAAGGATTTGATAGAGTAAATACAGAAAAACTATTTTACCTGGTGTGGGCATCTAGAATAGAAGGATAATAAAGTTAGAGTTCAGTTATTACAAGTGAAATTGGGAAGCACTTTTTCTCACAGAGCTGGATATTTTTAATGATGTTGGCTGAGGGATAATTAGTGAGCAGGACATTGGGGGATTTCTCCTGCTCTCTATTGTCTAGTGTTATGGCATCTTTAATTTCCAAATGAATTGCCATTTTGTTTGAAAAGTGGCACTTCCAACTGTTCAGCACACCCCCTATAAAACAGAAATGCAGCAATACCCCATAAAACAGAAATATTAACTCAAATGATATGCTCAAGTCTGTGAAGAGGGGCTTCAACGCTCAGTCGGCTTATTTGGTAACAGAGTGCCATGAACCTTATAAAGCATGTTGACCTTGCGTCTTTTAAATGAAACATTAAACTGAGATTCTGTCTGCACTTTTGGTTGAATGTAAAAGATCCCATGGTAGTATTTTGAACAGCAGGAAGATTATACTCAGTGTCCTGGTCAATGTTTATTCATTATGTGGAGATGCTGCCGTTGGACTGGGCTAAACACAGTAAGATGTCTTACAACACCAGGTTAAAGTCCAACAGGTTTATTTGATAGCACAAGCCGCTAGCTTTCAGAACGCTTCTCCTTCATCATATAAATGGTAATCAGGTAATGTTCATTCAGCAGCGTTAACCAGATCATTCCAGTCATTATCACATTGCTGTTAACTGGAGTTTGCTGCATGGAAATTGGCTCCTGCATTTCCTATATTACAACAGTGACTACACTTCAGAAAGTACACCATAGGTTGTAAAACGCTAAGAGACATCCTAAGATCATGAAAGATACTGTATAAACGCAAGTTTTTTTTGTGCTATACTGGATAAATCTGTGAGGTTTTCAGAAAATACCTTCCCCATCCATTTGAATCTACCTGGCCACCCACGAAATACATGAAACAAAAGCAGTATTCAAGAATGCAAGGGTATCAAGCTGAAGTTGTATATTTTGCATGCAACTATTGTGGATAACATTCACCTACTTACTAATGCGGGGAGGGAGATGATGGCCTGGACGTGTTGTCGCCAGACTACTAATTTAAAATCTCAGCTAGTGTTCTGGGGGCCTGGGTTCAAATCCCACCATGACGGATGGTGGAATTTGAATTCAATAAAAAATGTCTGGAATTAAGAATCTACTGATGACCATGAAACCATTGTTTATTGTCAGAAAAACCCATCTGATTCACTAATGTCCTTCAGGGAAGGAAATCTAACATCCTCCCTGGGCTGGCCTACATTGTGACTCCAGAGCCAAAGCAATGTTAACTGAAATGGCCTAGCAAGCCACTCAGTGCAAGGGCTGCTAGGGATGGACAATAAATGCTGGCCAGCCAGTAAAGCCACATCCCATGAATGAATAAAAAAAAAACTTGGAAAATCAGTAGATCATGATACTTGCAAATTATGAGACTTTGAACAGCCAATTTTTTCAGATGAATTTTTTTTCATTCTAGCAATTGTATGTGGTAAATTGGATAATGGAGGTAGGTGTCCCTACTTCAATTGCCTTATTTAGATATTTTTAGAAAGGCCCTATTGGCAAACAGTTTGGATGCAGTTTGTTTCTTGGGTTTTTTCCCAAGCAAATTTCCCCCTGCACTAAAACCTCCTACACAACTGATGAAAGCATGAATTATTTTACTTTGTTAAATAGAAACAAAACATTTACATCATACTTTATCTCAGACTCAGATCCTTTCATCGTAACATTTTCCAGTTGCATAGCTCAAAGCAGTTAATATCAATTCCATTTAAGGCCTTCACTACTGGAGGAAGTGCGAAAAGGATCAAGTAATGACTGGTAGGCACGGATGAATGAGTGATTTCTGTGACAACATGGGTGAGGCATCAAAAGAATAGTAGATGTGGTTTGCTGGATTTAGACAGAGGCATTTGTATAGATCAGTGGTCAAATTTGGCTCATTTGGGTTCTGAGTGCGGGCCACTGGACATTTTGTTGACTGTTGCCCATGCACAGAATTACCACAGTCTACTCAAGACTGCAGGAAACTACAAAAGGTCATAAATGTAGCCCAATCCATCACGCAAACCAGCCCATTGACTCTGTTGACATTTCCTGCTGCCTCGGAAGTGCGGCCAGCATAATTAAGGACCCCACGCACCACGGATGTACTCTCTCCTACCTTCTTCCGTTGAGAAAAACATAAGAAAGTCTGAAGTCACGTACTAACTGACTCGAGAAGAGCTTCTTCCCTGCTGCCGTGGACCTGCCGTGCACTAAGTTGATCTTTCTTTACACCCTAGGTATGACATTACATTTGCACTCCTTTTCTTCTCTATGAATAATAGCACGCACGTGACATTTTTTATTTGAATTCAAATTCCACCATCTACCATGATGGGATTCAAACCCAGGCCACCAGAACATTAGCTGAGATTTTGAATTAGTAGTCTGGTGACAACACCACCAGGCCATCATCTCCCTCCCTGCATTAGTAAATAGGTGAATGTTACCCACAGTAGTTGCATGCAAAATATACAACTTCAGCTTGGTACCCTTGCATACTTGAATAGTGCTTTTGTTTCGTGTATTTCATGCTGTATATTAATATGTGACAATAATAAATCAAATCAAAATCAAAGTCTGTTGATTTTGTCCATGTTTTTTCTACTACTGTGATACACACATGATGCAAGGACAAGTGATTGCTCAAAGCATTGACTATGAGAACTATGCACTCCTGCTTCCAAAGCATAAATATTTATTTTGTTTTAACCATTTGAAATTGATAGTTATACTAATGTATAAATGATTAAGCATCTTCTATAACTCATTATGAAATATTCAGTGTCTATCAAATGTATTTAATTTTATTCATGGAGTAAACAAGCCCGATTTCAATCTTGCGGCCCACTCAGTAGCGGGGTTGCCTGACACTAGAACAGATTTTTCTGTTTTAGCTTGTTAAAGCCCATGTGAAAGAAATGTCTTTGTAATTACTAATGCAAGGGATTTGTGTGCTTGAGAAAAGTATTAAGATTTTGCATCGAAGACTGTTAGTTGGTTCTGCATCTAAGTTAATTTTGCATTGGCTTAGCTCATTTACAAATATTCCGGCCACTGAGTCAGAAGGTTATGGGTACAAACTCCACTCTCGGAATTGAGCGCACAGTGATTGGCGTAACCTTTAGTGAAGACGTTCTGTCTTGTCAGAGGTGCTGTGCTGAATTGATGCTCATCCACTACTTTCAGTTGTTAAGATTGATGTTAACAATCCCAAGAAGTTATTGAAAGAACACCATCGAGAGGATTAAAAATCTTCCACTGCAGTACTCCAGAGGGGAAAAGGCACAGTGACTCACAACCCTCATGTCTCTGCATAGACTATACACAATCTGCAGATATCTAAATGTGCTTCCTGCCCTGATTCAGGAGATTAACTGGAAAGTCACCACTATGGACTTTCCATAGTGGAAAGTCCACTTTGGAAGTGGACTTATTTCTGTTTATTTCTGAGGGGGATCTAACATTGTGTTTTAGCAGGTATTTGAGTTGAATTTAAAGGATACTATGCTCAGGAAAACATGTTGAACAGTCTGTGTCGGCATTCATGATAACATTATGTACTTTTGGCTTCACTGTACAAAATGTGGCGATTTCTCCACTCTGTGTGGGTGCCAATGTCAAGGCTGCCTTTTATTGTCCATTTCTTGTTTCCAGTGAGAAGTTGGTTGAGTTGCTGCAATCTGTGTAGTAGAGGTATTCGCAGCATGCAGTTCGGTAGAAAGTTCCAGGACTTTCACCCAGTGCTAGTGAAGGAACAGTGACATAGGCCCAAGTCAAGACAATGTGTGACTTGGCGGTGTTGCTGTTCCCATGCCCCCATCCTTGTAGGTGGCAGAGTGTATGGGTGTGAGAGATGCTGCCGAAGAAGCCTCTGTCAATCATTGGTCAAATTCTAGATGCATGCATCAGAGAAGGAGGCTATTCAAGCCACTGTGCAGGTTGATGGGTTCTTGATAAGAGAGGGGATTAAGGGTTATGGGGAGAGGGCGGGAAAGTGGAACTGAGCCACGACAGATCAGCCATGATCTTATTGAATGGCGGGGCAGGCTCGAAGGGCTAGATGGCCTACTCCTGCTCCTATTTCTTATGTTCTTATGTTCTTATGTCATGCCTGTTCTGGCCATTATCTCCAGGCATATGATTTATTAAATTTATTGATATTGCCTATTTAGCATTCTGTAGCTCAGACTATAGACTTACACTTGAAAGTAACGTCATTTTTTTTCGGATAAGCACAGTTTTAACATGTGATTGGTTATTTTGACAGTCAAGACAGAAATCAGCATATGTAGATAGCAAGTACTTTGGATTTAAAGAACTGAAAATTTGATCACATTTTGAGATAATCTTGTGATCTGCAACTACTAGAGTGCAAATGTTGGCCAACAAGGTCAGCATAAAAAGTGCTGACTAGGAAGATGCAATTCCACTGCCACAATGACTCTCTTTCAATAGCATGGCTAACACAATACAAACTTAAGTGCATAGCTGCAAAAATATGGATAAACACGAGCAAGAGCTGCATTCTTCAAGCAACTTTTTTCATCCATTTTTGTCAATTTAAAGATGCATGCAATGAGATGGAACAGGAAGTGTGAAGCAGCACTGTGCTTGTAGCTGAATTTAAGAAACTATACACCTCTTTGGAACCTTCTAAGCTAACATTTGAAGTACTTGAACTGTACACAGTGAAACACATTTAGTCTCCCTAGGTGACAGCTCAGATGTTGAAATCTGTGCCATCATTGTATCACCCCAGAGATTTCTTTAAGTAGGAACATAAAGTTCAGGGCAAGAAATTGGCATTCTGCCATCAAACATCCTTTATCAGGCATCAATGCATGATTAGTCTACTCCAGATTCTCACTTAGTGCTGCCACGGATCCCCTACTCGAATCAAGCAAAGTTCATTCTCCTTCTGAAAAAGTTGCAAGTTATTGATATATCTGTAATTCTCATTTGGAAGGGTGAAGCTTGTATCGCTTCCCAAGGGTGAAACTGTAGAGTAGGCAGATATTTGTTCTCATTCTGATTTCCTTCCGATGTGCCCTACTCAGCAAAGTTTTTATTGATTTAACATTTTTGATAAGGTTACTCGCAGTGAGATACAGTTGACATCAGTGTAAGACAGTGTTGTGAGCTGCACTGCATCCAAGTGAACAAAGCCCCTTCAGTGAAGTTAAGCAAAGGAGAATGAAAGCTGTGTCATAGCAGTAACAATTTCCGAATTTTCGTCTTAGCTACCCCCGAATGAGTAGCTTGTTCAAAGGGTTGACATCATTTGAGTAGTTCATTGTCAAAGTTAAACATAGCAAAGCACGAATGAAGTTAAATATATGGCTCTTAGAAGATAGAAAATCTTAAAACTATTTTTACCCTTCAAATAAAGCTGGGGATATACTTTACATTGAAAGTAATTTACTATCATAATTTAAACAGTTGGCCCAGATTACCTATTAAAAATAATGCTGAGGCTATTAGCTGTCAAGTAAATTGGACAGCAGGAGCACAGTTAAACATGGATATAAGGAAATGACTGTCCAGTGTGCCCTCCCTCTCCAGTCACAGAAATATTCGAATGATGTCACACTTAATGAATTTCAAATTACAGCAAATTCCAGTATAAAGGCTCACACAGTCCTAAGGCAGGTGAAAGTGTAATGAATGCCTCCCCAGCACTATTTGCCAGAATTCAAGCCAGTTATGCATTCTGAAAGCAGAACCAAAAAAATGGGAAAGAAATACAGGCTGTTGCTTGCATGTGCATTTCTTGAAAAAATGTTGAAACTTAATGATTTACATTATTTGATTCCCTGACTAGGTGGATAATCTGTTCTATGTATCAATAAGAGATGCAATCTGTTTTATTAACATGGTTTCCTATGCTGCAATTGTCTGGTTGAGTTCCTGATATTGACTGACCTAATCTGATTCTTTGTGATGCAAAGCAGCTTTTATGTTTGGTTTCCATTGGCGTTCTTAAATTTGCCTCTTTTCATCCCAAAGCTACATACTCTTCCCACTCCTTCCATCCCTCCCCTGGTTGCCATTTTAGGTTGAGTCAAACTGTTTGCAGTCTTGATGTTTTATCGGATGTCAAGTTAAGCTTCTGACCTCATCTTCAACATAAAGACTTCTTGCTTTTGCTACCATAACTTCACCTATCTCTGCGCATGCTTGGTCCAATCTTCTGCTGGATGGCAACACCCCCCCCCCCCCCCCCCCCCCCCCCGGCAATGTCACTGTCATTGCCAGAGTTAACTACTCCAACATCAGCGGATGCTGAATAAACCCAGTAGACCTAACAATGTCTACTCCCCAAGGAGGGAAAATAGAGTTAATATTTTGAGTCCATTTGACTCTTCATCAGAACCAAAGAGAGGGAGAATGTGTTTCATATTAAACTGTAGTTGGGAGAGATTGCAACAAGATGTAGCAAGCTTAAGAACAAAAGAAAGATGGTCTGGGGAGGGAGGGAAGCAGGTTTGCATTGAGAAAATAATGTGTTGCTTATTTAACTATTCAAATGCTCTCCTCATTGGCCAGCAATCCATTCATATATTTCAGTTAATTGAAACTCAATTGTCGCTGCTATAATTCAGGTCAGAAACTCCAAAGTGTTTATGAAGCCCACCTGGATCATAAGTTTTGCACTTTGAATTTAGCTAGGGTAAGCATGATATGTTTCACTTCAGGTATGATTCCAGTGACTCACTAGGGAACTTTCTTCAAACAAAGTTTGTTTACGAATAAAGTTGACACGTACAGAAAGAAAATCAGCAATAACATATCAATTATATGTTAAAACAAAATGACCACAAAAATGTATAACCCTTTAACAAATATATCTAAAATGTTTCAATCAAACAAAGCTTCTCATAAATTTAAAAAAAACCCTTTCCTCACGTTTAACACAGCAAAGACAAATGCTCACATGTTACTGGAACTGAGTCCTTTGGTTGGAGAATTGAAAATCCTGACCTCTCAGCCTTGTAACTGCTAGCAGCCCTCTGGACGCACCCAGAACCGTTTGAAGTTAGAACACTTTCCCAAAACACCAGAGGGAACCTCTGGCCGAGCCACCAACAGGAGATGTTCTGCTCCAGGAAGGCAAGAAGCCCTGCTTTCAGCGAAGCAGCAGAATTTTCAAATCCAGGGAGAGAGAGAAATATTTCTTTTCATCTTGATGTCTCTTCTAAGACTAACACTACTGCCAGCCTCAACAGAAAATGGAACCTTAAATTCATTGTGGAGAAACAAAACTTTCCAAAGTACATGACCAGCCACCAGTCTTTCTCCTAACAATGCAGAGTCACAAAATAAAGTTTATTTATTAGTCACAAGAAAAGCTTGTATTTAACATTGCAATGAAGTTACTGTGAAATTTCCCTAGTCACCACATTCCAGCGCCTGTTCGGGTCAATGCACTTAACCAGCATGTCTTTCAGACTGTGGGAGGAAACTGGAGCACCTGGACAAAACCCACGCAGACGTGGGGAGCATGTGCAAACTCCACACACATAGTGACCCAAGCCTGGAATTGAATTGGATCCCTGGCGCTGTGAGGCAGCAGTGCTAACCACTGTGCTGCCCAGATCCCAGAATAAAAAATAAACAACCCCCATTTAAGTAGCAATAAAAGAACTTCTAACGGCAACTCGGCAGCAATGAGAGCTGCAGAGAACATAATTTTTTTTTAATCTCTTACAGGTACACCAACGTCACACTTATCTGCACCAGACTCTGCTCACCAGTCACCCAAGTGATGCCAGTTTATGTGCTCATGGCGTATGTCAGTTATTCAGAATAATTGACATTGATGAAACAATCAGTTGTTTTTTCTAATTTAGAAAGAGTTTTGGTTTCATCTCGTGCAAAGCGTCAGACATAGCAGCACTTTGCACTATGGCAACATCAGCTGAGTCTGAACGATTGCTGGATGCAATGGTCAGAACAAACTATTGGTGTTTCCTATCATAACATTAATTCAGTCCCATTAACTAATTTAAATGTCAAATTTTGTTTGCCAATCCAGTAAATGGGTGTCTTATTCAGTTAAAGGCGATATGTAAATGCAAGTTATCTCCAGACAGTTGCATTCTTCTTTTTTTCCTGCATGAATCCCATGTTGGAGTTTCTCAAACTGGCCATGCAGATCTTATTACCCAGTGTTACCATTTAAAATAATCATTTGCAGGTGGATTTGTTGTGAGTGCAGTCCTTTTTATAATGCCTATTATTGTTCATTTTGGTCTGATGGAGTGGCAAGTAGATCATAAAGTGTCTCGCCCATTAAGTAATCGCCTACGGCAGAGTTAATCCCGGCATGTTAATATATGAGTAATAATACCATGTCACGGTTTGTTTCTAACAGTTGCATATATTCAGCCTAAAGATTTTACAAAAATAACTGGTGGTCATAGAGGTCACTTTCACAGTTGTGCGAGCCACGTAGGTCTGCACCTTCAGGAGGTAGCTGTTAGTAACGAGTACTGATAGTGTTCTTTCAGTGGCTGATTTTAATTTAAATATCCATTAAGTTTTTCCTAGTAACTTTACAATGTGGGTGATTTTTATTATTGTCTTTCTCTCTTACGTTAGAACATTCAACACAGGAAATATGCAAAGTGGAAGGCAGCCTATATCCACAATTGCTTGAAAAATGGTGAAACTCCCCAGTCTGGACCTGTAGGGATGGAAGACAATGAAGTACTTGGTAAGAATTAACTTTTGGTACTTCGGTACAAATGAGGGTTGACAACAGCTCTCCAGAAAATAAGTGTTATTGCTTCCAATGCACCCTTGCAAAAATTGGAATTATCCCTTCAGTTCAAAATGGATTCAAAACAAGAAAAAAGTAAGTTGGGCTGGTGTTGCAGCCTGGCACACACATGCTGGTGCTGAATGTAGTTGTTTAGATTCCAAAAGGCTGTGGGATTGTATCCATTGAGGACTTATTTCTGGGAAGTGACATCTGGTTTGCCCACATGGTAAGCTTCCAAGGTTAAGTGGTGCCTCTGGGGGAAGATGCTGAATAGAAGCAATCGCATTGCCCCACAGCAAGAGATTGAATCTTGCAGTATCACTTTCTGGCCTCCTGTATATCATAGCAGGAGACGTCCTCTTTGCGGCTTCATGCTTAAGAAACCATTGGAAATGGGAAGACAGGAAATAGCTAAATTAGGCAGGGACTGGAAATTAGAACTTAGAACTTTCTCGAGAATTTCCAGCGCTCATTATGTATATGTAGATGGTATGTGGCCTACTGAGATGTTAGCTTTTTTCATTTTGTTTTAAATAAGCAGCATCGTGTCTCTGCAAGAAATTAAACTTGACATTTCCATGTTCAGTCAGAATTGGTGCTGACTTGCGAAATTGCAAGTCAACAATTAACAACTGAAAATTATGAAACAGAAAATTACGGGAAACACTGGTTCAGGCAGCGTCTGTAGAAAAAGAGAAAAAAAATAGAAGTTAATGTCTCAAGTTGACAACCTTTTGGCAATACTGACCCAACGAGCCAGAATGGCCACTCCATGGTATATTGTCTATAGTTCTGCTTACCCTGAGCTTCAATGGTGCTTAATTCATGTATTGCACATCCTGTAAACACATGCATATCCATCCAGTATTCCATGGGTAAACACAGTAAGAAGTCTCGCAACACCAGGTTAAAGTGCAGCAGGTTTGTTTGGTGGCACGAGCTTTCGGAGCACTGCCCCTTCATCGGGTCGGTGGAGAATTGGGTTCACAAACAAGGCATATACAAACAACTTAATTACAAGATAATGGTGGAATGCGAGTCTTAACAGGTAATCAAGTCTTCATAGGCGCAGACAATGCAGCTGGGGAGAGGGTTAAGCACAGGTTAAAGAGGTGTGAATTGCCCCAAGCCAGGACAGTTAATAAGATTTGCAAATCATGGGGATTACAGATAGTGTGACATGAACCCAAGATCCCAGTTGAAGTGGTCCTCGTGTGCGGAATCTTTGCTCAGCGATTCTGCGTTATCGTGTGTTGTGAAGGCCGGCTTAGAGAATGTTTACACGAAGATCAAAGGCTGAATGCCCTTGACTGCTGAGGTGTTCACCGACAGGAAAGGAACACTCGCTAATGTACCATGCCTCAGGACATCCTTTCCTGCAGTGTATCAGGTAGACAACGTTGGCTGAGTCACAAGAGTATGCACTGTGTACCTGGTGGATGGCGTTCTCACGTGAGATGATGGCATCCATGTCGATGATCTGGCACATCTTGCAGAAGTTGCTATGGCAGGGTTGTGTAGTGTTGTGGTCACTGTTCTCCTAAAGGCTGGGTAGTTTGCTGTGAGCAGTGGTCTGATTGAGGTTGGTGGATGTTTGAAGACAAGTTGTGGGGATGGTCTTTTTTGGCGAGATGATCGTCTTCATTAAGGATGTGTTGAAGGCTCCAAAGATGATGTTGCAGCTTCTCCACTCCGGGAAAGTACTGGACAACAAAGGTTACTCTGTCCGTTGTGTCCCGTGTTTGTCTCCTGAAGAAGTCAGTGCGGTTTTTCACTGCGATGTTTTGGAACTGATGATCGATGAGTCAAGTGCCATATCCTGTTCTTATGAGGGCGTCTGTAGGTGTGTGTTGTGTTCCTCTTCATCTGAGTGGATCCTGTGTATATGGAGGAATTGTCCGTAGGGGATGGCATTTTTAATGTGTTTAGGGTGGAACCTGGAGAAGTGGAGCATTGTGAGGTTATCTGTGGACTTGCAGTACGGTGAAGTGCTGAGGTGACTGTTCTTGATGGAGATACATGTGTCTAAGTTCTGCACACATGAGGCCGGCCTCAACTGGGATCTTGGGTTCATGTCGTACTATCTGTAATCCCCATGACTTGCCTGGGCTTGCAAAATCTTACTAATTGACGTGGCTTGAGACAATTCACACCTCTAACATGTGCTTAACTCTCTCTCCACTCACATTGTCTGCACCTGTAAAGACTTGATTACCTGTTAAGATTCTCATTCCAACCATTATCTTGTCATTGATTTGTGTCTATATATGCCCTGTTTGTGAACCCAGTTCTCCATTCATCTGATGAAGGGGCAGCACTCTGAAAGTTCATGCCACCAAATAAACCTGTTGAACTTAGACCTGGTGTTGTGAGACTTTTTACTGAAAATATATTTAAGCATGTGAAAATTACTGGATCACCTCAAAAAATTCCTTACATTTAGCTATATTGAATACCCTTCAAAAAGAATCCCCAGTGTCATAAGCTGTGCTAAATTGTGTTAACATACCAAGTAATTGGGAATTAAAATAAAGAAAGGCTTCTTTTGTGTAGTGCCTTTCACAACCTCTGCATGGTTTGCAGCTTTTTTATAGCTCATGTAATCACAATGACAATATCTCAATGCTGTAGGTAATTAGCATGCTGCAAACTCCCACAAATACCAATGTAACAATTAGCAAATAACCTGCTGTTTGAGGGATAAGAGTTGACCATGACACGAGGGATGCTACAAGATCCCTTATACCATCTTAGACAGCAGACAGGGTCTCAGTTTAATGTGTCACCTGGAAGATAGCGCTCCTTTGGTGCAGCACAGTGTGTCAGTCTGGATTATGAGTTGAAGAGACGATTGGAATTTAAACCTACTGACTCAGGTGAGGGTGCTAACCACTGAGCTATGTATAATACATTTGTAAAGTATTACCCTTTAAAAAAATAATCTTTTTACTCAAATAAGTGTTTCTAATCTAAAAGCAAAACGCTACAGTGATTTAAACCGTACAAGTCCTATGTTTAATCAAATCTTAGTTTTTGCCTGGATTTTAATGCACTGCAAGCTGGTGGGTGAACAACGTCCTTCAACTTCTGGCACTTGGGATTGAACGCAGCTTAATAAAAGTTTCTTTCTGTCCCCAATCCTGCCAGGGCCCCAAGCTGAAATAGTTCTTGTTGAACGTGATCCACAGTATGGAGCTGTGCACAATTTACCAGTAGTTGGCATTTGTTCGACAAGTACTGATAGAAATCTGAATAAAATCACTCATGCAGGTTGGGCAACAACTTGGAGTGGACGTGCCAGGTCATTGGGTCAGTTTCGACAAAAGGTCATCAACCTGAGACATTAACTCTTGTTTTATCAGTCGAGAGTTATGGGGGACAGACAGGAAAGTTTTGTTAAGGCTACAGTCAGATCAGCCATGATATTGTAGAATTGCAGGGCAGGGTAGCAAGCTTAAATGCCCTACTCTTGGTCCTATTTCCTGTGACACGCGAAGAGGCCATAAAGGTATGGAGATAGTAAACATCCTATTAAAAGCTGGGTGCATTTCTGATGTTGGGTTTAAGGTGTATTGCAGCAGCAAAGAACTTTGCTTTGCACCTGGCCTTTGCTACAGCTAATCTGTAAGTGTTTCATGCTGTAACCAGGCAGTAAAAGTAAGAAACTGTCACATTCCCTGTGACTGATATAATTTCAAGCGCAAATTTGTGTTTTGGCAAAGAAATCGGAAGTGTCATCGTGGCTCAGTGGGTAGCACCAGTAGAGTAAAGGGTTAGTGTAGAAATGTAGAAACTAGAAGCAGGAGTAGGCCACTTGGCCCTTCGAGCCTGCTCCGCCGTTCATTTTGATCATTGCTGATCATCGAATTCAATATCCTGATCCCCTCTTCCCTCCATATCCCTGATCTCTTTAATCCCGAGAGCTACACCTAATTTCTTCTTGAAATCATTTTGGCCTCAACTGCATTCTGTGGTGGTAAATTCAAGATGTGGGTATGCCGGCGTTGGACTGGTGTAAACACAGTAAAAAGTCTGACAACACCAGGTTTTAGCCCAACCTATTTATTTGATAATATACTCACAAGCTTTCGGGGTTAGTCCCTTCGTCAGGTGAATGGAGAGTTCTGGCCTCAGACAGAGCATATAAAGCACAGACAGTTTAGAGATTACTGATTAGAATGCGAATCCTTACACCTAACCTGCTGTTCAAGACCTGAAGTGGCTGATAATGTGAGTGGAAGGAGCACTGATCACAGTTTAAAGAGATGTGTATTGTCTCCAGACAGTACAGTAAGTGAGGTTTTGCAAACCCAGGCAAGTCACAGGGGTTACAGATAGTGCGACATGAACCCAAGATCCCTGTTGAGACCGTCCTCATGTGTGCGGAACTTGGCTATCAGTCTCTGTTCAGCGACTCTGCGCTGTCGTGTGTCGTGAAGGCCGCCTTGGAGAATGCTTACCCGAAGGTCAGAGGCTGAATGCCCGTGACCACTGAAGTGTTCGCCAACAGGAAGGGAACAGTCTTGCCTGGTGACTATCGAGCGATGTTCATTCATCCGTTGTCGTAGCGTCTGCACGGTCTCCCCAATGTACCATGCTTCGGGACATCCTTTCTTGCAACGTATCAGGTAGACAATGTTGGCCGAGTTGCAAGAGTATTTACCATGTACCTGGTGGATGGTATTCTCACGTGTGATGATGGTATCCATGTCGATGATCCGGCATGTCTTGCAGAGGTTGCTGTGGCAGGGTTGTGTGGTATTGTGGTCACTGTTCTCCTGAAGGCTGGGTAGTTTGCTGCGAACAATGGTCTGTTTGAGGTTGTGTGGTTGTCTGAAAGCAAGAAGTGGGGGTGTGGGGATAGCCCTGGCGAGATGTTCGTCTTCATCAATGATATGTTGAAGACTCCGGAGAAGATGTCGTAGCTTCTCCGCTCTGGGGAAGTACTGGACGACGAAGGGTACTCTGTCCACTGTGTCCTGTGTTTGCCTTCTGAGGAGATCGGTGCGGTTTTTCGCTGTGGCGCATCGGAACTGCCGATGTATGAGTCGAGCACCATATCCTGTTCTTATGAGGCATCTTTCAGGGTCTGGAGGTGTCTGTCATGATCCTCCTCATCTGAGCAAATCCTGTGTATACGGAGGGCTTGTCCATAGGGAATGGCTTCTTTAACATGTTTAGGGTGGAAACTGGAGAAGTGGAGCATTGTGAGATTGTCTGTGGGCTTGCGGTACAGTGAGGTGTTGAGGTGACCGTCCTTAATGGAGATGCGTGTGTCCAAGAATGCAACTGATTCTGGGGAGTAGTCCATGGTGAGTCTGATGGTGGGGTGGAATTTGTTGATATCATCATATAGTTGTTTCAGTGATTGTTCACCATGAGGCCAAAGGAAGAAAATGTCATCGATGTATCTAGTGTACAGCATCGGTTGAAGATTCTGTGCAGTGAAGAAGTCTTGTTCGAACCTGTGCATGAAGATGTTGGCATATTGAGGTGCAAATTTGGTCCCCATGGCTGTTCCATGTGTCTGGATGAAAAACTGGTTGTTGAAGGTGAAGACATTGTGGTCCAGGATAAACCAGGGACACTCCTCGTCACAATGGATGTCTCAGCGCTCTACACCAACATCCCCCACAACGATGGCATTGCTGCGACTGCCTCAGTACTCAATGCTGACAACTGCCAGTTTCCAGATGTAATTTTACAACTCATCCGCTTTATCCTGGACCACAATGTCTTCACCTTCAACAACCAGTTTTTCATCCAGACACATGGAACAGCCATGGGGACCAAATTTGCACCTCAATATGCCAACATCTTCATGCACAGGTTCGAACAAGACTTCTTCACTGCACAGAATCTTCAACCGATGCTGTACACTAGATACATCGATGACATTTTCTTCCTTTGGCCTCATGGTGAACAATCACTGAAACAACTATATGATGATATCAACAAATTCCACCCCACCATCAGACTCACCATGGACTACTCCCCAGAATCAGTTGCATTCTTGGACACACGCATCTCCATTAAGGACGGTCACCTCAACACCTCACTGTACCGCAAGCCCACAGACAATCTCACAATGCTCCACTTCTCCAGTCATGTTAAAGAAGCCATTCCCTATGGTCAAGCCCTCCGTATACACAGGATTTGCTCAGATGAGGAGGATCGTGACAGACACCTCCAGACCCTGAAAGATGCCCTCATAAGAACAGGATATGGTGCTCGACTCATAGATCGGCATTTCCGATGCGCCACAGCGAAAAACCGCACCGATCTCCTCAGAAGGCAAACACAGGACACAGTGGACAGAGTACCCTTCGTCGTCCAGTACTTCCCCGGAGCGGAGAAGCTACGACATCTTCTCCGGAGTCTTCAACATATCATTGATGAAGACGAACATCTCGCCAGGGCTATCCCCACACCCCCACTTCTTGCTTTCAGACAACCACACAACCTCAAACAGACCATTGTTCGCAGCAAACTACCCAGCCTTCAGGAGAACAGTGACCACAATACCACACAACCCTGCCACAGCAACCTCTGCAAGACATGCCGGATCATCGACATGGATACCATCATCACACGTGAGAATACCATCCACCAGGTACATGGTAAATACTCTTGCAACTCGGCCAACATTGTCTACCTGATACGTTGCAAGAAAGGATGTCCCAAAGCATGGTACATTGGGGAGACCGTGCAGACGCTACGACAACGGATGAATGAACATCGCTCGACAGTCACCAGGCAAGACTGTTCCCTTCCTGTTGGCGAACGCTTCAGTGGTCACGGGCATTCAGCCTCTGACCTTCGGGTAAGCATTCTCCAAGGCGGCCTTCACAACACACGACAGCGCAGAGTCGCTGAACAGAGACTGAAAGCCAAGTTCCGCACATATGAGGACGGTCTCAACAGGGATCTTGGGTTCATGTCGCACTATCTGTAGCCCCTGTGACTTGCCTGGGTTTGCAAAACCTCACTTACTGTACTGTCTGGAGACAATACACATCTCTTTAAACTGTGATCAGTGCTCCTTCCACTCACATTATCAGCCACTTCAGGTCTTGAACAGCAGGTTAGGTGTAAGGATTCGCATTCTAATCAGTAATCTCTAAACTGTCTGTGCTTTATATGCTCTGTCTGAGGCCAGAACTCTCCATTCACCTGACGAAGGGACTAACCCCGAAAGCTTGTGAGTATATTATCAAATAAATAGGTTGGACTAAAACCTGGTAAATTCAACACATTTACCACCTTGAGTGAAGAAACTTTTCCTTACCTCAGTTCTAAAAGGTTTATCCCTTACCCTCAAACTACGACCCCTGTTCTGGATTCCTGCATTTTTGGGAACATTCTTTCTGAATCTACTTGTCTAATCCTGAAGTTTATAAGTTTCTATAAAATCCCCTCTGAATCTTCTAGACTCCAGTGAACATAATTCCAACTGACTTAGTCTCTCTTGCCTGACAGACCTGCCATCCTCGGGATCAGCCTGTTAAACCTTCGCTGTACTCCTTCTGTAGCAGGGACGTTCTTCAGATAAGGACGCCAAAACTGCACACAATACTCCAGCTGTGGCCTCACCAACACCCTCTACAATTGCAGCAAAATATCCCTATTCTATTCTCAAATCCTCTCACTATGAAGGTCAACATACCATTTGCCTTCTTTACTGCCTGCTCTACCTGCATGCTTACTTTCAGTGACTGATATGAGAACACCAAGGTCTTGCTGAGTATCCACCTCTCTCAGTTTACTTCCAAATAATAACCTGTCTTCCTATTGTTGCTACCAAAGTAGATAACTTCATATTTATCCACATTATACTTCATCTTCCATGCATATGCCCATACAATCAACCAGTCCAAATCAAACTGAAGCACCTCTGCATTCTCTTCACAGCTCACCCTCCCACCCGACTTTGTATCATCTGCAAATTTGAAAATAATACATTCAGTTCCATCTTCCAAATCACTAATACATAATGTGAACAGTTAGGGTCCTAGCACAGGTCTCTGCAGAACCAGACTATTCACTGCCAATCAGAAAATGATGCATTTATGCCAACCTTTTGCTTCCTATCTGCTAACCAGTTTTCTATCCATCTCAAGACATTACCTAAAACATCATGTGGTTTAACTTTACATAGTAGGCTGATATGTGAGACCTTGTCGAAAGCCTTCTTGATGGGTTCTTGATAAGAGAGGGGATTAAGGGTTATGGGGAGAGGGCGGGAAAGTGGAACTGAGCCACAACAGATCAGCCATGATCTTATTGAATGGCGGGGCAGGCTCGAAGGGCTAGATGGCCTACTCCTGCTCCTATTATGTTCTTATGTTCTTATGAGAGTCTAAAACCACATCCATTGGTTCTCCTCGGTCACCTCTACTAGTTACATCCTCAAGCAATTCTAATAGATTTGTCAAGCATGATTTCCCATGTTGACTTTGATTATCCCACTGCCTTCCAAATGCTGAGTTATGAAATCCTTGATAGTGGACTCTAGCAACTTCACCAGTACTGATTTTAGGCTCACTGATCTATAGTTGCCCATTTTCTCTCTACCTGCCTTTTTGAATAACAGGCTTGCATTAGCTACCCTCCAATCTGTAGGAACCAGTCCAGAGTCCAGAAAATTTTGAATAACTGCAATGGAGCTACTATTTCCAGGGCCACTTCATATCAGAAACACATGTGATGCTGATGTAAGAATCCTATTTGATCACACGACTAAGCAGTATAGATCTGGAAGAAACAAAAGTTCCAATCTTGTCCAGAAGTCCCAATGGATATATATAATCGCTGTAAATATAGAGTAATGGTTTTAAGCAACTATAGTCTCAAGCAGCTTACTTTGGGGGATATGCTTCAAAGAATCTGGCCTGGACTCTGGCCATACAATGAAACAGCACGCTCACGTTTGTGCCAACAACTTGTGAAGGCAGTCCCAGAGAATTGAGCGCACCACTCAGATTGATATTCCAGTCCCTAGTGCACTATCAATAGTAGAGCGCTGTACTCTTAGTTACTATTTCTCAACTGAGATGTTAAACTGGTGTCAACCCACTTAACCAGGTGTAAATGATCCCAGGGTACCATCTTACCCCCAATATTTACCCTTTGGCTGACGTCATCTGATCATTATCACAGTGCTGTTTGTGGGAGCTTGCTGCACTCAAAACTAGCTGCCACATTCGTGTTACAACAGTAACCACATTTCAAAATACTTCACTGGCTTTAAAATGCTTTGGAACATTTTACAATGATGGAAGATCCTATATAAATGCATGTCTCTCTTATCTTCCTTCACAATTATTGTTGGAGTGACTTGCATTGTTGAGCACTGTCAATTGCAGGAATGGGTCGTGACTGGTAAAGTTTATTAATGTCCAGTAGAGCTGATTAGGGTTTTCTTAGAAGCCTTCGCAGATGCTTCATCACATGAGTTGTTGACTTTGGCATTTTGTTCAAAATGTGTGAGCATTTCGTTGAAAAGTCAGCTGCATATTGTTTACAAAAAAATAAGTAGCCAGCTGCAGCATTTTACGTAGCGTCGAACCAAATATCAAATGTAAATATTCTGGCTTCAGAAGATATTTGAGAGAGACTTTTTCATTCTCTTAGACTTTCATGACCATTACAAGAAGTTCATTGTTTGAAGGCATAGCCCCGTTCATTTTCCATTAGCAAGTGGAGGAAACTAATGAGTAAGTAGAATGGAATGGGAGAAAAGTCTGTGTTGAAGCAGAGTATAAGTGGTGCTGTTTAACCTCACTCATTAGCATATATTCCGAGTGCTTTGTTTATATGTTGGAAACCTGTTTTTGGTAGAAGCTTTGGAGCAACTGCTGCTGAAACATGACAAATTTTGAGTAGTACTTTTAGTGAGACTTCAGTAGTTAGGGGGACTCACAGAAACCTATAGCTTCCAACATGACATTTCTCAGTATACTGTGGGTGACAGATCTCTCAGTATACTGTGGGTGACAGATCTCTTGGTATACTGTGGGTGACAGATCTCCCGGTATGCTGAGGGTGACGGATCTCCCGGTATGCTGAGGGTGACACATCTCCCGGTATGCTGAGGGTGACACATCTCCCGGTATGCTGAGGGTGACACATCTCCCGGTATGCTGAGGGTGACACATCTCCCGGTATGCTGAGGGTGACAGATCTCCCGGTATGCTGAGGGTGACAGATCTCCCGGTATGCTGAGGGTGACACATCTCCCGGTATGCTGAGGGTGACACATCTCCCGGTATGCTGAGGGTGACACATCTCCCGGTATGCTGAGGGTGACACATCTCCCGGTATGCTGAGGGTGACACATCTCCCGGTATGCTGAGGGTGACACGTCTCCCGGTATGCTGAGGGTGACACGTCTCCCGGTATGCTGAGGGTGACACGTCTCCCGGTATGCTGAGGGTGACACGTCTCCCGGTATGCTGAGGGTGACACGTCTCCCGGTATGCTGAGGGTGACACGTCTCCCGGTATGCTGAGGGTGACACGTCTCCCGGTATGCTGAGGGTGACACGTCTCCCGGTATGCTGAGGGTGACACATCTCCCGGTATGCTGAGGGTGACACATCTCCCGGTATGCTGAGGGTGACACGTCTCCCGGTATGCTGAGGGTGACACGTCTCCCGGTATGCTGAGGGTGACACGTCTCCCGGTATGCTGAGGGTGACACGTCTCCCGGTATGCTGAGGGTGACACATCTCCCGGTATGCTGAGGGTGACACATCTCCCGGTATACTGTGTGCTCAATACACTGGGAGATCAATGCGCCTGTGTAATAGCACCCCTAGAGCTCAGCAGCTGCCTCACAGGTGAGCTGAGACTGTATTGCTGAGTGCCATAACTTACCATTAATTATCTTGCTGAAAGAAACAGCAAGAAAACCTCCAGTTTACTCACCCATTTTACACTTAGAATTTTTTAAAGAAAACTCTGCTCCTCATTTTTCACGTAGCCCTGGAAAAACCAAACATTTTCAGCTCAATGTCCAATTCCCTTTTGAAAATTACTGTTGAATCTGCTTTTACTATCCTTCCAGATCATCTGAGGTGCCACCCCCATGTTGGGCTGTGGTATGTTGTTGCTGTTGAGTCAGTTGTGTCATGTTTTAAGCTGCACCTGACCTCTATGCCAACTTAACTGCAAGCACTTAGTGTTAAAGCTAGGTGCCAGAAGTTACAGATAACATTAGCCATCAGTTTCTTTGGAGGAGCAAAGGAATTGCAAGCATTGTCAAGAGTTGCCTTTTGACCTCAAAACATGCATCAACAATTTGAGACTTGTGCAAACTAATGGCTTCAAAGATTTTAAACTTCATAAGTGGATTTAGAACATGTTTTGTCAAGTTCTGGCTAAAAATAGGAACTCTTATTACCCATAAAAAATAAAGAAATAGAAATTTAACAAAGTGGCAATGCAGATGGATAAGGTAGTCAAGAAGGCATGTGGCATGCTTGCTGCCTTCATTTGGGGCATTGAGTGTAAAAATTGGCAGGTCATGCTGCAGCTGTACAAAAGCTTAGACCTCATTTGGAATATTGTGTACAATTCTGGTTGCCACATTACCAGAAGAATGTGGATGCTTTGGAGAGGGTACAGAAGAAATCTACCAGGATGTTGCCTGGTCTGGCAGGCATTAGCTATGAGGAGAGGTTGGAAAACTTGGTTTGTTCTCACTGGAACAATGGAGGTTGAGGGGCGACCTGATAGAGGTTTGTAAGATAGAGTGGATTGTCACATGCTTTTTCCTAGGGTAGAAAAGTAAGAACTAGGGGACACAGGTTTAAGATGCATGGGAAAAAGTTTTGGGGAGATGTGCGAGGCAAGTTTTTTTTTACACTGAGCATACTGAATGTCTGGAATGCGCTGCCCAGGGAGGTAGTAGGAGCAGACACAATAGTGGCATTTAAGGGGCATCTAGATGAATAAATGAATAGGATGGGAATGGAAGGATATGGACTCTACAAGTGCATATGGTTTTAGTTTAGGCAGGCATTATGATCGGCACAGGCTTGGAAGGCCGAAGGGCCTGTTCCTGTGCAGTACTGTTCTTTAATCTTAAATTCTATAAATGAACAACCTTTTGTGCTTCATAGGATAGAATCCTTATAGTGCAGAAGGAGGCCATTCAACTCATTGAGTCTGTACCGACAATCCCACCCAGGCCCTATCTCCACAACCCCACACGTTTACCCTGCTAGAGTCCCTGACACACACTAGCAATTTAGCATAGCCAATTCACCTACTCCACAGACCTTTGGACTGTGGGAGGAAACCCACGCAGACACGGGGGGAATGTGCAAATTCCACACAATGACCTAAGCCGGGAATCAAACCCAGGTTCCCGTCGTTGTCAGGCAGCAATGCTAACTGCTGTGCTACTGTGCCACCCAATGCTTCTCCAATGTCTTTTTAATTTAGATTGTTCTTGCGATTTGCTTTGCATCAGTGGAGAATTATGAAACCAAATTTGATTTTAGTAATGACGCAACGGTCAAGTCCAGAGGGATGAATGAACTTCTTTTCCATCCCTCTTGTTGGCTATAATACAGTTAAAATTTTTTTAAATTTGGGGTTTCTCATTCCTGTACATACTTAATAGTGTGCAAAGCTCTATGAAGAAATAAGCCAGTCAGTTCTCTTGAGTTAATAACGAAAGAGTTAGTTTCATTGTTTAAAAACTCACCTCGGGAAGTATGACTTACTTAAACGGGTCAAAGCACATATTTAATCCCAAGACACTCATGCAAAACAGAATGTTACAGGATGCAGGAGGTGGAATAAGATTTTAAGTCCTTGTTGTGATATTCCTTTGGTGGTCTTGAAATTTCCCTGGGGTTGCTGTGGCTGTAAACTAGTTATTTTCTAGAGACAGTCTCTTAAACTGTAATCCATCTTTTTCTAAAGTGGATATTATAGTGCTTGAAGTGCCTTTTGATTCTACATCTCGGTTATGTATTCCAAAATGCAACAGAGATTGTTTCATTTTGGAAATGCAGGGAGAGAGAGATGATGTTACTGGTCCACCCTGAGACTCCCTCTGTGTCCACTGTAACACGCATACAGTTTATAATCTTAGCTTTGCACATGTAGCGTTATGATCATGTGAGAGCTGCTTTTGGTGCACAATAGAGGGTCAACCATATTACTGAGGAGCTTTGATCTCCCACTGTGAAAACTATCAGGATACCATTGCAACAGAAAGGTGGCCCTTAACACTTTCCTTGCATAATGGATTTTGTTGGTCTTTCTTTGATTTTGGAGTTGGCAAACTTGTACCCTATTGTCCCGATGTTTTACGTATGAAGCTCAGACAATGGTGGATGAGAAGTCCATCAGGCACGTCCCCCTAATATTCCATGTTCAAAGATGGCTTGAACCTTGGTCAATTTTTAGTTCCGGTGACTTCTGCAGCCTTTTAAAATAGTGTCTTTGCTCTTCCAGCTGCGTCTTTTTTAAAAACAATCCATGGCATTGTACCAGCCAATGAAACTAATGATTGGTAGTTCACATGGCACATTTACGTGACAATGGCAGTCCAAGATCTCTGATTCCCATTATCCTGAACTTTTGTTAGTAGTAGGCTAACACAGTGAAACAAGCAGAGGGAAGTATGTCATTATTATACCTGAACATTTTGAAACTAAGACTAGGATTTTTGTTGGGTAATGTTGTCAAGAGATATATATAGATGGTTAATTAAATGTGATTGGAACAGATTTGAGGGATGAATGTCTAGATGGGACCTTGAAGGCTTGGCTGATTTATTCTCCCTTTAATCCAGAAACCTCCAACCAACTTTTTGATTTGCTGCATCTGTTTTTTTTTTTGAAAACTGTTTCAAGTTGAAATATCGAGTAACTAAATGCCATGTTCGTTTGCAGATAACGAGAGTAAAGGGGATGGTTCACTCCCGCAATCGTCAAACTCCAATATGCCCCCTGAATCCATAACAGCTGCAGACCTCTCCAACATACAGGTGCCTCCCAGTGATCAACCTCCATCGAATTTCTCAACCATTCATATCCCTCCTGGCGCGCATGCTCCAGCCAATACTCCAGCGGAAGTGCCAGGCAGCTCAGGTACGATACACCATAGCTTTGTGGCAAATACCGAGAATGGATTAAAAGGTACCTGTAACACACTACCAGCATGAGGTTATACTTCCTGATTGTTAAATCCTGATACAGGACCGCTCCCTCACAAACGCAATGGGGAATCACATGCGCATATCCCGGGATTTTCCCAGATGTGAAATGGAGGATCATAACAGCTTAATCAGCTATTTTATTGCCAAGTGGATACACAAAGCACCTGGCCATGGTTGCACGGGTGAGAGTACATTGAGTTTCCTTACAGATTTGCCTTTCAGAATATCACAGTCGCTGCTTTGTAAGAGGCAGTTCATTAATTACATTCACATGAATGGAAGGTATACATTCATTTACAGCTCCACTTATGCAAATAGTAGAAATTTGAAAATTGGGCTGCACAAGTATGTATAAAATTCTACAAGTTTTGGCTAAATGCCTGTGGATGAGCTTCTTCCATGAACTGTGGAGTACTCAGCAGCTTCAGGAGAGAACATTTGAGCGAAAATTAGAATAATGTACATGTTGAGTGTGCAAGGCTGTCAAGCTCATGGTATTTTCCTGAACTGTTGTACATTGCAACATCATGCGCTATCCTCCTCTGGTCATTAGTCATGCTGTCAATTAACGGGATGTTGGGAAAACAAGTCTGGATTGTCCCTTGTCCTGTAAGTCAGAAGCGGCTGAACTAAACAAAATGAAGCAATCCATCTCACTTTATTTGTTGGTTCAGCTTGTATGAATATTTTGGACCTGGAGTTTTGGGGAGGATTGTTTGTAGTTATTGTTGCTCTGTCCTTGTCTTCCTAAATCAACACTGGTATCTGTTAAGAACATAAGAAATAGGAGTAGGAGTAGGCCATCCAGCCCTTCGAGCCTGCCCCGCCATTCAATAAGATCATGGCTGATCTGTCGCTGCTCAGTTCCACTTTCCCGCCCTCTCCCCATAACCCTTAATCCCCTCTCCTATCAAAAACCCATCAACCCGCGTCTTAAAAATATTTAGCGAGGCAGCCTCCACCACTTCAACGGGCAGAGAATTCCAGAGATTCACCACCCTTTGAGTGAAGAAGTTCCTCCTCAACTCCGTTCTAAACCGCCCCCCTTTTATCTTGAGGCTGTGCCCCCTAGTCCTATTGTCTTTTTTGAGCGGGAAGAGTCTTTCCACCTCTATCCTATCCATCCCATTCATCATCTTATACGTCTCAATGAGATCTCCTCTCATTCTTCTAAACTCTAACGAGTACAAGCCCAGTTTATTCAGCCTCTCCTCATAGCTCAACCCCCTCAACTCCGGTATCAGCCTAGTAAACCTCCTCTGCACTCCTTCCAAGGCCAAAATATCTTTGCGCAGGTGCGGCGCCCAAAAATGCACACAGTACTCCAGTTGCGACCTCACCAATGCCCTATACAGCTGCAGCAAGACCTCCCTACTTTTATATTCAATCCCCTACGCTATGAAGGCCAGCATCCCATTCGCCTTCCTGACCACCTGTTGCACCTGCAAGCTGGGTTTTTGCGACTCATGCACAAGGACCCCGAGGTCCCTCTGCACCGTCGCCTGCTGCAGTTTTTCGCCCCGTAAGTAATAGTCCTTCCTACCATTCTTCCTACCAAAGTGGACCACCTCACACTTGCCAACATTAAATTCCATTTGCCATTTCCTGGCCCATTCGCCCAGCCTATCTAGATCCTTCTGCAGACTCTCCACACCCTCCGCACAATTTGCCGTTCCCCCAATCTTGGTGTCATCAGCAAATTTCGACACTCTACACTCGGTTCCCTCCTCCAGATCATCTATATAAATGGTAAAAAGCTGAGGCCCCAGCACCGACCCCTGGGGCACTCCACTAGTCACCATCCGCCAATCCGAATAGCACCCGTTGACCCCCACTCTCTGCCTCCTATTTGACAACCAATCCTCTATCCACGCTAACACCCTACCCCCAACTCCATGTCCCTCGACCTTCTGCAATAACGTTTTGTGAGGCACTTTGTCAAACGCCTTCTGAAAATCTAGAAAGACCACATCCACCGGCTCTCCTCTATCCACCGCCCTAGACACATCCTCATAGAACTCCAGTAAATTTGTCAGACATGACTTCCCTTTAATGAAACCGTGCTGCGTCTGCTCTATCAAGCAATTCCCTTCAAGATGCCTTGCAATTTCCTCCTTAATGACAGATTCTAACATTTTACCTACCACGGACGTTAAACTAACCGGCCTATAATTCCCCGCCTTTTGCCTGGCACCCTTCTTAAACAACGGCGTAACATTAGCCGTTTTCCAATCATCCGGCACTTCCCCGGAATCCAGCGACGTTTGGAAAATAACCACCAAGGCAACCACTATCACCTCCGCCATTTCTTTCAGAACCCTCGGATGCATTCCATCCGGTCCTGGGGACTTGTCCACAATCAGCCCCTCCAGTCTGTCGAGCACCGCCTTTCTAGTAACAGTAATGTCATTAAGACTCTCCAGTCCTACCACCTTTCCATCGCTAACACCCGGCAAATTATTCACGTCCTCCTCCGTGAAGACAGAAACAAAAAAGTTATTCAATACCTTAGCCATATCCCCATCCCCTACCACTAGGTCCCCTTTCTCATCCTCTAAAGGACCAACATTCACCCTAGCCAGCCTCTTCCTTTTTATATATTTATAAAAACTCTTGCTATCTTTTTTTATATTAAGCGCTAGCCCAGCTTCATAGTTTCTCCTACCCTTCCTTATCAACTTCTTTGTCAATCTTTGTTGACATTTAAACCTCTCCCAATCCTCTTCTCGCCCACTACTCTTAGCTACTTTAAATTCCTCCGCTTTTAGTTTAACACTCTCCTTCACCTCCTTCGTTATCCACGGCTTATTACCTCTCCTCCTACTATCCTTTTTGACCATCGGAATAAATTTCCGTTGAGCACCAAGAAAGATCTCCTTAAAGATCCTCCACTGCTCCTCAACAGACCCTCCCTCCAACGCGCTCTCCCAGTCCACATTCGCCAATTCTTCTCTCATCCTACCGTATTCCTCTCTATTCAAACAAAGGACGCGTGTCCGGGAACCCACTTTCTCCTCCTCCATCTGCACCAGAAACTCCACCATACAATGATCACTCTCCCCAAGAGGATCCTTCACCACAAGGTCCCTAATTCTACCCGCTTCATTACATAGCACCAGATCCAAGATAGCTCGCTCCCTCGTCGGCTCCAACACACACTGTTCGAGGAAACTATCCCGGCAAAATCAGCAATTGAAGGCGCTAAATGTTTAAAGCTTTATGTTGGTCTCCAAGTGTCCATGATATCCACCCAAGCATCCAAAATTCTTTAGTGGTGAATATAGGCTTGTTTGATCATATTAATATCTTGTGCTAAGCCATCGTGTTGTCCTTGTGCTTTGTGGTTGTGTATAAGGCTGATCAGGTTTCATGCCAAAAAAATGTTGCCTTCATTATATAAACTCATTTAGTGTGCTTAACATTAAACCTAAAATATATTTAGCTTACGTCTGACAACAGACATTTCTGTGCTCAACTGCTCTGACTCACTTTTATTCTTGAGACTTGACCATAACATCAACTTCAGCCATGATCTTATTGAATGGCGGGGCAGGCTCGAAGGGCTAGATGGCCTACTCCTGCTCCTATTTCTTATGTTCTTATGAATCATAGAATAGAATTCCTATAGTACAGAAGGAGGCCATTCAGCCCATCGAGTCTATACCGACCACAATCCTATCCAGACCCTACTCCCGTAACCCCACACAATAACCCTGCTAATGCCCTTGACACTAGGGCCAACTTAGCATAGCCAATCAACCTAACCCGCACATCTTTGGGCTGTGGGAGGAGCACCCAGAGGAAGCACACGCAGACGCAGGGAAAACATGCAAACTCCACATAGACAGTGACCCTAGCCCTAGATTTTCCTTGGCCTTCAGTTGTATGTTTCTCAATACTGGAAAAACTGAATAAACTAGAGAGGTGATTATTCTGTCAAAGTGACCGTGAGTAGATGTTGCACTGTAGTTCTATTGTTTTGCCCCATTTTAACTAACTCAAAAAAAAAAAGCCTTCATTTGTAAATGTAATTGTTTTAGACATTGGAACTGTAACCTTGGTTTAGAAATGACAGTTTCCCTTTTGTTGGTTGAGCTTTCCCTTTTTTCTGTGGAACTAATGCCACATGAACTGAAGACAACTTATTCACTAGGCAACTTTATCACGGTAATATCGCTCCGATTTCTCATTATGTAACCTCAAAAAATTGAGGAACTGTTTTAAAAGAAAAAGTCAATGTCTACAATTGTAACCATTAAATCTCCAACTGTTCAGTGTAAGAAATTTTACACTGTAACTGTTCAGTAATTTTAGATTGGATCCCATAGCAGCTTGAAGAATATAATAACATAAACAGTGATTCTCTGAATGTCAACTCCCATGCAGTGTCTCCAACCTGGAGCACATTTAACAAATCAGCCCAGCGGTCTGGAGGAACGGGGGATGCAATGGACCAACCCATTGTCCTTTCACACTTGAGGCTTGAACTTGACTCCATCTCAGACTTTAAAGCCTTCTCTATGCCTTGATTTCCATTTTAAAATGACTTCAGTCAGTCCTGCAGCAATAGATTATATCCTAAGTTCCGGGACAAAGTAGAAATAGCTTTACCAGTGCTGGCATCCACAGTAGGGGTAGGATTTCATGTTTGTGGTCAGGATCCTGACATTGGCCATGATGGTTCCTGCAAGGGGGAGGTGTGGGGGTATTGAGGTTGTTCCCCATTAGGATAAAGTGCACCCATCTCAACGCCCTCTTGTACTTGCTGTGAGGCCATAGTGCCTCTGCTAATGTGTAGGGCTGGCCTGCACACTGGAAATCTCTTAATTTGCATCTTAATTACCTCAGTTGACTGCCTTCCTGAAAATAAATTGCAGGCTAGAATAGTGCTGGCATACCAGCCAGTGATGCAAAATGATGCACCCAGCTACCTCATTCCCACACCTATCCGCCTCCAAAATCCCACCCTTGGTTTCACAAGTGTCACACTTGGCACATTGGCATCACTGTTGCTTTTCAGTCAGAGGGTCATGGGCTCAAGCCAAACTCCAATTGTGAGCTGTAAAATGTCACTTCGGTTCCATTGGGAGATGTACTTTGTTGCCTTTGGCTTTATTGGTGGGGCAGTATGCTGAGAGCTTTATTCTGCATCATTCTCAAGCCACCAAGCGTTAGTTGGAGCTTGGGAGAGCTTGATGCTGACATGCATAATACAAAAAACATTCCATTCCCAGGAAACAAGCTCAAGACCAGTTTAAAGGGGCTGGGAATCACTGAAATGGGAAAGGTTTTCATTTCATTTGACAATGCTGGCTTTTAAACCCCTAGGGCCAATAATGTTTCAAGTCGAGTTTTGTCATTTTTGTCTGGTTGAATGCCTTTTTAAAAACAAAGTTTAATTATTTATCCTGAATCCCCATTTCTCTTGGCTTCTCTGGGCTATGTACCATCTGGAGCTAGCTGAGTGAGCAGCCAAGTGACTCCCAGTCCCCTGTCAGTCTCTTTCTGACAACAGCTGTTAAAATAAGGCCTGGGTGCGTCTCTGTCTCTCTCTCTCTCTTTTGGAATTCCCTGCTCACTGCATGACCATGATTGTGTGTCAAAAAGACAAGACTAGATTTTTTGAGAGTGGTTCTGCAGTATAACATCCTTCTGCTTTATTTGTGCTGTGTGTGAATTCAACTATAAAAAGATAAATGCACACGTAGTTAGGGCATAGTTTTGTCAGCCTGGTGAGGACCCACCAGTGGTCATAGTCAAGATGTAAACATAAACCAACAGGAGAGCTCTTTACTTTTGATCTGTTCTGCTGGTACTCAAAGTTGAAATCCCTCCTTTGGAATGCTGTCACTTTCTTCATCTTACAGGTTGCCTGCAATAACCATTCATTCATCAGGGGCAACCTGGTAAAGAAAATAAGACACCTGTGTGTGAACAATTTCTATAGCAAAGAATTGTTTGTAAGTTTATTTTTTCGCAGGATGACAGCGTCATTTGACGTTTATTGCCTATCCCTAAATGTCTTTGAGAAGATGGTGATGAGCAGCCTTCTTGAACACTAAAGTCCATATGGTGTAGGTACACCCAAAAATCCTGCTGAGAGGGAACATCGGGATTTTGCCCTAGTAATAGTGAAGGAATGGCAATATATTTCCAAGTCAGAATGGTGTGTGGCTTGGAGGGGAACTTTACAGGTAGTGGTGTTCCCATGCACCTGCTGCCCTTGTCCTTCTAGGTGGTAGAGGCCTCGGGGTTTAAAAAGGTGCAGCTGAAGGAACTTTAGCATGTGGCTCTAATGCAGGGGTCTCCAAATTACGGCCCGCGGGCCACATCTGGGTCGGAGTTTAGAGACCGCTGCTCTAATTCATCTTATGATTCGCGTCCACTGCTGCTACTATGCGTCAGTGGTGGAGAGAGTGAATGTTGAAGGTGGAAGGGATGCTAATCAAGGAGATTGCTTCATCCTAGATGTTGCTGAGCTTCTGGAGTGTCATTGGAACTACATTCAACCAAGCAAGTGCAGAGTATTCCTTCAGTCTTCTGACCTGTACCTTGTAGCTGTCGCCGTCCCCCCGGGTAATCAGCAGGTAAAAATATGGTGAGGGTGTCAAAGCTCCAAAATTCTGTGTATTCCCTTCAAAAGGGAATGTGGTACCTTGGAAGGGACATTTATTAAAGCCCCTTAAGCAGCACCTTCCAAACCCACAACCACTACCATCTAGAAGGACAAGGGCTGCAAACATACGGAAACACCACCATCTGGAAATTCCTCCCAAGCCACACACCATCCGGACTTCAAAATATATCACTATTCCTTCGCTGCCAGGGGGTCAAAATCCTGAAATTTTCTCCCTAACAGTACTCTGGGTGTACCTACAATTGTTGTAGGTATCCTCCTCCTTGAAGAAGAACCACTGCGGTGGTTCAAGAAGGAGGAGTCTGCATTCAAACTTTTCTTTTACAGTGGAAAAAGTAAGTAGGTAAAGCTGATTTTCTTTCTTAATAAAAAATCACAGATGTCCTGTAAGTTGTTAAATAGATATGTTGAAGATCAAACTCGGGAGGTAGACTCGAATCTATGTAAATTACAGTCCAAGGTGCAATTAGAATACTGATTCCAGTTTTGGGCATCTGGATAGATGTTACGTCCATGGCGAAGTCTTGAAGAATCTAGAGGTTGATATAAAATAGACTATCGAGAACTAGGGGCGGCATGGTGGCATAGCGATTAGCACTGCTGCCTCACAGTGCCAGGGACCTGGGTTCAATTCCGGGCTTGGGTGACTGTCTCTGTGGAGTTTGCACATTCTCCCCGGGTCTGTGTGGGTTTCCTCCAGGTGCTCCGGTTTCCTCCCATAGTTCAAAGATGTGCGGGTTAGGTTGATTGGCCATGCTAGATTGCTCTTTACTGTCAGGGAGATTAGCAGGGTAAATATGGGGGGTTACTGGGAGAGGGCCTGGGTGGGATTGTTGGTGCAGGCTTGATGGACCAAAAGGTCTCCTCTGCACTGCAGGTAATCGATGATTCTAGAAAGCGTAACTTAAAACTAAAATACTGCAGATGCTTAAATTCTAAACGATAACCAGAAACTGTTGGAAATACTCAGCTGGTCAGGCGGCATCTGCAGTGAGAGAGAAACAGAGTTAATGTTTTGAGTCGTTGACTTTTCATCTGAATTTTATGATGAAAGGACATTGACCAGAAATGGAATTCTCTTTTTCTCTTCTCACAGATGCTTCCTGACCTAAGCGTTTCCAGCATTTTCTGTTTATATTTCAGATTTCCAGCCTCAGCTTGTTTTGCTGCATATTATTTCCAGCACTTTTCTGTTTTTTATATTAATAAGTTTAAGATTGCAATCGAAAAATAAAAAGAGAGGCCAGCATTTTTCTTTTACACAGGGGGCTTGTTAGGAGATGGAAATCCCCAAAACAATGTGAGAAGCAGAATCCTGAACAGCATTTTAAAAGGAAAGTTGGAAAAATAATTTGAAAATATAACTTCATTGCAATGTTAACATAAGCCTATTTGTGACACTAATAAAGAAATTATAAATGTTAAAAGGTAGGATGAGAGAGTGCAGGAATGGGGACTGTGGGTCCCCATTCCTGCATGTGTCCCCACATAGTCCACCATGACTGAGAGCAGGATCAGTCATGGTGGACCAGTGGTTGGCACTGCTGCCTCACAGTGCCAAGGACGTGGGTTTAATTCCCAGCTTGAGCCACTGTCTGTGTGGTGTATGCACATTCTTCCCTGTGTCTGCGTGGGTTTCCTCCAGGTGCTCTGGATTCCTCCCACAGTCCAAAGTTAGGTGGTCATGCTAAATTGCCTCTTAGTGTCAGGGAACCAACTAGGTAAATGCTTGGGGCTATGGGGATTGGGCCTGAGTGGGTGAGATTGTGGTTGGTACAGACTCGATGGGCTGAATGGCCTCCCTCTGCACTGCAGGATTCTTTGGTTCTGTGAATTGGTTAAATAAGTTACAATTTGTGGTATTTTCCTAATTATAGAGTATTTAGTATGTTGTGAAGGAAACATACAGAGTTTGTAGGTGGATATAGATAGGCTGAACGATTGGCAAAAAATCTGGCAGATGGAGTATTACGATATGGGAATGCATGAAGTTCTTTACTTTGGCAGGAAGAATAAAAAAGCAGAAAATTACTCAAATGGAGAGTGACTGCAGAATGCTGATGTGCAGAGGGATGTGAGTGTTCTCATGCGTGAGTCATAAATCTACATGTACAGGATGTGATAGGGAAGGTTAGTGAAATGCAAGAAGAATTGGACAGTTGCTGAGTTATATAGGGCATTGATGAGACTGTACCTCAGTGCTGTCTGCAGTTTTAGTCCACTTAAAGGGTGTAAATGCTTTGGAGGCGGCTCAGAGTGGTTTCACTAGATTGAAGCCTGGAATGAGCAGGTTGTCTTATGAGGATAGGTTGGAAAAGCAGGACTCGTTTGCACTAGAATTTAGAAGGGTGAGTGGTGACTTGATTGAAGTGTGTGTAAGGCAGTTGTGGGAAGGATGTTTCCTCTTGTGGCTGAGTCCAGAGCTAGTGGGCACTGTTTAAAAATTAAGCGTCACCCTTGCACGCAGAGATGAGAGAATTTTTTTCTCAGAGGACTGTGCAACTTTGGAACTCACTGCCTCAGGAGGCAGGGAGTCATTGGATATTTTTAAGGCCATGGTAGAGAGATATTTGTCAAGCAAGGGAATCAAAAGTTATCGGGGTCGGTGGGAAAGGTGGAACTGAACACAAACAGATCAGCCATGAATGGTGGTTAGGGTTGAGGGGCGGGTCTGAGTAGGATACACTGATAGAAAGTCAGTGCAAACTTGATGGGCCAAATGGCCTCCTTGCACGCTGTAGGGATCCTATGATTCTGTATTAGTTTATGGGAAATTTTAGGGGAGTTTAGCCTCGCTATATCGTGAAAGTGCAAGGTGTAAAGACAGAAGAATAAAGAAATTGGAGCCATGTAGAGAGACATTGATTTGATAATCTTTGCAGAAATCCTCTCCAGCCTGTAAGAAATCCTATCAGGTGGTATGGTGGCACAGTGGTTAGCACTGTTGCCTCACAGCACCAGGGAGCAGAATTCGATTCCCAGCTCGGGTCACTGTCTGTGTGGAATCTGCACATCCTCCCCATGGGTTTCCTCTGGGTGCTGTAGTTTCCTTCCACAATCCAAAAGGCATGCTGGTTAGGTGCATTGGCCATGCTAAATTCTCCCTCAGAGGACCTGAACAGATGCTGGAATGTGGCAAGTAGGGGATTTTTCACAGTAACTTAATTGCAGTGTTACTATAAGTCTACTTCTGACACTAATAAATAAACTTTAATTTTAAATCAGCTGTTATCAGGTAGATCAATTGTTCACAAAGCACGGACCCAACTCCTGAGAATTCAAAAATGCTTTAATTTTGCACTAGGAAGAAACAAATCAAATGAACTGAGGAACAAAGGAAAAGGGGGCAGCCCCTTAAAGGAATACTGCCTTGCAAAGCGATTACCTCCCCTTCCCAACTCCCATAGTTAGCACTGTCCTGCTGTAAGTCATGTTAACCTTATGAAGATAGAAGTTCACTTTCCACAGCAAACCACATGCGATTACAAACTAGCCATTTTTCTCAGACTAAGTCACTCATGCACATAATGCCTCATTTGTCTTCATTGCGCGTTGCAATCCACACTGTTCAGCCTTGATAAAATATTGAAATGAAGCAATCTTCTGCTGAGTGGGCACTGAGTTTTTTGTTATATTGTGCCAATTCTGAGGAAAAAGAATTTCAGGAGGTGCAGCAAGGGTTCTGAAAGGGACCTTGCATCCAGTTGTCTACTGATAGCTTTAATGACAGAAGAGTGCTTGCATTGTGACTAATAAATAAAATTTATTATAGCACCTTTCAAATTCCTTCAGATATCCCAAAAGTGAGTCACAGCCAGTTGAGTTCTTTAAATGTAATTATTTTAATATCAGTAAACAGAGCAGCCAGTTTGTGCAAAGATAGATCCCACCACAAACCTGCTTTAGGAATTTTCATGTAAGTACTAGTCAGGGCATGAGGAGAATTCCCCCGTTGTTCTAGTACTGTGCAATCTTCATGCTGCTCTGAGAGGACAGATGGGAGTTTGCTTTAATATCTCACTGCTGCACTTGGAACTGGCTAGACTTTGTTTTCTTTTTTTAAATTCACCCTTGGGATGTGCATGTTGTTGGCAGAGCCACTATTACCCATCCCTAATTGCCCTTGAGAAAGTGGTAGTGAGCTACTGCATAGGACTGTTGTACACCGACGGTGCCGTTAAGAAGGAATATCCAGGACTTTGACGCAATGACAGTAAAGGAATGGAAATGTATTTCACCTTGGGATGGTGAGTGTCTTAGAGGGAAACTTGCAGGTACTGGTGTTCCAACTCCTGCCCTTGTTCATCGAGTTGGGAGAGATCACAATTTGGAAGATGCTGTCAAAGGGAACTTTGTGAGTTGCTGCAGCACTTCTTGTAGTTGGCACACACTAACCCTCTTCGTTCCTCTTCGTTCTTGATCCTTTTACAAACAGGAACAGTATATCCTGATCTACTGTGTCCAGCCACCTCATGATTCTCCTCTTATCCTCCTCCTCTCCAAGGAGAACAGTCCCAACTTTCATCACTTTCTTGGTGATTGAGAGTAAACTGATGGGATAATAATTGGTTAGGTTGGATTTGTCCTGCTTTTTGTGAACAGGCTTTCCTGGGCAATTTTTCACATTGTTGGGTAAATGTCAATGATGTAGCTGTAGTGGAACAGCTTAGCTAAGGCGCAGCTAGTTCTACAGCATTAGTCATCAGTGCTGCACCTGGGATATGGTTTCTACTGAAGCCAGTGCTTTTAGACGTTTCTTGATTTGCGAATTTATGGGACCTTTGATGGTGGAGATCTCAGGAGGGGTTTGATCAATTACTTGGCACTTCTGGCAGAAAATGTTTCCAAATACCTTAGCCTTGTCCTTTGCAAGTAATATGTTGACCTCCTCTTTCACTGAGGATGGTGATGTTTTTTGGAGCCTCCCTGTCAGGTTAGCTACATTGTCCACTTTCATTCATGACCGGATGTGGTACCTCATATTTAGGAATGCTGGTGCTGCTTTTAATGCTGCTTCCAAATGGTATTCAAGAGCACTGACTCAGCCGAGGAAGGGCTTATGGGTGGTAATTAGCAGGGGGTTTCCTTGCGCAAATTTGCCTTCGTACCATGGAACTTCATTGGATCCAGAGCCATCCAGTGACATACAACTGTTGCCACTCAAGCCTCTGGAGTGATGGCATACTTCTGCTCCTACATCTTATGGTCTATGGTTGAACTCAGCTCAGAGGCCTGTGCGACCAACTGAACCAATGCTGACACCATACCCTAATTGTAACAATAGGTTAGCTAAGGCTTATCAAATATGTCTTCTGCTTTAATCAGCTCTCTGTTTACTGCAACACTAGGCTCCTTTTGTTCGGTATTTCAAATTTTCCAGCCAGAGTAAGATTTTATAAAAACATACATGGGGGAATTAATCCTCAACAACCTTCCATCATAATTAAAATTAATTAGCATCCTTGTTGTCTTCCGTCACGTTAGCCAGATAACACACAACAAAAAAAACTCAATTGGCAGAACTCTCTTGGTGGATTGCCAATTAAACGGTGTTCCTTTCTTTAGTTTCCTGTTTCAGCATGACATATAGAATTGGCCAGCATTGCATTCTCCTGTCTCCTGACTAATTTGCTTCACTGAGGCAGTGAAACCCATTGCTTTGTAGTGACAGATAAGCATCAAAGCTTGTCTCCCATCCTATCTGGGACATGGCCTCTGGTATGGATGGTAGCACATAAGACTGTATCAATCCTTGGTGAAGGTTTGCTTAGGTGGTGGAGTTGCCCCCTTGTTCGAAACATGGACGGGAAACTCCTCGGGTAAAAATATTAATGGAAAAGGGCAGAATTCTGGACCTGATGCAGTTTTCAGCTGCTTCTTACCACCTGTTGAGAAAGATATGGCCTATATTCCTCAGACGCATTATTCTTCTTTGGGATTCAATTTGTCACCCAAAGGATTGGTTAGTAAGGAGCTGTAGCGGACTGTCATCACAGAAGTGTCTCCATTTGCCGTTGAAGACCGTGCTTCCTGAGATCAGCCTCCTAACCCAAAAGGAAATCGATAAGCTATCGTTAGCTGATTTGACCTTTTCCTAATCCACCTTTCAAGCAACTTTCCATTTGGGATCGTGGAAGGAATCCTAAGTGCAAGTTTCTGGCTGTATGGTGCAAAGCAATTGGAACGATTTCAGGAAGGAAATTGCTATTCTGAGCTGGCATTCCTTTCAGTCAGCAGATTGAAACAGTTTTGTTCCAGCATGGTAGATCCTGTTTAGTGATGTGGAGTATCCGAGCAGACCAGCTAGAAATTGGCAATGGCTCACATCTCTAGTGATTCCATCAGTCTCCAACATGATGTTACAACAGGAACCTTTGACATTAGAGAGTGTATTGAGAGTTTGACCTTTTCAAGATATATCTGGTGCATTATTAAAACTGAATTTTTGGCATCACATGATGCGAGCATGGGAATAGCTGGCACTACTTGGCCTGTATTCCTATCATTTATCGTATTCTCACAGTTTGTGGTTATGTAATCCAGGAATGAGAACTCGATGTTATGTCCCTGGAAGATTTCTGGTAAAACGTTGATGACAAAATGCCGAGAAATGTTAAGAAAATCGTCCAAAAAACAGAACAATTAGAATAACTGGGGTGGAGCCAACTCCCCAACATGGCGGCTTAGTGAACTAATAAACTCTCGATCTGACACTCTTCAAGGCATTACAATTGATGACTGCTAATATTATTCAGGATGTGTAGGTTAGGAGATCAGTGATGTAAGTACGGCGGCGGTGGAGTTGGGGAGGAGGGGGTGTGGTTTGTCTGGGTAAAATGCTCTATTGGAGTCAGTGCAGACCCAATGGGCTGATTGGATTGTTTGTGCAATGTAGAGATTCTAAGAAAAAAAGAAAAATGAAAGACTAAAAAACTGAAAACCACAAAGTTGAAATCACAAGTTTTGTGTCATCACTGAACCTCCTTTCTCAAACAGGATTTTAGAGAGCAAGGGAGGCAGAGCGTGATCTACTGTCCCAGAGATGCTGTGGACTTGGACTTTTTTTTTTCCACTTGGGGTCCAGTTCTGCAAACAGCCATCCAGACTTCTGCTGCCCGTATTCTAACTCATACCGAGTCCTGTTTAACCATTGCACCTGTGCTCACTGATCTACATTGGCTCCTAGCCCCTGAAAATATTGATTTTAAACATTCTTATCCTTTATTTAAATCCCTCTATGGCCTTGCCCCTCTCTACTTCAGTAACCTCCTTCTGCCCGACAAAACCCTGAGATCTCTGTACTCCTCAAGTTCTCACCTCTTGTATGAGTCCGATTTCCAGTGACATCCAAGCCTTCAGCTGCTGGGGCCCTCAGTTTTGGAATTCTCTCTGTGGACCTCTCTGCATCTTCCCCATCCTGTGAGACCTTGCTTAAAAATTCTGATATCGTTTCATGGTTCAGTGTCAATAGCGTTTTGATTAGCTTCTGTAAAGTGCCTTTGGACATTTAACTACATTAAAGGCACAATATCAATGGACATTGTGGTTGGACAGTCACATGTGGGTAGCCTTTTGAATGATCAAAACTGAGGTCAAGCACAGTCCCCAAGATAGTTGTCTCCTTGCTTATTCTGGAACAGCTTTAATCAATTCATCTCAACTGCAATCAACCAACTCCACACAAAAAGAGGAACTGAAACTGTGGTGTTCTGGCATTTGTGATTGAGATGCACGCTAACTTTGCCAACTCAACTCTGACCTTATAAACAGTAGTCCCTCTAACCAGGGAGCTCATAACTCCGTGGCTTCCTGAGGCAGCCAGGTATGTAATCAAGTTATGTTGCCTCATGCACTGTTATCAGTGTAGGCTACAGCATGAGAAAGGAAGCAAAGCTGTGGCAAGTCAAGCTGGTTTTCTGGCAATGCAAATGGATCTAGCTTGCCCACCATTAGCAAGGAATATTGTATTGGCAATTGAGACCCAATTGAGAAAAAGAGAAAATGTAAGGAAATTAACCTTACCTTACCTTCCAAAAATTGTTCCCATTGGATTAACACTTACGCTCTCTCAGTTGCAACATTGTAGAGGGTGCAGTCGAGATGCAGCATTTGCTGTTTGTCAGTGCAGGGCTTAAGGCCTGAACTTTATAAATGACTTCTTACTGAGAGTCAGAGGAAAAATTACTTCACGTTCTGTATTATTGTCACATCTTGTATGGCTGTGAATAAAGATTGTATGTTCTGCTATATTGCTGCATACTGCATCTCACTTGGAGATTTAATGACGCAGTACCAAAATGTTAGTAAGCCTCCTGGTAGCAGGGCAGTAGGAATTTTGAACATGTCAAACAATAATTGTGAAATGCATATGTGATTCTTGTGCATTTTTTAATTAGTATGTTTTCTTTTTTTGGGAAACCTCGTTAGATTGGATTGCATGTCTTTGTGCAACCAATAAGTGCTTTCACAGGGGTTTCATTATCTTTTAAAAGCAGAGAGCCTGGCATAGGTATTAGTAATATGAGCTGGCTAAATTGCCACATCAAGATTGCATAGTTGGTGCAATTAAATTAAAATGTAACTTCCAATCCCATTAAACAATAAAGAGCCATTTCGTTATAATCAGTGACTTTTATGAGGGAGAAATTTCTGCTGGGCCTCTCTTCATAGTGAAACCTTTGCTTTCTTCTGCTGCTGCAGTATTTGGATCTCACTTGCTTGTTCCCCAATGCTTTTCCTATTTCTCTTTTTGTAGTGTTGCCGAATACTCCAACAATACAGCCAGTGCCACAGAACGTACCAATAATTGACCCATCGTTGTACAGCGTGAAGCCTCAGGGTAAGATCAGAAACTCTTCCAAGTTTTCCAGCAATTAGATAATTGATGCTGTGTGCAGCAGGACATAATGATCTGGTGCCATACATGAGGCCCGGGTACTGGCAACAAGCGTAGCTTAACATAGATCATTCATTCAGAATATTTAATGAGGATTTGACGTCAGTTTGACAGCAAAAACCAATGTACTCATAATAGCTTAAAGCTTAGTTTCCTCTGCATCCTACCAAGAATACAATCGCACACACAGGCCGTGAAAATCTGAGGACAACTAAAAAAGGAGCGTGTGCTTTTCCAGTGTGTTGAAGTGGCAAGCATTTTTTTAAAATAGCAGGCTCCCAGGGCCAATTGAGCTACATTTTGTAATGACATTGATTCCAAGAAGAAAAACAGCCTACAGGACAGGAGTCCTCCCTCTTTTACAAGTGCATGCTGTGGGATTTTTAAACATTTGCCTAAGTCACAGGAACAATCAGCGCTTTGATTTAAAGTTGTACTCATTGTGCAGATGTGCATCACATTACCAAGTGTTTCATCAACATGACATAATTGTGCTCCCCAATCCCTAAAAACAGGGAGGCACAGTGGTTAGTACTGCTGCCCAACAGTTCCAGGGACCCAGGTTCGATTCCCGGCTTGGATCACTGAGTGTGGGGAGTCTGCACATTCTGCCCGTGTCTGCATGGGTTTCCTCCGGATGCTCCAGTTTCCTCCTACAGTCCGAAGGACGTGTTGGTTAGGTGTATTGACCGTGCTAAGTTCTCCCTCAGTGTACCCGAACAGGCACCGGAGTGTGGCAACTAGGGGACTTTCACAGTAACTTCATTGCAATGTTAATGCAAGCCTACTTGTGACGCTAATAAATAAATGTCAAATGGCTTTTCAGTGCACACTCTATAAATTAATGTGGAGAACGCATTCACGTATGTGCTGCAGGAAAAAGACTCAGTAGTGAAGTGGTCAGTCAGTATTTGCTGTATTCATGACTTGCAACTATTAGAAATGTGAGTTGAAGTATGTTATTAGAATTGTACTCCAGATGAGGAGGGAATCTCTTCTCCCTGCCCCATCCTTGCCGTTTGCAAAGAAAACACCAACATTTACTTACAGGTGTGCAGCATTTTACTTGTTTTTGATTTATTATGGTCACATATTAACATACAGTGAAAAGTATTGTTTCTTGTGTGCTATACAAAGCATACCATTCATAGAGAAGGAAGGGAGTGAGAGCAGAATGTAGTGTTACAGTCATAGCTAGGGTGTAGAGAAAGATCAACTTAATGCAAGGTTTACAAAAACAAAATACTGCAGATGCTAGAAATATGAAATAAAAACCAAGAGTACTGAAAATACTTAGAGAAACAGTTAACGTTTCAGATCAAGTGACCTTTCTGATGAAAAGTCATTCAACCCGTAAAGTTAAGAACATAAGAACATAAGAAATAGGAGCAGGAGTAGGCCATCTAGCCCTTCGAGCCTGCCCCTCCATTCAATAAGATCATGGCTGATCTGTCGTGGCTCAGTTCCACATTCCCGCCCTCTCCCCATAATCCTTAATCCCCTCGCTTATCAAAAATCCATCAACCCGCGTCTTAAAAATATTTAGCGAGGCAGCCTCCACCACTTCAACGGGCAGAGAATTCCAGAGATTCACCACCCTTTGAGTGAAGAAGTTCCTCCTCAACTCCGTTCTAAACCGCCCCCCCTTTACCTTGAGGCTGTGCCCCCTAGTCCTACTGTCCTTTCTGAGCGGGAAGAGTCTCTCCACCTCTATCCTATCCACCCCATTCATCATCTTATACGTCTCAATGAGATCTCCCCTCATTCTTCTAAACTCTAACGAGTACAAGCCTAGTTTATTCAGCCTCTCCTCATAGCTCAACCCCCTCAACTCCGGTATCAGCCTAGTAAACCTCCTCTGCACTCCCTCCAAGGCCAAAATATCCTTGCATAAGTGCGGCGACCAAAACTGCACACACTACTCCAGCTGCGGCCTCACCAATGCCCTATACAGCTGCAGCAAGACCTCCCTACTTTTATATTCAATCCCCCTCGCTATGAAGGCCAGCATCCCATGCACCTTCCTGACCACCTGCTGCACCTGCAGGCTGGGTTTTTGCGACTCATGCACAAGGACCCCGAGGTCCCTCTGCACCGTCGCCTGCTGCAGTTTTTCGCCACGTAAGTAATAGTCCTTCCTACCATTCTTCCTACCAAAGTGGACCACCTCGCACTTGCCAACATTAAATTCCATTTGCCAGTTCCTGGCCCATTCGCCCAGCCTATCTAGATCCTTCTGCAGACTCTCCACACCCTCCGCGCAATTTGCCGTTCCACCAATCTTGGTGTCATCAGCAAATTTCGACACCATACACTCGGTTCCCTCCTCAGTGTCTCTCTTCACAGATGCTGCCTGACTGCTGTTCTTTATTCCAGCATTATTTGTTTTGTTTCTTTGAATTGTCCACCAGCACTTAAGCAACTACAAGACAGTTCTCTCACTTTGGTTCACCTGGATTTGCACGTATCCCAGACTGATCACAATAATGTTTGCCATTTGGTATTTTCTAAAGAATGGAGGAGGAATGAACCATTGAATCCTGTGTGATATTAGATGTTTCATTCTAACACGGTGTAAAAAATACACCTTGAGTTTAAAGTATGCAACTTTCTTTTTAAATCTCTCCATGACATCACCCCTCCCTATCTCCTTCGTGCCAAACAGTTCCACAACCTTCCAGGATATTCCATTTAGTTCTGGCCTCTTGAACATCCCTGAATTCATTTACTCCTCCATTGATGGCCATGTCTTTGGATGCCTGCATCCTAATCACCGAAATCTGCCCCCTCACCTAACTCTCTCTGTGTCTCACTTGCTTTCCTTCCCTAAGACACTCATTAAAGTGGCACGGTAGCACAGTGGTTAGCACTGCTGCTTCACAGCGCCAGGAACCCAGGTTCGATTCCCGGCTTGGGTCACTATCTGTGTGGAGTTTGCAGATTCTCCCGATGTCTGCGTGAGTTTCTTCCTGGTGCTCCGGTTCCCTTCCACATTCTGAAGGATGTGCTAATTAGGTGCATTGACCCAAAAGCGCTCCAGATTGTGGCAACTAAGGGAATTTCGGAGTAGCTTCATTGCAGTTTTAATGTATGCCTTACTTGTGACTAACAAATAAACTTTAAAGCCCAGCTTCTGATCAGCTGCCCTGATATCTCTCTTTCCCTATGTGGCTCCATGTCAAATTTAGTCTTATAACATTCCTATGAAGCACCATGGGATGTTTAATTATGTTCAAGGCACTCTGTATATACAAGTTGTTGCTGTAGGAGTTTTCAAGTTTCCTGTTACAGGTACTCTTCTACATGAGTAAATCGTGCATTTTTTAACATGCACCTATCCCGGCAGAATGAGCACTGTGGGCATCTCGCATCATTGTGCAAGGGGATGAATGGCCAAGATCGAGTAATGCTTAGCCTGGATAACATATCGCCTTAAGTATGTTATAGGGTGTAAGGAAATATACAGTAGGAAAGGCCAATCTGTCCTCAAGTTTTTTCATTTTGCACACCCAGTATATTTCCTTTATAATATTTCCTGTCTTGTTCCGGTGTAATCTTGTAAGACTATACAATGTCAACCTATTTAATCACACTCGATGTCGACCAGTGTTTCTGGCTTCTAATCAAGTGCCCTTGGATGTGCCCTGGTGCTTTATTACCCTTATTGATTAAAGTTTTGCATTGACTGTTCTTTTGAAGCAGTTAAGTCATTTGTGTGACCAAGTCATTTTCCATTATTTCACTTTTGTGAAGCAGAGGAAATCACCAGTGTAATCAGAGTCAGCTATCAATGTCATCAGTTGCTCCAGATTTTAATTCAGATGTTGTGAGCCAAAACTCGGCATTATTGCTATTAAATTAGTTGGCAGCTGACTCGTAGACCAGAGTTACCTTCGTTTCAAAGTCTGCCACAGGGTTAAGGTCAATGGTTCTCATAGCATAAACATAGGAAGTGGATTCCTGGAATCTAATTCTCTTACAACCAGAACAAAAAAGCAGTTATAGACAAGAAACTTAGAGGGCTTATTGAAGTGAGACCAAATGTGTTACATGGTCACTTTCATAGTCTTTGGATCCCTTTCATTGCAAACTCATTAACCCCGAGGAGGGGAATATAACCAAATCATGAATGGTGGCTTTGATTCTCTGTGACCTTCCCATTTTAATTTTGTTCTCAATATTGAACGGGACTTGTAAGTGGAGCAATACCATAAAAGGCCACTGAATAACAGAGTGCAAATATTTTGCTGTTTTAAATAAGAAATCATTTTAATAACCCATTCCCACATGGGATTGCGGACAGATTTTGTTGACTGGGAAGAATGGAAGAGATTTAACTTGAAGAGAGTGAGAGTGAGTGAGAGAGTTAAACTGTGGTGTGTATCTGTCATACAATGACAGGTCTAATCAGGTTCCCAGTTTACATCTTTCTTCCAAATGGGTCTGTGGAGATTCATGCGTGATTGTACAAGGCACAGGAACTATGGTAATTGGTGCAAATATTCTTGTTTTTTTTGAGAAATAGTTATCCATTCTCACCAAAGACCAGTTAAGATGATAATCGAGGGGTTTCGGATCAAAGTCATTATTAAATATGCATTTCCTAAGGAAAGAAAATAATTGCTGTGGAGTATTCTTGTAGGACACAGCTATAAGCAGTCTGCTGGCCCCATGACATTCCTCGCAACTTTCAAAGGAAGGTTGTTCTTCATTATTCCCAATTGGATTGACTCATCCAATTTAAAGTAAATCTTGCCATATTTAAGCCTTTCTCGTTGCTTAAACAGCCTTATAAATATGTAAACTAACCCCACTATGAAGTTCCCTTTTGACATTGTTTAAGCAGACTTTCCCCAGATGACAGCACCATATATTTTACCTGGCACCTGTACCAGCCAATCACTTCAAGAAACTTCAGTGAAAAACAATACAAAGAATCGGCATTGAAACACGTGCAAGAGGTTAGGAAGGTGATAACAGCTTAAGGAAAAATGGTGTGCTTTTTAAATAAAGGCAGCAATGTAAAGAACAAAATGTTTAAGATTGAGTTTCATTGAAAAAAGCTACAGTAACTGAATTATTAGCAGTAGGATTGAATGAATGTATCTAGATTTATCTTTCATTTCACACGAGCCTGATATTTCCATTATTTTGGTATATTTTAAAATTTCGACTACTTTAATTCTCGTGCATAAAATTGCACTTTATTTTTCTCTGCGCTATTTTTGGTGTATCACTATTAGACAATTAGTAACAAGCAGGTTAATTGCTGCATTAATGTAGCAGAATTTATCACTTCAGTAATGGAATATGCCTCTTTATTCCGTTACTGAATTATTTGTGAGGAAATTATATTAAGTTGAGTAGGCTTTCTTAAATTGTGCCTAAAGTCGATTCGTTGACTACTGCCTCACAACTCCAGGGATCCAAGTTCAATTCCGTCCTTGGGTGACTGTGCTGAGTTTGTAAGTTTTCCCTGTGTCTGCGTGGGTTTCCTCCAAGTGCTCCAGTTTCCTACCACAGTCCAAAGATGTGCAGGTTAGGTGCATTGGCCGTGCTAAATTGCCACTTAGTATCCCCAAATGTGTAGGTTGGATGCATTAGCCATGGGAAATGTGTGGGATTACGGGTTGGGATGGGGGAGGGAGTCTGGGTAAATTACTCTGTCAGAGAGTTGATGTAGACTCAATGGGCTGAGTGGCCTCTTCACTCAAGGGATTCTATGATTTAACTCTCGACATACCCTCTTCCCGCTTCCAGCCTGCTCCAACCCCTCTTCCAAGCAGGACATGTGCTTTATTTCATATGTTTAAAAAGAATCCTACTTATCTGGGCATTTTAACTTGCAAAAATTCTGAGTAAGCTGAATCTGATGTCATTAATGGACTGTCAATAAGCTCAAGTGCTTCAGTACCTTATCACTGTAATAATGTTTTGTTCTATCAGTTTCTACACACCATCTGGCTCAGCAAAGTCACCAAGTCAGTGAGATGAATGTCAACAGCAGGAATCTCAAAATTACTTGCAATTTTGTAACTGTTCAGATTTCCCAAAGAGACAATTGTTCTTCAACAGCCTGGGAATTTTTTTTCCCAAAACAAAATGGTTTGATGGAACGTTAGTGAAAGACTTTTTCTGTTGTAAAGCATTGCTGAGCACTGCGATAATTTCTTGGGTCACAGGTTCAAGTTCCGTCATCATCAGTTGTCAACTGTTGGCCATCAACAAATAGTTAACCAAAGAAGTTAAATGTGTTTTATTTGAGCCTTTGTTCTTCTCCTTATCCACCTACTTTCAGCCCATTACATTGTGTTCCAGAGGCAGAATTCCTTCACCTGAGATTCAATCTTCCCCCTTCTGAGGATTTGTTAGGAGCTTTACAGAGACCTGCTTATTATACTTCTGTCTCCATAATACTCTTGCAAGAAACTATAAACGGTCGTGAATGTAGCCCAATTCTTCATGCAAACCAGCCTCCCATCCACTAACTCAGTCTATACTTCTCACTGCCTCAGGAAAATCAGCCAGCATAATCAAGGATGCCACGTACCCTGGACATTCTCTCTTCCACTTTCTTCCATTGGGAAAAAGATATAAAAGTCTGAGGTCATTTACCAACATCTCAAGAGCAGTTTCTTCCCTGCTGCCACCAGACTTTTGAATGGACCTACCTTACATTAAATTGACCTTTCTCTACACCCTAGCAAGACTCTAACACTACATTCTGCACTGTCTTGTTTTCTTCTTTATGAATGGTATGCATTGGCTGTATCGTGCGCAAGAAACAATACTTTTCACTATATGCTAATACATGTGACAATAATAAATCAAATCAAACGCCTGTCGATCTGTGGCATCAGATGCTGTGCCAATTCTCCTTTCTATACAATTAACTCTGCTCCTGAAAGTTTATTTCCCTGATCTCTTAAGAGGCTGTGATCTTTCAGTCACATTAGTCTGGATGGAGATCAGTCAGGCAATTGTTGCCTGAGGGACCTTATTAACATAGATGGAAATATCACCTCAAAGCAACACCAAGTTGATTGCTTCCTTTAACTGAAAATCACTTGGATAGAAAACAGATGTGTGTAAGAGCAGACAAAATCAACCCAGGAAAGGTAATTTCTTAGAGAAACTTAAAACTACTTACAGACTCCAGGCAAAGGCTCTAATGTCAGTCAATGTATTGTGAAACTTTAATTTCACTGTAAATTTAATATATCCACATTTAATTGCAATTTTTCCTGGAGTAATTCTACTTGATCATTTCTGGGAGTTGCCATGCTTGGCGAAGGAACATTTTGCACTCAATGAGCACCATTCTATCAAGATTTGGTTAACTCTTCACTGCACCAGTTGTGCATTTTAAACCCAGACTTAGTAGTAAACACAGCACCTCTCTCTGCTTCCATATAAAAGGAAGAAGCAAAGCCTCATAATCTCTGGATTAATCTGATGCCACAGATTTGATGTATTATTGTCACATGTATTGGTATACGGTGAAAAGTATTACTTTTGTGCGCTATACAGACAAAGCATACTGTTCATAACACACTTTTCTCATACCAGTCTTTAATCCGCACATTCAACTCCTTTCTCTGATTTGTCCTATACTAATTTGCATGTGGTTTAAGTATTAATCCAGAGATTATGACCTTTGAGGCTCTGCTTCATAATTTGGTATCTAGCTCCTTGTACTTACTCCTCATATTGGCTCTCCAACACTTCATTACAATGTTGGACTTCCTTTTATGTGGATGCAGAGAGAGGTGCTGAGTTTGCTACTAAGTTTGGGTTTAAGATACACAATTGGCGCAGTGAAGAGTTAACCAAATCTTGATGGAATGGTGCTCATTGAGTGTACAAAATATAAAGCAAAAACATATAATTATATAAAAACACCAAACTAGAAGCAGGAGCAGGCCATTCAGCCCTTTGAGTCTGCTCCACCATTCATCTTGATCTTAGCTGGTCATTGAATTCAATATCCTGATTCCCCCGCCTCCCATATCCCTTGATCCCTTTAGCATCAAAAGCTATATTTAATTTATTCTTGAAATCAGACAACGTTTTGGCCTTAACTATTTTCTGTGGGAGTGAATTCCACACATTCATCGCCCTCTGAATGAAGAAATTTCTTCTCGTCTCAGTTCTAAAAGGATTAACCCTTATCCTTAAACTATGACCCCTAGTTCTGGACTCTCTCACCATTAGGAACATTCTTTGTGAATCTACCCTGTCTAACTCTGTTAGAATTTTATAAGTTTCTATGAGATCCCCTCTCACTCTTTTAAACTCTAGTGAATATAAACCTAACGAATTTAGCCTCTCCTCATGCAGATCTGTCATCCCAGGAATCGGCCTGGTAAACCTGGTAAAGACAGGTGGTAGATCAGGGGATTGGACAGAATTTAAGGAACAACAAAGAACGATAATAAGGAGTAGGGGGGAACGGATTTGAGTGCAAGAGAAAGATAGAAATATAAATGTAAGTTTTTAATAAATATTTTCTTGAGTGCTGGCCCTATAGAAAGTTAGTCAGGAGAATTGATAATGGAAATCAAGGAGATGATAGAAGAATTGAATTTTGGTATTTTGCATCAGTCTTCACTATACAGGATACAAGTAACCATTCAGAAGCAGTTAAAAACCAGGAAATGGAAGGAAGGGAGGAACCCGGGAAATTACAGTCCCAGAGTAGTGGTACTGAGTAAAATATTGGCGTTGTAGGGTGACAAGAACCCGGGTTCTGATGGACTTCATCCTCATGCATTGAAAGAGGTGGCTAGTCAGATAGTTGATGTATTGGTTCTAATTTTCCAAAACACTCTAGATTTGGAAAGGTCACATTAGATTGGAAGATAGCAAATGACAGAGAGCGGGCAAGTACAGGCTTTAGTTAGCTTAACGTCTGTCAACGGAAAAATGTTCGAAACATTTAATAAAGAAGTTATGGCACAGCATTTGGATAAGCTCAAGATAATCAGGCAAAGTCAATATGGTTTTACGAAAGGAAGATCATGTTTAACCAACTTATTGGATTTATTTCAGGAAGTGACGAGCTGTGGATAAAGGGGAACTGGTCGATGTACTGTACTTAGATTTCCAAAACGCATTTGATAAAGTGTCACATCAAAGATTATTACACAATATAAAATCTCACATAGGGAGGTAACATATTGATGTGAATAGAAGTTTGGCTAGCTAGCAGGAAGCAGAGAATAGGCATAAATTGGTCTTTTTCTGGTTGGCAAGATGTAACAAATTGTTTTCTAAAGATCAAAAGTGAACCGTCAGTGGATGTTGTAATGGCCACCATTTCAGTCTTCAATTCTAGATTTATTAATAAAATTTAAATTCTTCACCCGCACAGCAGATACATCAGATAATGCAATGATTAACCTTTACCTAAAATATGAAGGATCTCTGGATTGAACCCAGACAGCGACATGCTCACCTGTATCTAAGTTAGAGCAAACTTGCAGAATTGACAAGAGAAAGCAAAGCATTTGGAAATAGTTTTGATTTTACATTTGAAAAATTGACAAACATCTCTGTTCATTCACCAGAGGACTGAACAAGAGGAAGTGTATTGTGTCGTTCAGTCAAACATCACGTGTTTGCTGCAAGCTTGAGAATGCAATTTTTCTTCCCACCATCCAGTTAGTGAACGAGAATATTTCACCACGAATGCCCCAAGAACAAAAGAATGCCCAGTGGTTCTCAACATTCCTTTCGCACTATTCTATAGTCACCAGAAATAGAAGTTTACAAAAAATTATTTTGGCAGATGTCATATGACTGAAAATGTGTTCCCTCTCTCTCTCTCTCTCTCTCTCTTTCTCTCTCTCCCTCTCCCCCATCCCCCACTCTTCCATTGAGGCCCACTCATTCACACACACAGTCTTTCACTGTCCACATGAATCTGGCAGCTTCAACTTTTTATTCTTCTTTAATTTACTCCTGTTTAAGAAAGAGTTTCCTGGGCATTGGGGTTGGAAGGGTAGGAAGGATTTCCAAACCCTATTAGCTGCTGGGAGGAAATTGCTACAAAATGTATCTCGATACTTTACTGTAATAAATACTGTACTGGTAAACCAACCAAAAAAATGCAGAAATCTTGATTAAATCCAGCACTTTCAAGCTCTCAGTTTGGAAAGCGAAACCACCAAGTTGTCATTATCAGGCTTTAACAGAAGGAAATGTTCAGAAAAATGACAACTCTCATTTACTTAATTCTTTTAACATCCTAAAATGTCCCAAGGCACTTCACTGAAGCATTCTCTTTCTCTTTTCAACAACCATACCCCAAGAGAGTATAATGGGGAACATGGGCCTCCATGTTAATTGTGGTCCAGAAGCATGAATCATATCCATTGGTAGCACATTCATCCAGTTTGTTCATTGTCTATCTCGATCGCTTTTACCATCAATCTTTCCCATCAGCATCAGACTTTTTAATTTGATTTCTTATTGCAGCCCAAGAGATCCCAAGTCTGCAGAGTTCATTTAGTTTCAGATTTTGGTCGTACTAACCCATTGCGTGACTTGTCCCAAAACCCTTCATTATACACCTCAGAAACCACAACTAAGCAGCATCAATTCGTCTCTATACGACTTTGCTGATTGTTCAACACTCAGTTCAAAGAGGCATTATCAAATGAAGACTCATAAGGTGATATTAGAGCAGTTGACCTAGAGCTTGGTTGAAGAGGTAGGTTTTAAAGGAGGAAAGGGAGGTGGAAAAGTGGAGGGAGGGTATTCTAGGGTTTATTAGGGCTTAGACAGCTGAAGACATAGCTGACATTGGCGAGGTGGCCAAAATCAGAGTTGCACGAGAGGCCAGAAGTAGAGGAATAGAGATCGCAGAAGATTTTTAATACTCGAGATTATAGAGATAGGAAGGAGGCAAGGTTTTTTTTTAATTCCTTCTTGGGATATTTGTGTCATTGGTTGGGTCAGCATTTATTGTCCATCCCTAGCTGCTGTTGAACTGAGTGGTTTGCTAGGCAATTTCAGAGGGCGGTTGAGAGTTAACCACATTGCTGTGGATCTGGAGTCACGTGTAGGCCAGGCCAGATTAGGACGGCAGATTTCCTTCCCTGCAGAGCATTAGCGATCCAGATGGGTTTTTCCAATAATCAGGAGATTCTTAATTTTTTTTATTGAATTCAAATTCCACCATCTGCCGTGGTGGGATTCGAACCCAGGTCCCCAGAACATTAGCTGAGTTTCTGGATTAATATTCGAGCTATAATACCACGAGGCCATCACCTTCCCCAAAGAGTGATTTGAACACAAAGATGATGATTTTAAATTGAATCCTGATAGGTCAACGGGCACAGAGATTCTTCTGCAAATGCTTTTTTAAGAATTTATTTCCTTTCTGTACTGTGGTTCCATAGTTCAGAGAGAATGCCATGTTGTTCCTGGGATCACAGGGGAAATGCAGTAGTGTGTAAGAAATAAGTAAGAAGCTTGAGTCAAGTTTCACAGCAACTTCACTGCAGTGTTACTGTAAGCCTACTTGTGACTAATCAATAAACTTAAAACTTAATTGTTTGTGGGGTGTCGCTGATGAGAATAGCTGTTCTCTCTGCTATGTGACAAACAGCTGCATTTGTGTTTTGGTGTGGTAAGGTACTTTATAAAAGCGAGTATTATTTTTCTTTGTATTGCAGCAATGAATTCAAACTTGTTCTGTATTCGTTGGTGCGGTCAGTTTCTGCCCAGTCAGTGCTAGTCTGAAATCCACCTTTGAAGCAGATCTATGTGGGTGTCGGGTCTGTTTTCAGTTGGTTTTAAGTATCGGCTCCCTCTGTTTGTTCTGATTGCTCAGCCCATTGTACGCAGCATTGGACCCAGTGCCAGAGCAACTGGAGACATGAATAAATGCCTTTTTCAGCATTTTCTCAAAACAGCACAGTGAACAATAACTCTAGCCGGGACATTAAAACTCCATCTAAACAGCCATTTCATCGAGTTTACTGACAGTGCTGTGATTGACATCCCCCCTTTTTGCTCTGCTAACCTCCAAGTCATTAATAAATAGTATCAGGAAACAAAGAGAACAGGATTATTCATCTCATCGTGCCTGTGTGGGCTGTTTAAAAGTGCTATCCAGTTAGTCAAAAAACCCCATTCCTCCCCCATAGTCGAGCAGTATTTATCTTTTCAAATGTATACCCAATGTCCTTTCGAAAGTTACGATTGAATCAGGCAGTGTGTTCCAGACCATCGTAACCCACTTCATTCAAAACATTCTCATCTCCTCTCTCTTCTTTTTCCCAATTATCTTAAGTCTGTTTCACACAAGGGGTCACAGCACAGAAGGAAGCCATTCGGCCCATTGTGTCAATGCTGTCTTACTGCAAGAGCAACTTGGCTAATCGCACCCTCCCTGTCCTTTTTATTTGTAGCCCTGCATTTTCTTTTCCTTCCAGTGCTTATCCGAGTCTCTTCTGAAAGCCATGATTGAATCTGTCTCCACTACACTCTCAGCAGTGCATTCTAGATCCTGACCACTCGCTGTGTGAATCTGTCTCCACTACACTTTCAGACTGTACGTTCCAGATCCTAACCACTCAGTGCACACAAAAAGAATTTCCTTACTAAATAGTATCAGGAAACAAAGAGAACAGGATTATTCATCTCATCGTGCCTGTGTGGGCTGTTTAAAAGTGCTATCCAGTTAGTCAAAAAATTTCCTTGCTTGTCATTCATCATACATCAGTGTCTTCTGGTTCTAAACCTGTCAGCCGCTGGGAACTGTTTTTCCCTATCAGCTCTGTCCAGACCCTTCATGATTTTGAACACCTTTATCAAATCTTTGCTCAGCCTTCCCTTCTCCAAGCAGAACAACCCCAGCTTCTCCAATTTATGCACATAACTAAAGTCCCGAATCCCTGGAACCATTCTCAGGCATTTTTCCTGCACCTTCTGTAACACGTACACGTCCTTGCTAAAGCTGGGTGCCAGAATTAGGCACAATACCCCAGTTACAGCCAAACCAGTGTTTTATATGGGTTCACCATAACTTTTACTTTTGTATAATTATAATGGCACAGCGGTCAGCACTGCTACCTTACAGGACCACGGACCCATGTTCAGTTCCAGCCTTGGATGACTGTGTGGAGTTTACACGTTCCTCTGAAGTCTGTCAGCATTCTCCTTGTAGTTCACAATCCTTCCAAGCTTTGTGTCATCCTCATAGTTTGAAATTGTGCCTGGTACACACAAGTCCATGTCGTAAACCACTGTCCAGTCTGAAACACAGTGTCCGCTACTGTTGTTTGTTTGCTGTCGCTCAGTCAATCATTTATTCATGCTAGCACTGTCCCTTTGATTCCGTGGGATTCAACTTTCCTGGCACTTGATCCTTTTGGAAATTGTTGAGCACGTGTTACCCTCACAGATACCTCATCAAAAAACTCAAATCAATTTAGTTAAATATCATATTTCCTTAATCAATCCACTTTTGCCAAAATGATAGTTCTGGAGTCTCTAGAAACTTTTCCAACACCGAGGTTAAACTAACTAGTTGACAAGGCACGGTGGCACAATGTTTAGCACTGATGCCTCACAGCACCAGGGATCTGGGTTCAAATCCCGGCTTGGGTCACTGTTTGTGTGGAGTTTGCACGTTCTCCCTGTGTTTGTGTGGGTTTCCTCTGGGTGCTCCGGTTTCCTTCCGCAGTCCAAAAGACGTGCTGTTTGGCTGCATCGGCCATGCTAAATTCTCTCTGTGTACCGTAACAGGAGCCGGAGTGTGGCATCCAGAGGATTTTCACAGTAAGATCGTTGCAGTGTTAATGTAAGCCCACTTCTGACACGAATAAATTTTAAACTTTAACTCTTTGGTTGCTAGGTTTATCGTTGAAGCTTTTTATTGAGCAAGTGTGTGACGTTTGCAATCTTTGTTATCAGCGCTGTCAAAACACATCTCAATTTTTAACACCTCTATTAAATCTCCTTTGGATTGACTTATCCCCATTTAAACTTTTCCTGCAGGCGAGGTGCGTCTAACCCCGGAGGACTACGCCAGGGCTCAGAAGTACTGCAAGTACGCCGGCAGCGCCCTACAGTACGAAGACGTGGGGACAGCCGTGCAGAACCTCCAAAAGGCCCTGAAGTTGCTCACCACGGGGAGGGAATGAGTCCCTTACCTGCAGTGCCCACACATAACTTACATCCTCTCCACTGGTCCAAAGAACTAACCAGTCCGCAGCTCCACTTAGCCCTTGCATAGTAAAAGGGCCTTTTGTTTCCCCATCAATGCCCCACATACCTTGATCTGCAGACCGTGTTGCATTTTGTATCTCAAAGGAAGGAAGATGATGCTTTGGGTGCCAGGTGTGTGAATGTTAATGGCTTGGGTTTCATAGCTAAGGATTTTTTTTTAATTTTTAAAAAGGCACTTGTGATGGCAACACTAAAGAAATGTGCATCAAGTTCTTAATTCTGCTGCTTTTTCAGTGAGGTAGCTATCCTGTATACGGATACTTCAATTTAATGCAAGCACAGCAACCCGGGCGGGGGGGGGGCGTGGTTAGGTGTATAATGTCGTACAATTTTACATATGTTCAGTCAACAATAGAACACAAATCACGCAGCAATTTCACCCCACTTCTCCCATCCTTCGCGATCCCATCATGGTCGGGGGTAGATCAAGCCACAGCCGTGTTATGTAGTTTGGCTTGACTGTCGAGTGTAGCACGTTCTCAGACTTTAGGTAATCGGTTGTCCTCTTTGACAAGGACAACATTGACCATCTCAGCGAGCAGTGGAAAGTGATAGACAGCATTGCTGAGATTTCGGTCCGGGTTCTTCCGTGTATATATTTGAGAGGCAGGGGTATCATGATTTGTGTACCAAGCTGTCGAAGCAGATCTTAGATGCTGCGTGCATAGCCTGTCAAACCCCCTGGTGTCAATAGGCAGTACTTCCACTGACTCCCCAATGTCTCCCAAATAAATGTTCTATTAAACATATCCAGTTGGCCTTTGAGCTAATATAACCAGTTGCCAGAGAGATGTTCAGCATGCATGGAAGAAGTGTCATTAAGCATCTTGTCTTGTAATAAATAACTGTGATCTGACTGTTTCTCTTTTTCTCTGGAAGTTGAGGTGGGTTAAGTTGCACTGTGTATTAAGAATGTGTGTATGTGTGTGACTGAGGCTAGAAGTATCCTTCATAAATTATTTGCAAAGTGGAATAAGCCCAGTGCAACATGGAGTCAGCCCATTGCGTAATAGGTTTACCATTGCCTAATTTTCTTTATTTCGGGGACTTGACAATGTAAAGTAACAGTACTGATCAAGAATCATTGTGTTTTTTTCTTTCTGGGAGAGCTCTCAAAAGAAACAAAGCACATCCTCAGTGAATGCACCCGCTTCCCTTTGGCAGCAAGATCCTGTGGGCCTGATTTGCAACTGCCATGAAGTACTCCCACACGGCACTTTTTGTTATTTGTACTGATCAAACCATAACAGAAATAAAACATGTACATTTGATCTGTCACTTTATTGTACTATGGCATCCTTGCATTGAGAAATTCACCCTGCAGTGCAGTGTGTGACTGCATTGACCATCTTTCATTTTCTCTTGACAAATGCTGTCTCTATATCCAGAATAAAGTTGATCAAATCTCCAGTTTATTATACAGGGACCAGTTTTTTTTCACTAGTGTTGGCCATGGTTCAATTGGCAACATTGTGGATCAACCCAGAGCACGTGGACTGCAGCGTTTCAAAAAGGCACTCATCACCACCTCTTCAAGGGCAACTGGGGATGGGCAGCAAGTGTTGAGCAGCCAGTCATGCCCATGTCCCATGAACGAATGGAAAACAAAAGGTCAGAAAATGAGTCTTAAGACCTAATTTAGAGATTTGAATATTGTACCCTAATCTAAGCCGATGTTCCAGTGGAGTGCTTTCAAGTTAGTCGTCTACTCTCTTTGGTGGATGTCAAAGGTCTCAACGGTGTTTCAAAGGAGAACAAAGGCACTCTTCCAAGTGCCCTGGCCAATATTTATCCCTCAGCCTAAATATCGCTTAAACAGATGATCTCATTATTTATCACATTGCTGTTCATGCAAGCTTGCCGTGTGCAAATTGACTACTGTATTCCCACATTGCAACAGAGTACTTCAAAAGCACTCTGTTGACTGTAAGGTATTTTTCAATTTCAGCACTGGTGCTTGTAATCATAGAATGGTTCTATGTTTACAGGCCTATCATATCCATACTGGCTCTCAGCAATAATGACTCAACTAGTCCCCCTCCTTACTTTCTCAGAAGACTCAGGAAATTTGGCACGTCACTCAACACATTTTACAGATGCACCATTGAAAGCATTCTTCCTGGTTGAATCACAGCTTGGTATGGCTCCTTCTCTGTCCAAGACCACAAGAAACTACAAAGGGTCGTGAACGAAGCCCAGTCTATCACAGAAATTAGCCTCCCACCCCTTGACCGTGTCCGCACTTCCCGCTGTCACGGCAAAGTAGTCAGCATAATTAAGGACCCCATGCACCCCGGACATTCTCTCTTCCAGCTTCATCCATTGGGCAAAGATACAAAAGCCTGAGGATATGTACCAACCAACTCAAGAAAAACAGCTTCCCTGCTGCTGTCAGAGTTTTGAATGGACCTACCTTGCATTAAGTTGATCTTTCTCTACACCCTAGCTATGACTGTAATATTACATTCAACACTTGTTCCTTCCCTTCTCTATGAATGGTATGCTTTGTACAGCATGCAAGAAACAATACTTTTCACTATACTATTACTTGTGACAAATCCCCCATTCTTTCCTGAGGCCCTCCCTTGCTTTTCTGGTGAGCATCTCATTCCTTCATGAAAAACACTAACTAGCCTGACACCAATCTTCCATTGAGGATTGTAATTTACAAGAGACAATAATTGTTCAAATGAAGCCCTGTTTGGCTGTTTTGGTATTTATGAAATGATTAGAGTTTCCTGTTGAGAGCACTTTTCACAATCTCAGGACACCCCAACACTTCATTGTCAATGAAGTACTTACATATTTAGTCACAAGATGTGCTGTGACGTTACCAAAGGTGCTCAGGTTTTTATCTTTAGCATGTTGGACTTCAATCAAGCAACACCTTCTAAATAAATATGCATTGAGTTGGTTCAAAACTCACCTTATCATCTAAAGTCTTGTTAGCACTACCAGTCAGGACATCCAATACCTAACAGATATGAATGTCCTGCATCATTTTTAAAGCACAGTTGACTTGGCCAGCATTTATCCTTCCAAATCAGATAAACTGGTCAGGCTGTTCCTTATTGGTTGCACCTTGCTGCCGTTGCTATGGTTCCTGACAAACTGGCAGCGGCCACTCTTCAAAAGTTGCTCATTGCTGGCAAAGTGCTCAGGGAGGTCCCGAGGATCATAAAAAAGACTTCCTTATTTTCCTGCTGAGCTATATCGACACTTCACAAATCTGTGACCATTCCTCCCCTGCCCCACGACACGAACACAATATAAAAGAACTTGCAGTGGATTTATTGCTTGGATGAAGAGTGTTAACACCCCTGCCTGATAGACAACTAATCTAACCCAAGAAAGGGGAACCATATCAAAGTTAATTCGGTAAACATTAAACCATATAATAGTCCATTTCCTACCAGATGCGGATCACTAGGCATGGGGAACACACAGTAAAAGATTCCTCTTGTTAAGAAAGTCAAATGGAAATACTTTTAGTGTTATGGAATAAATCATAGATCCATATAGTGCCAAAGGGGGCCATTCAACCCATCAGGTACACCAACTCTCTGACAGCATCTTATCCAGACCCTATCCCCCCAATCCCACATATTTATCCTACTAATCTCCCGAACCTACACACCTTGAGACATTAAGGAGAAATTTAGCATAACCAGTCCATGGAAACTGCACATCTTTGGACTGTGGGAGGGAACTGGAGCACCTGGAGGAAACCCATGCAAACACAGGGAGAATGTGCAAACTCCACACTGTTACCCAAGACTGGAATCGAACCCAAATCCCTGGCACCATGACAGTGCTAACAACTGTGCCATCCAAACCACAAATGTTTTAAAGCAGTTTTTAAATATATGGGATGTGGGCATCGCTGGCTCAGCCGGCACTTATTGTCCATCCCTAATAGCCTTTGGTTTGATCATTGTTGGTTTTACTTTCATTAATTAGTATGTCCCAGTCAGATAGGAAACTGGAGCTGGAATGTACTTCACCTGCGTGTTTTCAAAACAGGACAATGTCAGCTTTTTCCTCAGTGTATTGTCTCCTTTCCCAGTGCAAAGAAGAGCCCCAGAACACAGATCCCACATTCTGCAAACTGAGCCCTGTTATTGACACGGCTGATATGGCTGCATGTACAATGTGCTCATAGAAAGTTGCCAGTCCCCGTGCTGGATCAGTTGCTGCATTTTCTTCATGTTTTAGACCGGGACCATTTCACAAACAATGGGTGGAACTCATGTCTCCATTTCTACCTATTTAACCTTTACAAAGCTAACTGGGTCACTCAGTAATATTTTCCAAGCCTGTCGTTATTGTTCATTGCTAGTTCCTTGCTGCTCCCGCACCACCACTTATACTATTGGCCAAGTGATTCCAATATTATGAACGGAAGCTCCACAATCATTGGCAGTGTTACTCCAGCAACAGAGAAACTTGTTGAAGAGTAGCAAAGCCAACAAACAGGCCGCCACCATTCCAGTTTAATCTTTAAGATCCACATTACATGTTCAATTGAAATAGCCAAAGCTGACAAAGCCCAAACAGAATTTGGCTACTTATAAACAATTCTGAACATAACCTAATAGCAGGATAAATTATACCAGAAGAACAGTGACACATAGCTTTACCATAACTTAAGCTGCAGACGTTTTGTAATACATAGAACATAGAACACTACAGCACAAACAGGCCCTTCGGCCCACGAGTTGCGCCGATCACATCAACACCTATCTATAACCCCCAATCCCATAAAACCTCATATACTCATCCAGAAGTCTTTTAAAAGACCCCAGTGAGTTCGCCTCCACCACCACTGACGGCAGCCGATTCCATTCACTCACCACCCTCTGAGTGAAAAACTTACCCCTAACATCACTTCTGTACTTTCCTCCCCGCACCTTAAACCTGTGTCCTCTCATAGCGACCATTTCAACCCGGGGAAATAGCCTCTGAGAATCCACCCTATCTATTCCTCTCAACGTTCTATAAACCTCTATCAGATCGCCTCTCAACCTACGTCTCTCCAGGGAAAAGAGACCCAGTTCCCTCAACCTAACTTCATAAGGCATGCCTCCCAGTCCAGGCAACATCCTTGTAAATCTCCTCTGTACCCTTTCAATAGCTTCTACATCTTTCCTATAGTGAGGCGACCAGAACTGCGCACAGTACTCCAAATGAGGCCTGACAAGGGTCTTATAAAGTTGCAGCATTACCTCCCGACTCCTAAACTCAATCCCTCGATTTATGAAGGCCAGTACACCATACGCCTTCTTGACCACCTCTTCCACCTGCGAGGCCGATTTAAGAGTCCTGTGGACCCGGACCCCAAGATCCTTCTGCTCCTCAACACTACCAAGACTCCTGCCCTTGATAGTGTACTCGTTCATCCCGTTGGTTCTACCAAAATGGACGACTACGCATTTATCTGCGTTGAAGTCCATCTGCCACTTCTCCGCCCAGTCCTGCATCCTATTTATGTCCTGCTGCAACTTTTGCCATCCTTCCAGACCATCCACAACACCACCGACCTTCGTGTCATCAGCGAACTTACTTACCCATCCTTCCACTTCCTCATCCAGGTCATTTATGAAAATGACAAACAGCAAGGGTCCTAGAACAGATCCCTGGGGCACTCCACTGGTGACTGACCTCCATTCAGAAAAAGACCCATCCACAACCACTCTCTGCCTTCTGCAGGCAAGCCAGTTCTTGATCCACAAGGCCAAAGGCCCTCGGATCCCATGCCCTCTCACCTTCTCAATACATTAATTTTACGGCTATACGTAAAAGCTGTGATTGCTTTTGGCATCACTGGGACGAACTTTACAACCATAGAATCCTACAGTGCAGAAGGAGGCCGTTCAGCCCATCAAGTCTGCACTGACCACAATCCCACCCAGGCCCTATGCATTTACCCTAGCTTGACCCCTGACACTAAGGGGCAAATTATCATGACCAATCCACCAAACCTGCACATCTTTGGAGTGTGGAGGGAGACGAGCACCCGGAGGAAACCTACACAGACACTGGGAGAACATGCAGACTCCACATAGTTATCCAAGCCGGGAATCGAACCCCAGTCCCTGGTCCTGTGAGGCAGCAGTACCGCCTTTAGGTGCTGCTTAGGTGCATTGGCCATATGTAAGCCTACTTGTATGACTAATAAATAAAATAAAAAATAGTGGTGATGTAGGAGCTTTATTTTGTGGGTTGTGGGTAGCTGGCTGCTTCTCCTGAACATTTTGACCCTTCATCATTTTGGAGTTTGCTATCATTCAAAATATAAACCTCAGCACAATTTTTTATCATTACATCAAACACACTCATATTGGTCCCACAGGTCCGGAGAAGGAAAGGTTCCAAGCCAATTGCTGCATTCAAACCAGATGCAATAAGTCAAAATATTTCACATATTGAATGTCCCAGAATGTTCCATTGAATAAGTTACAAAATGCTTGCTCGCACATGGCAGCTCCTACAAATAGCATGGTGATAAATGATTTTTTTTTTAGTGAGGGATAAGTATTGGATAGATCAGTAGAACCCCGTGCCCTTCTTTGAGTTGCGTCCTGGGACCCTGTACATCCACTTGAGAGGACAGATTGGGCCTAGGTTTTGTACCTTATCTGAAAGAGAGCACCTCCAACAGAGCAGTACTTTCTCAGCACTGTACTCGAAGTATCAGCTTAGAACCATAGAACTCTTGCAGTGTAGAAGGAGGCCATTTGGTCCATCGAGTCTGCACCGACTCTAAAAACAGAGCATCTAGCCCTGTAACCATGGTAACCATTTACCAAAGCTCATATATCCAACCTACATCTTGGGGCACGAAGGTGCAATATAATGTGGCCAATCCACCTAACCTGCACATCTTTGGAATGTGGGAAGAAACCGGAAAATCCGGAGGAAGCCCATGCAGAACCAGGGAGAATGTGCAAACTCCACACAGACATCCAAAGCCAGAACTGAACCTAGGTTCCTGGCGCTGTGAGGCAGCAGTGCTAACCACTGTGCCAGCATGCCACCCAGATGAATTATCTTAATAACATTCAGATATATAATACCTCTGCACCATCTTTTACATTTATTTTTGCTTACATTTATTCTAAGCAACTTTAACAATTGCTTTTCAATTATAGACAATAGATTTTAGAACCTGCAAATGTTTTTAGTCTCTCTTTCAAGGAGGCAGTATTCCTGTACTATATATTATCCCTGTTGGTAAATATTTGAAATTAATAACTGAAATTAATAAATGACCTTACAAAACTCATACGTCAGATATGTAAACAACTGCATGACATATGAACCCAATGTATTTAGGACACTTTGCACTATACAGAGGAGATGTTAGGGGTACGTTTTTCACTCAGAGGGTGGTGAGTGAGTGGAATCGGCTGCCGTCGGTGGTCGTAGAGGCGAACTCGCTGGGGTCTTTTAAAAGACTCCAGGTTGAGTACATGGGATTTATTGGGATTGGGAATTACAGATAGTTCTATGGCCTGGTAGGTACGGATATGATCAGCGCAGCTTGTGGGCCGAAGGACCTGTTTGTGCTGTAGTGTTCTATGTTCTATGTTCTATATTGCACCATCTGAAATGTGGTCAGGAAGCATTTGAACTCTTTTAGAATGCAGTATGCCCTGCACTGTCCTGCTGTCTCACACTCGGACATTCAACAATCCGGCTGAGGCTTTGACTTTTTAGAATCTGTAACAGGTAGTGACTCAGAACCGTAATTCGCAGCTCATTGTTAATCTTGGACTGTACCCCCTGTATTTATTTCCTCATGTTGATCCTGTACTGTGCCTATTCATATTGGCAGGACTGTTCTGTGAAAAAGCCATAAGGTGAATTTTGCCAACTATCCTCTTCTCCAGTTTGCCACTGTTAATCCTTGTTCATCCTTGAATGTATCCCCTGGGAATTCACCTCTTAATTTATCCTGATATGTGAGTTATGGATAGAGACAATTCAACATCCTTGACATCCTGAGGCAAATTTCACCAGCCATCTTGTTTTGAGTCATATTTTGCAATTCTTTTGTCAATCCTTGTTACTCCTTCACCGTATCCCCTGAAATTCCATCTTTTAGCTTTTTGATTTGATTTATTACTGTCACATATTAGCATACAGTGAAAAGTGTTTATCCTTGCGCCCTATACAGAATAAGTATACCATTCATAGAGAAGGAAATGAGAGAGTACAGAATGTAGTGTTACAGTCATAGCCAGGGTGTAGAGAAAGATCAACTTAATGCAAGGTAGATCCATTCAAAAATCTGATGGCAGTAGGGAGGAAGCTGTTCTTAAGTCGATTGGTATGTGACCTCAGACTTTTGTATCATTTTCTTAATGGAAGAAGATGGAAGAGAGAATGTCCACTGTGCGTGGGGTCCATAATTTGCTGGCTGCTTTGTTGAGGCAGCAGGAAGTGTAGACAGGGTCAATGGATGGGAGGCTGGTTTGTATGATGGGTTGGGCTACATTCACGACCTTTTGTAATTCCTTGTGGTCTTGGGCAGAGCAGGAGCCCATACCAAACTGTGATACAATCAGAAAGAATGCTTTCTATGGTGCATCCGTAAAGGTTGGTGAGAGTCATAGTTGACATACCAAATTTTCTTAGCCTTCTGAGAAAGTAGAGGCGTCAGTGGGCTTTCTTAACTATAGTGTTGGCCTGGGGGTACCAGGACAGGTTGTTGGTGATCTGGACACCTAAAACTTGAAGCTCTCAACCCTTTCTATTTCGCCCCCATTTATGTAGACAAGGAATGTTTTCCTTTATGCTTCTTGAAGTTGATGACAATCTCCTTTGTTTTGTTGACATTGAGGGAGAGATTATTGTGGCCGCGCTAATTCACCAGATTCTCTATCTCCTTCCCGTACATTGTTTGAGATCCAACCCACTATGGTGGCATCATCAGCAAATTTGAAAATCGAATTGGAGGGGAATTTGTCTGCCCAGTCATAGGTGTATAAGGAATATAACAGAGGGCTGAGAACACAGCCTTGTGAGGCACCGGTGTTGAGGATGATCGTGGAGGAGGTGTTGTTGCCTATCCTTACTGATTGTGGTCTGTGAGTTCGGAGTTCGGGATCCAGTTGAGAGCGAGGTGCCGAGGCCCAGGATACAGAGTTTGGAGATGATGAGCATAGTTGATCATATTACGTAATTTATCACATTGATAAGGGAAATCCTATGAATGTAAATGATCACAAATTTTCGCTTCTTATCCTGACACCCTGATGAACCCAGGAGCATTCATTTTTTATTATTCATTCATGGGACATGGGTGTCGCTGGCTGGGCCAGCATTTATTGTCCATTCCTAGTTGCCTGAGGGCAATTGAGAGTCAACCACATTGGCTCTGGAGTCACATGTAGGACAGACCAGGTAAGGACAGCAGATTCCCTTTCTAAAGGATATTAGTGAACCAGATGGGTTTTTCCGACAATGGTTTCATGGTCATCAGTAGATTCTGAATCCCAGATATTTTTAATTGAATTTCAATTCTACCATCTGCCGTGGCAGGATTCGAACCCAAGTTCTCAGAACATTAGCTGAGTTTCTGGATTAATTGTTCAGTGATAATGCCACTTGGCCATTACCTCCCCTTTCTACTGAAAGCAGAAGAAACCAAAGACCACGGATGGTGCCAGATAAAGTGTAATAACAATAGAAAGGTGCGGACAAGTCTGCCAGACAGTTCGGCTGTGGTTGATCTCACTCCCAGCTGGACTTTCAAGGAAGAAAATAACATCAAAATATTTCAGTTCTGCAAATTCCCCTGGATCATTTTCCAACTAAATTCCATTTCGTGAAATTGTACAATGACTTATTATTTATGAATGTGCTAAGAAGTTAAAATGAAGTTCATTTTCCTGCTATTGTGACAAAGATGCAAACCTGGTTAATTCTGATGACTGTTTCCTGGGGCATTTTGAACAGTTTCTCTCTGTTATTTTGGGCTTCATCTCCTAGGCGTTCCAAACGGTTTCGCGCTGTTGATGAAACAGGTTTTTTTGGGCCATTCCCAGCGAGCTCCTGAGGTTGTTTCCCCGTGTTTCTATCAAAAAGAATGGCCCTCGGATATTCAGAACAATATTGTGTGATCTTAGCGTTCGAGCTTTAGGAGAAAATGGAAGTGTATAATTTCATGCAAGGGCTAGTGAAGAGCTGGCGCTCACTCCCAGAGAGCTGTGGATGCAGGGCTTCAGTTAAAATTTTCACAACAGATTATTACATGAATAGGATAGGAATAGAGGGATATGGTCCCCAGAAAGGTAGGTGGTTTTACTTCGGACAGGCAGCATGGTCAGTGCAGGCTTGGAGGGCCGAAGGGTCTGATCTATGCTGCGATTTTCTTTGTTCCTTTTTGTGCCTGCGTGCCATTGGAATTTTAAGGTGATTGGTGGGACCAAGGTTAATGTGTAACTGAAGGTTAGCACCATCCACAATATGATGTAGAGAGTCACATAATAAGGGAGTCTGGAAGAACAGTCTAGAAATAACAGTCTGGAGGCAGCACCATGCATACCAGTAGCGTAGGATCTGTAAATAGTTAAACACAATCAATGTTTAAACATACAAGTCTCAAGACCTCATTAAGACATCTAAAGAAACCATATTGCAAAGGAGATGGATATATTTTTCTTAGGTTACCAAAGGATCTTGACCATAGACATGCAAATTGAGTTCGGGTATAAATTAAATTTGATTTGTTATTGTCACATGTATCAATACACAGTGAAAAATATTGTTTCTTGTACACTATACAAAGTATACCATTCATAGAGAAGGAAAGGAGAGACTGCAGAATGTTACAGTCATAACTAGAGTGTAGAGAAAGATCTATTTAATGCGAGGTTGGTCCATTCATGCAAACTAGCCTCCCATCCATTGACTCTGTCTACACTTTCTGCTGCCTTGGCAAAGAAGCCAGCATAATTAAGGACCCCTCACACCCCGAACATTCTCTCTTCCACCTTCTTCCTTCGGGAAAAAGATACAAAAATCTGAGATCATGTACCAACTGACTCAAGAACAGCTTCTTCCCTGCTACGGTCAGACTTTTGAATGGACTTACCTTGCGTTAAGTTGATCTTTCTCCACACCCTAGCTATGACTGGAACCCTACATTCTGCACTCTCTCCTTCCCTTCTCTATGAACGGTATGCTTTGTCTGTATAGCGCGCAAGAAACAATACTTTTCACTGTGTGTTAATACATGTGACAATAATAAATCAAAGCAAATCATTCAAAATTCTGATGGCAGTAGGGAAGAAGCTGTTCTTGAGTCAGTTAGTCCATGAACTTAGACTTTGTATCTGTTTCCCGATGGAAGAAGGTGGAAGAAAGAATGTCCAGAGTGTGTGGGGTCCTTAATTTTGCATTAATCATGATCTAATTGGAAGGCAGAGCAGCCTTGAGGGGCTGAATAATCTTCCCCTGTGCCTAGTCATCTGTTTTTAGTGATGGTGGATAAATATTGGCCAGCAGACAAGAACTAACTGGCTCTCCTTCAAACAACTAGTGCAGCGAGTCAAGACTGACACCCACACACACAGGATCCTGAGATTTTATTCTACAAACTCTCTGGATTGGGAGAGAATAATTTCATGTGGTTGTTTGCACATTAATTTCATAAGAGAACATCAGGAAAGGATTTACTGTTGGGAAAGATTGAGAAGGTTGGGTCTCGTTTCTCTGCAAAAGGAGACCAAAGGGAGATTTGTAAATCGCGAGAGGATGAATATGGAGGAACTGCTTCCACTTAACGAGCTGAGAATAAGGGGGTTTAAAAATAAGATAGTCACTTACAGTTGAAATAAATAATTCAGGCAGCATTTCTTTTTTTTTCCCTTTATTCTCCATGTGATGTAGGTAACATTGGCAAGGCCAGCATTTGTTGTCCATTCTTAATTGGTAGCATCTGTGGAGAGAGAAACAAGAGTTAATGTTTTAAACCAGCCCTTCATTAGAACTTCATCAGCAGTCTCTCCAGAACATCCTGAATTAGGGGAAGTGGTGGCCAACTGGTATTGTCACTGGACTAGTAATCCAGAGACCCAGGATAATGCTCCGGGAATCCAGGTTGCAATCCCAGCATGGCAGATGGTAAAATTGGAATCCAATGGAAAATCTGGAATTAAAGTCTAATGAAACCATTGTCGATTGTTGTAAAAACCCATCTTGTTCACTAATGTCCTTTAGGGGAGGAAATCTGCCGTACTAACCTGGTCTGGCCTCCATGTGACTCCCGATCCACAGCAATGTGGTTGACTCTTAAATGCCGTCTGAAATGGTGCAGCAAGTCGCTCGGTTCAAGGGCAGCTAGGGATGGGCAGCAAATGCTGACCCAGCCGGCGCGCCCACATCCAACGAATTAAAAAAAAAGTTTTGGAAGATTGTGGCTACAGAATCCGCAAATGCTTCACCTACCTCCCTGAAACCTTAGGGTAGCACGGTAGCACAGTGGTTAGCACTGCTGTCTCAGAGTGCCAGGAACCTAGGTTCGATTCCCGGCTTGGGTTACTGTCTGATTAGAGTTTGTACATTCTCCCCGTGTCTGCGTGGGTTTCCTCCCACAGTCTGAAAGATGTACTGATTAGGTGCATTGACCTGAACAGATGCAAGATTGTGGCGACAAGGGGAATTTCACAGTAACTTCATTGCAGTGTTAATGTAAGCCTTACTAGTGACGAATGAATAAACTTTAACTAAGAAAGAAACTTTCAGATCCTAGAACCCCTACAGCGCAGAAGGAGGCCATTCAGCCCATCGAGTCTGCACCGGCCACTATCCCACCCACACCCTGTTCCTGTAACCCCACATATTTACACTGCTGATCTCCCTGACGCTAAGGGGCAATTTAGCATGGCCAATCAACCCAACCATCTTTGGACTGTGGGAGGAAAGCGGAGCACCCGGAGGAAACCCAAGCAGACATGGGGAGAATGTGCAAACTCCACACAGACAGTGACCCGAGGCCAGAATTGAACCCGGGTCCCTGGCACTGTGAGGCAGCAGTGCTAACCACTGTGCCACTGTACCACCCTGGAGATTTATAAGTCATTATTTTTGCCAATAATGCCATTATTTTTTTCAAAGAATGTGTGAACTGAGTATTTTCAGGGCAAACCCAGTTCTGAAATCTGAAAGATGATTCTCAGTTTTCTACAGCTTTCTACATCAGAAATTGAATAACGAGAAATCAACTGTTAAATAATTCAGCTGAGTGGATATCCACTGCTTATGGGGTGTATAAAACCCAATGACTGCAAATCTTCACTCCCCTCATCCTGCTTCTGGTGGATTACCAAGCAACAGAGAAAAGGAATGTGAGAAAAATAGATGGAGGGACGAGAGATTGCAGGAGGGAAAAACAGCTGGCAGAAGGAAAGAATGACTTGTACTTGTTGCATACATTCCCAAAATTGGCCAGGGTTACTTCATATACAAGCAATTAATTCAAAGTGTAGTAATTACTGTTGGAAACAAACACTTGTTGAAATAGAGAAGGAAACCACAAGAGGTCAAAAAGAACGCCAATACAAAGTATGACACAAATAACAGAGGGATAAACAAACAAATAAATCAACTCCGCATCTCATCCACAAATAGCTGATTGGTTCACGCGTGGGAGTAGTAACCAATCGCACACTCCCGTTGGCAAATTTGTGAAACCTCCCAACACCCTGTTACCATGGAGAAAAGGCTGCCTCACTGATATTGATGTGAGTTGCATAATGCCAAACCTGCACCCCAATCCAGTCCACTGGATTCAGATCAATCAGCACACGAGTGGACATAGGTGATTAACATTACAACTGCTCTTTATTGCTGTAACAGTCAAACTGATCAGAAAACGGTGATTTCAGAGTGCACTGGCCTGCAAAATCCGGCAAGCCAGACATCACAGATCTCCCAATATCCAACCATCAGCAAGTGCACTCAAGATAGTGCTGGGATGGGGGAGGGGGCCGGGGGAGGCATGCCATGAACTGACAATGGCCAAGATTATCCTTATGAGCCTTGGATTGTCCAACCCTTCTCCCTCTGGTTCTCCCTCTGTAGTTTCAAACTTGGCAGGACCTTCCAATCACCCAAGGGTATCGCACTCACATCAGTTCCAAACAAACATGGCAAGGGAAATCCTGGGGTCCTGGACATTGCTTGTGAAAAGGGGCTTAACATTGTGGACAGTCAGTGTCCTCTCACAGTGGAACTGGTCACTATTTGTTGAGTGAAGAGAGATTAAACAGTTTAGGCCTATACTCGCTGGAATTTAGAAGAATGAGGGGAGATTGAAATTGAGGTGTACAAGATGGTAAAAGGTATGGATAAAGTAGATGTGGAGCCAATGGTTCCACTTGTGGGACATTCTGGGATGAGAGGTCATAGTCTTAGGATAAGGGATAGCAAATTTAAAAGAGAGGAGGAGGAACTGCTTCGCCCAAAGGGCTGTGAATCTGTGGAATTCCCTCTCCCAAAGTGCAGTGGATGCTGGGACAGTGAGTAAATTTAAGGAGGAGTTAGACAGATTTTTAATTGGTAATGGGTTGAAGGGTTATGGGGAGAAGGCAGGAAAATGGGGATGAGGATCATATCAGCCATGATCGAATGGCGGAGAGGACTCGATGGGTTGAATGGCCTAATTCTGCTCCTACATCTTATGATTTGATGAATTTACGAACAATTTGACCAATGGTTACCAACCTCATTTTGAGATCAATACAAAAAAATTACAAGAATATACATTTATATAGCGGCAAGTTTGGTGCAATGGAAGTGCTTCATTGGAACAATATAAATTTGGACGACAAGCCGCATACAGTGATATTAAGGCCCACTAAAGCCAGGAAATGGCAGTGAAAGTTGGCCCTCAGTAGGAATCTCAGTCAGTGAGACACTGGGAGAAGGGGTTCCATTTTCTGAAGCATTGCAGTTCCCAGGCCTCGAGGTTAAGAAGTCACACTGCTTAAATATGGCAATGAGTGAATTAGAGACTGGAATCTAACTGGGAGATTTGAGTCGTTCATGTGTAGTATAATGGATACCTGGGAGTGAATTCAAAATTGGAATCCAATCAAGAGATTTGGGTAGCTTATGTATAGAGTAATGGTTATGTCTACTCTTCGATGTGATTCCGTGCTGGTGCAGCAATTTCTGAACAATTCTGAGCGCACTAATAATAAAAATAATAAAGAAAGCGAATGGAATGTTGGCATTTATAGTTAAAGGAACAGAATATAAAGGTAAGGAAATAGTGTTGCAATTAAACAAGGCATTGGTGAGGCTGCACCTGAAGTATTGTGCAGAGTTTTGGTCCTCGTAAATTGAGGAAAGATGCAGAGGCATTGGAGGCAGTTCAGAGGAGGTTCACTGGATTGATTCCAGAGATGAGGGGTTTGTCGTATGAAGAGAGACTAGTCCGACACTCTCTGGAATTTAGAAGAACGAGGAGAGATCAAGTTGGGATATACAAGATGATAAAACTTTATTTATTAGTCGCAAGTAAGGCTTACATTATTAACACTGCAATGAAATTACTGTGAAATTTTCCTAGTTGTCACAGTCTGGCGCCTGCTCGGGTCAATGCACCCTAGCCAGCACGTCTTTCAGACTGTGGGAGGAAACCGGAGCACCCGGAGGAAACTCATCCAGACACAGGGGGTACGCGTGAACTCTGCACAGTGACCCAAGCTGGGAATTGAACCTGGGTCCCTGGCGCTGTGAGGCAGCCGTGCTAACCACTCTGCCATCAGGATAAAGTAGACATGGGGAGGAATGCATCCTCGTGTGGGGCATTCTACGACAAGAGGTCACAGTCTGTGGATAAGGGGCAGCAAATTTAAAACAGAGTTGAGGAGAAACTACTTGTCCCAAAGGGTTGTGTATCTGTGGAATTGGCTATGCCAAAGTGCAGTGGATGCTGGGACAGTGAGTAAAATTAAGGAGGAGTTAGAGAGATTTTTAGTTGGTAATGGGTTGAAGGGTTATGGAGAAAAGACAGGAAAATGGGGATGAGGAGCATATTAGCCATGATCGAATGGCAGATCAGACTCGGTGGGTCAAATGGCCTAATTTTGTCCCTATATCTTACGAATTTATGAAGAGTTACACGAGAAAAAACATTTTAATTAAAAGAAATGAAAAACATCCAATTTAAGATAAACAGTCGAGCTTATAACATTTACATTAGCTAGGAGTACCATCTACTCATACACAGAGATCCATTCTCTGCAAACCAGGGGAATATGTTCAAGTCTATAGTTCCCCATTGCTTTCTCCATGGCAATGTATCAGCCAGTCAGAATCAATTGGCCAACCCAATCAGCACTCTTTTCTCCTGCAGTATAAAATGTTGTGATTGTTTGAAGTTTGCCATTCTTGTCTTTGTCCTGGTGAGTGAAAGACCAAAAGCTTCAACAACATGTCTGTCTTGTCAGCAATATTTGATGACATCAGAAACTGTAAATAATGGATACCCGGGGGCGAGTTCCATCTGGAGTCGAACCAAAGAGGATCAGGTAGTTTGCATTTTGAACAATAGATACCCAAGAGTCAGTTAAACCTAATGACACGCTCCTGGAAGAAAATTGTGCAATTTGTAGGTGTTCCTCTAACCACCAGTTAAAGTAACTAGTTGCCTTGTGAGGTGGTTACTTGGAACGTGGAAAGTATTTTGTGCTTGTGAGCTTATGTTCACCCCCATGGTAAGAAGTCTCACAACACCAGGTTAAAGTCCAACCAGTTTATTTGACAGTAAACCCCACAAGCTTTCGGGGCTCGCCCCTTTGTCAGGTGAGTTCCCATGTGGCAGAAAACATTTTGTTAAAAATTATTTTCAAAGTTTCTTCAAAACCACCCTGAGAATTGTGGGCTTCAAGTCTGTTTTGCCCTGGAATTTGTCTTGAGCCTGTTCACTGCCCTGTATTCGTTCATAGATCATAGAATCATAGAACCCTACAGTGCGGAAAGAGGCCCTTCGGCCCATCGGGTCTGCACTGACCACAATCCCACCCAGGCCCTACCCCCATATATTTTACCCACTAATCTCTCTAACCTATGCATCCCGGGACACTAAAGGGCAATTTTTTAGCGTGGTCAATCAACCTAACCCGCACATCTTTGGACTGTGGGAGGAAACCGGAGTACCCGGAGGAAACCCATGCAGACACAAGGAGAACGTGCAAACTCTACACAGACAGTGACCCAAGCCAGGAATCGAACCCAGGTCATTGGAGCTGTGAAGCAGCAGTGCTAACCACTGTGCTACCGTGCCACCCCATTCGAGCCTCGTTGCATCTGACTATGGCAAAGAGGATTCTCTGCTCTTCACTATCACCCCTATCGAAGGGTCGTTCTGACTCGAAACATTGGCTCCATTCTCTCTCCACAGTTGCTTTCAGACCTTCTGAGCTTTTCCAGCATTTTCTGTGTCTTTGCTTTACACTAGGGTTGGGGCGCAAAGTGTTTTTGTATCTTTCAAAGGAGAAATGCCACCCTCGTACTAATCTATACCCAGATAAAAATCAATGCTTCCTTATTAGGTTGTGAAGGCGCTCTCTGGCATGCTCTCAGATTTGATTTGATTTGATTTATGAACATCATATCTATTAACATACAATAAAAAGTATTTTTTCTTGCGTGCTATACAGACAAAACATAACGTTCATAGAGAAGGAAAGGAGAGAATGCAGAATGTAGGGTTACAGTCATAGCTAGAGTGTGCAGAAAGACCAACGTGATACGAGGCACATCCATTTAAAAGTCTGACAGCAGCAGGGAAGAAACTGTTTTTGAGTTGGTTGGCAAGTGACCTCAGACTTTTGTATCTTTTTCCTGAAGGAAGAACGTGGGAGAGAAAATGTCTGGGGTGCATGGGGCCCTTAATTATGCTGGCTGCTTTGCCAAGTAAATAGATGGGAGGATGGTTTGCATAATGGATTGGGTTACGTTCACGACCTTTTGTAGTCTCTTGCAGCGTTGGGTAGAGCAGGAGCCAGACCAAGCTGTGATACAACCAGAAAGAATGCTTTCTATGGTGCATCTGTAAAACTTGGTGAGAGTCGTAGCTGACATGGTGCAGGAGAGATGTGCAATGTGCTTTGAAATGTTATCCACTGCACCATACTCTCAGCAGATGGGAAACAGGAGGGGAGAAGTGGTTCGAGACTAACACCACAATGATCAAACCTGTCGTTGAAGCCAAATTTCAAAGTGAGATCAAAGTGAGAAGACTCTGAATGTACAAAAGAATTACACAAATTTCCACACACTGAGGGGGTGCGCCAATGGTTACTAGTCACAATTTTGCCAGAATATATACATCCAATGTCTTCTTACTCAGGGAATGATGGGGACATGTATGAAGGGACCAGAGATGGAGCAGGTCCATCAGTGACGAACTCAGCACCACTGGCAACAAAGACTGGATGTCAGGGTCAACCACAGTCAGCAGTTGGAGAGATGGGTGGGACACCACCTTGAGTTGTATTCTCGGGAGAACACAGTCACGAGGAAGCTCTAGATACCACGGAGAGCCTGCCTGTCTTGGCAGAGCTGGACATTGAACCCATAGTGTAGCCACTTAGCAACATTATTGAATCACTTCCCATGGGCAAAGTTCCAAGTCCTGGTGCTGCTCCGCCTGAACTCATCACGGTGGCACGGTAGTTAACACTGCTGCCTCACAACGCCAGGGACCCAGGTTCAATTCCAGCCTTGGGTCACTGTCTGTGTGGAGTCTGCACGTTCTCCCTGTGTCTGTGTGGGTTTCTTCCAGGTGCTCCGGTTTCCTCCCACACTCCAAAGATGTGCGGGTTAGGTCGATTGGCCATGCTAAATTGTCAGCGGGATTGGCTAGGGTAAATATATGAGGTTAAAGAGATGGGGCCTGGGTGGGTTTGTGGTCGATGCAAGCTCAATGGGCTGAATGTCCCCCTTCTGCCCTGTACGATTGACTATATGATTGGAAACATGGGAAGCCATCATTCCTGCAGCTTCTGTGTGAACTTCCCGGCCTCTGCTGGAGGGAGGGGACAGTGTCCTGGAATGTGATCCTGGACAAGGACAAAGGTGACCACAGCAATTACAACAACAACTATCGAGGCATCTTCCTGCCAAACATCATGGGGAAGGTATCTGCCCAGATACCCAGCGTGGAAGATCTAAAACTGATGTGGTCTCTAAAGTCAGGCAGCTGCAGGAGAGATGCTGTGAACAATGGAGAACGTTATATAATACCTTTCATTATCAAGGATGCGAGCAGAGACAGTAGTTGCTTCCCATGACGATGGGATAGGTAAGGTGATGGGTTTTTGATAAGCGAGGGGATTAAGGGTTATGGGGAAAAGGCGGGAAAGTGGAACTGAGCAGCGACAGATCAGCCATGATCTTATTGAATGGCGGGGCAGGCTCGAAGGGCTAGATGGCCTACTCCTGCTCCTATTTCTTATGTTCTTATGTACTTCATAACTCTTTGAAATCTGCGGTGGAATTAAACAGGTTTATGTTCTGACGTCAACACTCTTTGGCATATTCTTCCCCTTGCTGCCGTCATTTGCCTTCAGGTCACCTCCAGAGTCTGTCTGCTTACATTCCAGCACTGACAGAGAGCAGTTCAGCCTTACCGACTGCTATCCACAGCAAAACTGTGTCAGCAAAGAAGTCTCCAGGTTAAAGTCCAACAGGTTTATTTGGAGTGTGGTCCAACCCCAGCCCAACGCTGGCATCTCCATCTCAAAGCTGTGCCAAGTCCTCTCCTCAGACAGTTTCACTCCAAAGAGGATGCCACACACTAACGTTCCATACAGAGGAGCAAATGGACAGATTCTCTCACACGGTAAAGAGTTTGGTGTGACCATCGGCATCAAGAAGTCATTGACCAGGATGTGGTCTCGTCACAATCCCTTTTGAAAGGTTTTACACCATCCTACAAAGCCAGTGTTCAGAGTGGACCAGACAAACCCAAATCTATTCCCTACTCGCTCCAAAAAACAAATTCAAATTCCAATTACATTCAATTTATGGTCTCTACAAGAGAGACAAAGAAAATACAAGCTGAAAGATAAGGTATTGCTCCCCATCTTGGACTTAATCCGATGGTTGATCTTAGCCAAAAGCCACACCACAGTCTGTATCAATATTGTTGATAGCTTCACATACCTAGGCTCCACAATCACCAGCAATCTGCCACTTGTTGTTGGAATCACATCACAAAAGCTGCAGCTGTGAGGACAAGCTGAGTATGAGAGTATAGAACAACAGCAACTTGACTGAGAAGACCAAACTCCAAATCTACCAAGCCTGCATCCTCAGTGCATTCCTCTATAGTTGTGAGACCTGAATGCCATAAATTGAACAGGAAAAAATGCTAAACAGTCCCCATCTCCCTAGTCCTTGACATCTCTTGGCAGGACAAGGTCATCACCTCGGAAGTCCTGGATTATGCTAATTCCACCAGCATATAATCATTGCTCAGCCAATGAAATTTGCGCCTTTACATTGTTACTGAATGGATGACAGCCATATCCCCAAAGACCTTCTGTAAGGTGAACTGGCCATTGAACCTGAGGATGCCCAAAAGCTCTTTAGATACAGTGAAGTACTTTGGATGTTTAGTCACAGCTGTAATATAGGAAACATGGCAGGTTTTTTTTTGCACAGCAAGTTTCCATAAATATCAATGCAATGACATTTTGATTTGATTTATTAACGTCACATGTATTAGTATACAGTGAAAAGTATTGTTTCTTGCACGCTTTACAAAGCATACCATTCATAGAGAAGGAAAGGAGAGGGTGAAGAATGTCATGTTACAGTCATAGCAAGGGTGTAGAGGAAGATCAACTTAATGCGAGGTAGCTCCATTCAAAAGTCTGACAGCAGCAGGGAAGAAGCTGTTCTTGAGTCGGTTGGAACGTGACTTCAAACTTTTGTATCTTTTTCCCGATGGAAGAAGGTGGAAGAGAGAATGTCTGGGTTGAGTGGAGTCCTTACCTATGTAAGCTGCTATTACAAGGCAGTGGGAAGCGTAGACAGAGTCAATGGATAGGGGAGGCTGGTTTGTGTGACGGACTGGGCTTTGTTCACGACTCTTTTTAATGCCATTCTTCATAGTTTTAGCGGAACGTATAAAACAGCATCAAGTGGAAAATTATAGAGAGCACTGGTTAATGGAGGATACAGGAATGATGTTACCGATAACATATTATCCTGCGATCTGGGTCACTGAGACTGTCTTCTCACATTTCCACCTTTAAATTCTTCCCTCAAACTCTATAAAACCCATTAATATGCTGCATGTGCCATATTCAAGTTCACATGTGTGATCTTGTCATGTCCTGATGCAAAAGCCCATTCTACCCAAAGCAGAGTGGACGTACAACCTCCTTCCCTTTGGCCCATTCTTGTGCTTCTTCTTCAGAGCCTGGAGCCACTGAATAAAGCACATACGAAGGCCATACAGCCCATTGTGTCCATGAGCCCAACTCTCTGCATGAACAGAATGACTAGTTTCGCTCCCCTGCTTGTTCCCTGTGACTCCGCACATTCTTCCTTTTCAGACCTTTCTTGACCTCAATACTTGCATCAGTTGGAACAGTTTTTCCATGTCTATTGTTTCCAGATCCCACTAATTACCTCTGTCAAATCTAATCCAAATTGTTAAACGGCAATGCTAATATGAGAACCTCACCTTCTCCTAATTATGAGTCTCGGTTTTTTGGATTGCTAGTCCAGGAATATAGGGGTGGCACGATGGCACAGTGCCAGGGACCTGTGTTCGACACCCGGCTTGGATCACTGTCTGTGTGCTCACCACACTCCGGCACCCGTTCGGGTACACTGGAGGAGAATTTGGAATGGCCGATGCAACTAACCAGCGGGTCTTTTGGACTGTGGGGAGGAAACTGGAGCACCCAGAGGAAACCCACGCAGACATGGGGAGAATGTGCAGACTCCGCAGAGACAGCGACCTAAGCCAGGGATCGAACTTGGGTCTCAGGCACTGCGGCAACAGTGCTGACTGCTGTGCCACCCCTGTTGTTCCAACTTAGAATCAATACCCCATAGACATAAATCTTCTGCAGAATTAGTTAGCACAACAAGTATGCTCACATGATACACGATACCCAGCTTTTAACATCTATAGACAGAAATCCAAACAGCCATTTTCAAAGAAGATTATATCCTCAAGACAGCTAAACATAAAAGCGCACCTAGTCTCAGTAGCTTCCAGTCTTCAGACTTCAGAGACAGAAAAGGATACCTCTCTCTCTACAGCTTCCAAAACAGCAACACTCAGACAGCAGAACCTCCAACTCAAGTCCAAAGAGCATCTGCAAAAGTTGGAGTTTTCTTTGAAAACACAGCTATCCCCACTCATATGACCTGATCTGTCAATCATCCCATTTAAGCTCTACGCTGCCAGCCCAGGGGAACATTAAAACAACAGAACACTGCATTAGTTCAGATTAAAACAACATTGATGTCAATTATACTGCTTCAATAACAATAGAGGCCACCAGGCACAGACAAAATAGCACTGAACATAATGCCAGGGACTGCTAGGAACATCTTAAGTTTAAGTTTATTTATTAGTGTTACAAGTAGGTTTTCATTAACACTGCAATGAAGTTACTGTGAAAATTCCCTAGTCACTACACTCCAGTGCCTGTTCGGTTACACTGAGGGAGAATTTAGCATGGTCAATGTACCTAACCTGCACATCTTTGGTCTGCGGGAGAAAACCGGAGGACCCACAGGAAACCCGTGCAGATGCGGGGAGAACCTGCAAACTCCGCACAGACAGTGACCCGAGCTGGGAATTGAACCCAGGCCCCTGGCACTGTAAGGCAGCAGTGCTAACCAGTGTTCCACCATGCTGCCCCAGCAGACAAACTTGATTGAAATGCTTTTCCAAAAGGTGCAATATTCTCATACGATCCGTTACCCAGCAACGCAGAAATGGAGGAAACCCGCTGTGGTTTTTAACTGGGGTGAAGAGGAGCTGAGATTGGCCACTTAATCCCTTGAACATGTTCCACCATTCAATGAGATCATGGCCGCTCTGCAACCTCACTCGATACACTCACCTTTACCCCACATCCTGTCATATCTCCAGTGAACAAAAATCTACCAACCTCAGTTTTCAAAACTAACATTTCATTGAGCTTGGACTGCACTCTGTGTGTTGAGATGTTGCACCCCTGAACTGTCAGTAATTTTCAGACTAAACCTCTGGTCTGAGAGTCTTCAAGCAGCAGGAATAATGTCTTCATATAGCCAATGAGTTCCCCTTCATATCGTGAAAACTTCAATCCATTAACTCAGCAGTACAACCCCTCGTTTGTCTGATCTCTCTTGTCATCATTTAACTCTTGAAGGTGCTGGAAGGTAGCCTCATTCTTCTGACAATTTAATTCTGGTATGAGTTTGATTTGAAGTTTGATCTTGGTTGTCTGTCTGATTCATGCAAGTAGTTCACACAAAGCAGAGAAAATAACAGCACTATGAACTTAAAAACTAGAAGCAGGAGTACGCCCTCTGGATCTTCGAGCCTGCTCCGCCATTCATTTTGATCATGGCTGATCATTAAGATCAAGATCGTGATTTCCCCCCTTCCTCCCCATATCCTTTGATTCCTTTAGCCTCTAGAGCTTTATCTAATTTCTTCTTGAACCCTATCTAGACAGAGCACACCGTTCATTGAGAAGGAAAGGAGAGAGTGCAGAATGTAGTGTTACACTCATAGCTAGCGTGTAGAGAAAAATCAACTTAATGCGAGGTAGGTCCATTCAAAAGTCTGACAGCAGCAGGGAAGAAGCTGTTCTTGAGTCAGTTGACATGTGACCTCAGATTTTTGTATCTTTTCCCAACAGAAGAAGATGGAAGAGAGAACGTCTGGGGTTTGTGGGGTCCTTAATAAAGCTGGCTGCTTTTCTGAGGCAGCGGGAAGTGTAGACAGAGTCAATGGATGGGAGACTGATTTGCGTGATGGATTGGGCTACATTCACATCGTTTTGTAGTTTCCTGTGGTCTTGGTCAGAGCAGGAGCCCATACCAAGCTGTGATACAACCAGAAAGAATGCTTTCTATGGTGCATCTGTAAAAGTTGGTGAGAATCATAGTAGACATGCCAAATTTCCTTATTTTTTTCTGTATTTTCCTTTCACCGCCATTGATTTTATATCTTGGGTTTAGATAATTGAGTGATATTTCCTCTGAGGAGTTGGGCCCTCCAGCTGCTGGTTACTTTCATTTCATCAATAGGAAATGGTCCCAGGCGCGATGTGAAATGGGCCATTATTCACTATCATCGGACTTGGGTCACACCCCGCCCAGTAACGAGTATCAATTTGACTCCTTCCGATTGGCCAAATAGATGGCAATATCCTTTCCTGGGCTTTATGTTTCTCTGAGCCTGCATCAGGTATGAGCACTAATTATAGAATCTTAGAACTCTACTGTGCAAAGGGAGGCCATTCAGCCCATCACGTCTGTTGTGAGGTAGCAATGCTAACCACTGTGCTACCGTGCCACCCAAATCTGCTCAGATTGTGTGGTCCACAGGACAATAAAGCAATCCAATGGAGCTGCACGCCCTGAGAGGGATGGTCATAAATGGTTATCCAATGGGGAATGATTTTCCATCCGCAATGGATGCGAAATGGCAGCCATGGGCAGCGCGGTGGCACAGTGGTTAGCACTGCTGCCTCACAGCGCCAGGGACACGGGTTCGATTCCCAACTTATGTCACTGCCTGAGCAGAGTCTGCACATTCTCCCCGTGTCTGCGTGGGTCTCCTCTGGGTGCTCCGGTTTCCGAAAAACCTGCTGGTTAGGTGCTAAATTCTCCCGCAGTGTGCCCGAACAGGAGTGTGGCGACTAGGGGATTTTCACAGTAACTTCATTGCAGTGTTAATGTAAGCCTACTTGTGACACTAATAAATAACTTATAAAAAAATTGTAGGCACACCACAGCCCAGTCTGCGACATCAGTGCGTATAGATTCAACATTCCCATCCGGAATTCAGATTGGCCAGGGTGATTGGATGAGTGGGGATCATATCAAAGGGCATCAGGACCTGGAAGTTGAGGGAGAGCAGAACGAAATCTGGGAATTGGCAGACAGTTTGGGAAACTGTAAATCGATATGAAAGCATAAAAATATATAACTGCTGAGATATGTGTACTGCACTTACCTGGGAATGCAGCCAATTTGTACCTGAGTCTTGTGCCAACAAGAAATTCCAAACCACTCCTTACCTGTAGCCGGGAGTGGCGCGGGGATTTGTTTTGGTCGGACACGTATCACTGTTCCAAAAGAAAGGCAGGAGTGGATAGAACTGACAGGAGCCAGGTTTACAGCTGGGTGGGTGACTTGAATGCCGTTCACTATTGAGGGCTGACTCCAGGGGGTTCACAGCCCCCCAAGTTATTTTCTTACTGATGTTTAGGCAATTAGTCCCATAAACTGTAAATGAGCTAAATTGCCAGCTAATCTGTTAATATCTCAGGGAGGAACAGTATTTATTCCAAGCAATCCTGTTACTCCATGATGTACATACACAAATCCCAACTCACTCTGCAGCCCCTTCCTGGTGACTGCTCACGTGATGAGTTCCGCCAGTGTAGGCCATTGCCTGTTACCAAGGGAACTCATTCGGCAAGTCCCGCAGGGACAACAACAGAATAATAGAATCCTTACAGTGCAGAAGGAGGCCATTCAGCCCATTGAGTCTGCACCAATCACAATCCCACCCAGGGCCAATCCCCATAAGCTCACACATTTACCTTGCGCATCCCCCTGACGCTTGGGTCAACTTAGCACGGCCAATCAACCTAACCCAGACATCTTTGGAAACCGGAACACCCGGAGGAAACCCACGCAGACATGGGGAGAACGTGCAAACTCCACACAGACTCGAGGCCGGAATTGAACCCGGGCCCCTAGCGCTGTGAGGCAGCAGTGCTAACCAGTGTGCCAGGCCCCCAGAAGATGATGGAAAATTTCAGCAGGTCTGACAGCATCTGTGGAGCGAGAATAGAGACAACGTTTCGAGTCAGGACAACCCATCATCAGAGCCCCACAGGGAGATGAATCAGAGATTCCCATTGAAACTCATGGGGGGGTGGGTTATCACTTAATCTGTTTAATTGCTGTTGGTTGAAGACATGGGGTGGTAGATATGGATCAAAGGTGGTGGTGGTGGTGGGGAGGGGTTTGGGGGGGGGGGCACGGTTTCTTCCCTTCTCTCCACTCTTCTGCTTCAACCCCCAAATATCCGGGGTGAATTTTACCATTGGCAGAATGAACAAGGTCTTGGGTTGGCATCAGATCCAAAAGGCAGCAGCCAAAGCGTTCCCTCAGCATGGAGCGCCCGTCTAGTTTATCATCTCAAGCCCTGAAGTAATGCTTGAACCCACTGTGCATCAGAAACAAAAGTATTACCAACTGAATCATGCTGACAAGCTAAGCAGAAAGGGAAATGTCTGCACATGTTGATTGTATAAATTACCAACGACTAATGCAACTTGTGCACAGAACTCCTCAGTGGTCGTTCAGGCAGAAGCACATTTGAGTATGTTCAGATCGCGTGTGAACCGTCTATAAAACATCGCTGAACAGGTGAAGCTCTTCAAACTGAGGCCCTTCAGGCTTTATTAGAGATTTACGTCATCGCTGGAATGAACCACCCTCTGATTCTGTCTCCTCTGTCCTACCCCGACTGCAGACTCCAGAGAATCACGCAGAGCACATTGCATTGGAATGAACAACAACTCACGTTACCTAGTGTAATAAAATGCTTCAGAGTATTTCACAAAGCTTTCTCAGAACAGCGTTACAGGAGGAGGAGAGGCAGAGACGACTAAGAAAGGAATCCCAGAGCTTGGGTCTTTGGCATCTGAATGCACAGTCAGCAAAGGGGGAGTCCTAACAGTCAGGGGATCTCACAAACCAAAAGAGAAATCGCTGGAAAATCTCGGCAGAACATAAGAACATAAGAAATAGGAGCAGGAGTAGGCCATCTAGCCCTTCGAGCCTGCCCCGCCATTCAATAAGATCATGGCTGATCTGAAGTGGATCAGTTCCACATTCCCGCTTTCTCCCCATAACCCTTAATTCCCTTGTCTGTCAGAAACCTATCTATCCGTGACAAATATATTTAGCGAGGTAGAAAAGAGCTGACGTTTCAAATCCAGATGACCCTTTGTCGAAGCCCAAAGGTTGTCTGGACTCAGAACCTCAGCTCTCTTCTCTCCTTACAGATGCTGCCAGACCTGCTGAGATTTTCCAGCGTTTTCTCTTCTGGTTTCAGATTCCAGCATCCGCAGTAATTTGCTTTTTTCCAGGGATACTCACAAGGGTGAGGAGATAGAGATCTCAGAGATTGGAGGGCTAACGGAGGATGCAGAGATAGGATGGGATGAAGCTACGGAGGGATTTGAACTCAAAAATATGGGCATTTTAAATTTGGTGTTGAACCGGTCAGTGAATGCAGGAGTAACAGAACTTTGTGCCAGTTGATGTGATCATCTATTGGACATTATAACTTCCAAAGGAGATCAGTAGTCATCCTGTTTGTGGTAAGTAGTCTCACAACACCAGGTTAAAGTCCAACAGGTTTATTTGGAATCACGAGCTTTCAGAGTGACTCATCTGATGAAGGAGCGGTGCCCTGAAAGCTTGTGATACCAAGTAAACCTGTTAGACTTTAACCTGCTGAGACTTCTCAATGTGCCCACCCCAACGCTGACATCTCCACACCCTGTTTATGAGCGGAAGCAGGTTTCCCATTTGAAAGACGATGCTGTAACTGTTGGGTTGGTTTGGATACAGTTTGGGGCACGATTCCTATTCTGGTTGGCTGTGTACTCTGCTAGTGTACAACTGGTGTGGTGATGCCGGCGATGGACAGGGGTAAACACAGTAAGAAGTTTCACAACACCAGGTTAGAGTCCAACAGGTTTATTTGGTAGCAAAAGCTACTAGCTTTTGGAGCACTGGTCCCTCATCAGGCTAGTGGGCAACACTCCGAAAGCTAGTAGACAGCACTCCGAAAACTAGTATACAATTGGGGCACCTCCTTTAAATCAATTGCTATATAAAACCTCGGTTAGGCCACATTTGGGGTACTCTGGTCACACATTATCAGAAGGACATGGAAGCTTTGGAGAGAGTGCAAAAAAAGTTCGCCAGGATGTTGCCTGGTCTGGAGGGTGTTGGCTATGAGGAGAGGTTGGATAAACCAGGATTGTTTTCACTGAGGGGAGACCTGATCGAGATTACGAGAGGGATAGACAGGGTGGATAGTCAAAGGCTTTTCCCCAGGGTGGAAGTGGCAATTACAAGGGGGCACGGCTTCAAGATGAGAGGGGGAAATTTTAAGGGAGATATGCAGGGGAAAGCTTTTAACACAGAGAGTGGTGGGTGCCTGGAACGCGCTGCCAGAGGAGGTGGCGGAAGTGGGCACATCAGCAACATTTACGAGGCATCTGGATGGGTACATGAATAGGGAGGGAATAGAGGGATACGGATTGAGTAAGGGTAGAAGGTTTTTTTTTAAAATTTAGTTAGGGCATCATGATTGGCACAGGCTTGAAGGACTGGAGGGCCTGTTCCTGTGCTATAATTTTCTTTGTTCTTTCTTTGACACATTTGCTGTATTCATTTACAACATGCCCTTACGCTCAGAGATAAACCAAGACACGTCAAACAGGAACTCTTTGTGAGTAATCCAGGTCAATTAGTTCTGTGATATTGTCACCTTTATGAGGTTAGGGTTAAACTATTTGTTCAAACATGACTAATGGTTCTATTGAACTGTGACTTCCTTTGACAGGAATGGTTTGGACTTCCTTGAATTAATCACCTGAAACTGTCTCCTTCTTTGTCCACATGCAAAATATATTCCGTGCTCAAAAGCGAAACATTCGCAGGAATAGATTGTAGATTCAGCAATAGTAATGCGCCCATGTGAACATGTCACTGCCAGAGTCCACTTGTCAACCAATCACCACCCTTTCCTCGTGCAGTATGTTCTCTTTGAAATTTGCTATTCTTGCATCTGTCCTGCTGAATGCGATGGGAAGAATGGTCGGGTCTGGTGATCCTTGGTAGTAGCTCATCTCCTAACTCCTCAGACTGCTTCCAGTAGCTCAAGTCAAGAATGTGATGGAATCCTCTTCACACAATAGGATTGGCACAACTACAGCACATCTTGGGAAGCTTGAAACTTGATTCCACAACTGGACAGCAATTACTGAACAATCTTGACTGTGCTAAGAACTAACGTTAACTACCAGCCAAGCTCATAATGTGACTTACACTAGATGCGTGTCTGCGTTGGTTCCTCCGGGTGCTTCAGTTTCCTCCCACAATCCAAAGATGTGCGGGTTAGGTTGATTGGCCATGCTAAAATTGCCCCTTAGTGTCCTGAGATGCGTAGGTTAGGGGGATTAGTGGGTAAATATGTAGGGATATACAGGTAGGGCCTGGGTGGGATTGTGTTCGGTGCAGACTCGATGGGTTGAATGGCCTCTTTCTGTACTGTAAGGTTTCTATGATTTCTACACATTTTCATACATTTCGGCTCTGAACTCTGTGAACAGATGACTATGTCCAAACATTATGCCTTTTCCAATGAAACAGAAACATGGGTGACAACTGTTCCTTGGTGCCTTCCCCATGGCAATGCCTCAACCAATCAGAGTCAACTTGGCTTTCTTTGGAATTTAAGGAAGTTTGATTTGATTTGAGTTATTATTGTCACATGTATTGTCACGGTGCAGAAGGAGGCCATCGAGCCTTCACTGACTCTCAGTCTTACCCAGGCTTCCCACCTTGTCCCCTTAAACCACACACATTTACCCCATTAATCTCCCAAACCTATACATCTTTGAACATAAAGGAACAACTTAGAATCATAGAACCCTTAAATGCAGAAGGAGGCTATTTGGCCAATCACAATCCCACCCAGACTCTATCCCCATAACCCCATGCATTTACCCTGGCTAGTCCCCTTGTCACTAAGGGTCAATTTAGCATGGCCAATCCACCTAACCTGCACATCATTGGACTGTGGGAGGAAATCGGAGCACCGGGGGGAAACCCACACAGACACTGGGAGAACATGCGAACTCCACACTGACAGTGACCTAAGCCGGGAATCAACCCCAGGTCCCTGGCACTGTGAGGCAACAGTGCTAACCACTGTGCCGACAATATATGTTACTTATATATGTTGGTTATATATATTGGCCAAGCGTTATATATGTTATTGAGTCTGATTTGAAATAGTGCCAAAGGCTCTTTAATATTCACAGCACGGCTTGTGATCTATGCCACAGTTGAATCGCCCACATGGTGCTCAGATGGGTAGCCTTGCCCTCAGTGTTCCTGTGGAGATCTTTGACTGGCTATTGGAAATTTGGATGTGCGCTGCTCCCAATTTCTCATTCCAATGGAAATGTGTGAGCTGTTTGGGTTGAAATGCCCCAAGTCAACCCCCTATCAGCCGAGGGTCACAGCTCTCTGTCTGTGAATCCATGCCCAATGATCTCTAGACTCTGACTCCAATAAGCAGCCTGTCAGGTCAGGTGTCAAAGGTAGGGAGCTTAAATATGTCTTCTGACTGCTTCCTGTGGAATTTTACTTGGGGTAAATGCTGTCCTTGGCAGAGCAAGACAATTTAATTATATCCTGTCCTACTGCCAGAGGGACATAGCAACTGGTTATATGCACATAGTTGAAAATTGCACGAAACAGTCTGTGGCAGATGCGGTGGCACAGTGGTTAGCACAGCTGGCTCACAGCGCCAGGGATCTGGGTTCAATTCCCAGCTTGTGTCAGTGTCTGTGCGGAGTCTGCACATTCTCCCTGGGTTTGCTCCGGTTTCCTCCGACACTCCAAAGATGTGCTGGTTAGGGGATGCATTGGTTATGCTAAATTCTCCCTCAGTGAACAGGTGCCGGAGTGTGGCGACTAGGGGATTGTCACAGTTACTTCATTGCAGTGTTAATGTAAGCCTACTTGCGATGAATAAATAAACTTCTTTTCTTACTACTTTCCTCTGAATCAGGATGTCAAAGGTTCAAGCCCAGTCCATAGATTTCAGTATAAAAATCCAGATTGACATTTGCAGTGTAGAACTGAGGGAGTGCTGCTCTGTCAGGCATGCTGTCCATTAGGTGAAACATCAGACTGAGGGTCATTCTGGCCCCTGGCAAATGTATATGATCCCGTGCTATTATTTTGAGGAAGGACTTCACCCCAGTGTGCTGTCCAATGATTGTCCCTCACAGCAGCATCACTCAAAAAAAAGAAAAGGTCTTTGCTGTTCGCGGGATCTTGCTGTGCACAAGTTAGTTTCCTCCATTGCACCACTGACTACGCTTCAGAAGTGACTCAGTGGCAGTGAAGCACTTGGGGATATAGAATCAGAGAATCCCTATAATGCTGAAGGAGGCCATTCAGCCCATCAGGTCTGTACCGACAACAATCCCACCCAGTCCCTACTCCCACACATTTACCCTGCCAGTCACCCTAACACTAACAGTCAATTTAACATGGACAATCCACCTAACCCACGCATCTTTGGAGTGTGAGAGGAAACTGGAGCGCCTGGAGGAAACCCAGGCAGACACAGAGAGAACACGCAGTTCTGCACAGTCAGCCAAGGCTGGAGTTGAACCCGGGTCTCTGGTGCTGTGAGATAGCAGTGCTAACCACCGTGCCACTGCGCCGTCCACATCCCGAGGTTGCTATAGAAATGATCTACTTTATTTTTTTAGGTGTCAGAGCCAACTTAGTGAGCCAGCACTAACAGTAAGACACCAGGTTTGTGTAATCATTAGCAGCATAGTTGCAAGAGTAGGCCATTCAGCCCCTCGAGCTTGGGCCCCCACTGTGGGACACATGAATCTTACCACAGCTAAGGAACATTTAAAAAATTGTGGCACTTAAGAGGATGGAGTTTAATTGGGGCTTCCGTCTGCATGGAATTGTATACTTGCATTCTGATCATGCCAAAGGAAGCTGTAGGCATCAAAGATAAACCCCAGGCATCAGGAAATAAGTGACATTGAAAGGGCTTGTTTACTTCAGAGGCTGGTGAACTCTCATCACACTGACTCACGAATCTTTTTATAATTAAGGACAGGCCAGTACAACATGAGCGGGTAGGAACTCGAGATTGACAGGCCACCTGAAGCAACAGGGACCCTCCTGGCTCCATTTTACAGAAAGAAAGCTTTATTGTCTGTTCACACAGACACAACCATGATGGAAAATTCTGCAGCAAGTCCACGGCAGCACGGTGGCACAGTGGTTAGCATCGCTGCCTCACAGCACCTGGGATCTGGATTTGATTCTGGCCTCGGGTTGCTATGGGCGGCACGGTAGCACTGTGGTTAGCACTGCTGCTTCACAGCTCCAGGGACCCTGGGTTCGATTCTCGGCTCGGGTCACTGTCCGTGTGGAGTTTGCACATTCTCCTCGTGTCTGCGTGGGTTTCCTCCGGGTGCTCCGGTTTCCTCCCACAGTCCAAAGATGTGTGGGTCAGGTTGATTGGCCATGCTAAGAAATTGCCCCTTAGTGTCCAGGGTAGACGAGGTTCGAAGGATTAGTAGGTGTGATATTGGGGTGGGATTGCGTTCGGTGCAGACTCGATGGACCGAAGGGCCTCTTTCTGCACTGTAGGGTTCTATGATCAATCTGTGTAGAGTTGGACATTCTCTCCGTGTCTGTTTGGTGCTCTGGTTTCCTCTCACCGTCCAAAGATGTGTGGGTTAGGTGGATTGGCCATGCTAAATTTCCCCTTAGTGTCAGGGGTATTAACAGGGTAAATACATGGCATTATGGGGGAAGACCTGGATGGAATTGTTGTTGGTGCAGGCTCGATAGGCTGAATGGCCTCCTTCTGTACTGCAGGGATTCTAGCTCAGGACATCCCCGTTTCAGGCAGGGGTCCCGAGGGGGGAGCCTAATGTTTAATTTGAATGTGATATAAAAAGTGCTGAAAGAAATCCAGCTGGTCTAGTCACATCTGTGGAGAGAGTAACAGAGGTTGGGTTTTGAGTCTGTGTGAGTTGTCTTCAGAGCTAAAAGAGGGAGAAATGTGGTGAGATTTTTGCTTTTGAGAAGGGGCGAGGAACAGATGGAGGAAAATAAAAGGTCAGGGACAAGTTGAAGGCAGGAGAGATTAAAGATATCAAGGGCACAAGACGTAGTGAGTAGTAATGACAGTATTAAAGACTGTGGCAGCAGAAAGATCGGAAAGCAAGATAGCAGGATGTATGAATTTGTTGTGGAGTGGAGATGCTGGGCGTTGGACTGGGATGGGCACAGTAAGAAGTCTCACACCACCAGGTTAAAGTCCACCACGAGCTTTCAGAGCACCGCTCTTTCCTCGCCTGAGGAAGTCCACCAGGTTTATCTGGAATCAGGGGCTTTCGGAGCGCTGCTCCTTCCTCACCTTGATTGAAACATGTAAGATCCAGAGGGATCTGGGCAGGTTCGATGTGGAGATAATATTTAAGAATAAGGAGATGTCCATTTCGCAGAGAATCACAGAGTCCTCACGGTGCAGAAGGAGGTCATTTGGCCCATTGACTCTGCATTGATTCTCCGAAACAGCATCCCGTCCAGGCTCAACCCCCGTAACCCCACACATTTACCCTGCTGATCCCCCTGAAACCAAAGGGCAATTTAGCATGGCCAATCAACGTAACCTGCATTTCTTTGGAGTGTGGGAGGAAACCGGAGGAAACCCACGCAGACACGGGGATAACGTACAGACCCCACACAGGCAGTGACCTGAGGCCGGAATTGAACCCAGGTCCCTGGCGCTGTGAGGCAGCAGTGCTAACCCCCTGTGCAGAGATGAGGAGAACTTTTTTCCCTCAAAGGATCATGAGCCTCTGGAACTCTCTTCCTCCAAAGACACAGTGGACGCAGATTCTTTGAATATTTTTAAGGTGGAGCTAGACAGATTCTTGATGAACGAGGGGGTGAAAGGTTATTGAGGGTGGGCGGGAATGTGCGGTTGAGGTTACAATCAGATCAGCCATGGTCTTATCGAACGGCGGAGCAAGCTCGAGGGGCTGAGTGGCCTTACACCCATTCCTAATTCATACGTTGGCACGTTTTTAAATACACAGAACAAGGAACAATTCAGCGCATTATGGACTGTTTCTTCCGTCTTGGCTGTAAGATATGATTAATTACAGTATCACTCATTGGTATTGTGTAGTGAGGAAATTGTGTTTGGGTCGCTGACTCAGCAAAGTGGTTCAGTGCCTTGATCTTACGCAGTGAGGATAAACTGGTTTGTGTTCTGCAATTTTGCCCTATTTTCCATTTGCAACCTCAGAGAAAGATATACGAGAGCTTGAATCCGTGTTCTGTTACATATTAATAGAGATTGCAATATTTGAATTTTATTGTTATATGATTTTCCTCCTTAGCCCACTTAACCCATTTCTCCACTTTCTCACCTTCGAAAACCTGCTTCTCACCACACATAATTCTTCTATTGGCCTCTGTGCTCCTCACTCTGAAGCATCTTAGAATCTACAGTGCAGAAAGAGGCCATTTGGCCCATTGAGTCTGCACCGACCCTACCCCCATATCCCTACATATTTACCCACTAATCCCTCAAACCTATACATCTCAGGACATTAAGGACAATTTTAACAAGGCCTATCAACCTAACCCGTACATTTTTGGACTCCACACAAAAGTGCAAACACACACTGTGTCTTCAGATGGTCCTGACAGCTAAATTTGGATATTGTGAGATCATTACCAGTGAGGTAAAGTGAGGAATTGTGGGGCAAACCATAGCACGTCGTTGAAGCCAAAAGGTTTTCTGATTTCAAGAAGAAATTGGATATAGCTCTTGGGGCTAAAGGGATCAAGGGATAGGGGAGAAAGGGGGAATCAGGATATTGAATTTGATGATCGGACGAGCGCTGAGATCCTGTGTGGATCAGCTGGTGGGGGTATTCCCAGACATCTTCAACTTTTTACAACCATCTGAGGTCTCTATCTACTTCAAGAAGGCGACCATCATCCCGGTACCTAAGGAAAACTAGGCAACGTGTCTCAATGACTATCGGCTGGTGGCTCTGACACCCATCATTAAGAAGTACTTTGAAAGGCTTGTCATGGCACGAATCAATTCCAATCTCCCAGTCTCCCAACTACCGCTGCAACAGGTCCATGGTAGATGCCATCTCCCTGGCCCTGCACTCAAACCTGGAACACGTAGATAACAAGGACACCCTATACCAGGCTCCTATTTATTGACAAAACTCATCTCCAAACTCTTTGGCCTGGGCCTCGGCACTGCCCTCTGCGACTGGATCCCGAACTTCCCAATTCACAAACCACAATCTGTAAGGATAGGCAACAACTCCACAATCATCCTCAACACCAGTGCCCACAAGGCTGTGTTCTCAGCCCCCTACTATACTCCTTATACACCTCTGACTGTGCGGCCAAATTCCCCTCCAATTCGATTTTCAAGTTTGCTAACAACACTACCGTAGTGGGTCAGATCTCAAACAATGACGAGACAGAGTACAGGAATGAGATAGAGAATCTGGTGAACTGGTGCGGCAACAAAATAATCGCTCACTCAATGTCAACAAAATGAAGAAGATTGTCATCGACCGCAGGAAGTGTAAAGGATAACATGCCCCTGTCTACATCAATGGGGATGAAGTAGAAAGGGTCGAGAACTTCGGGTTTTTAAGTGTCCAGATCACCAACAACCTGCCGTGGACCCCCGCCACACTGACACTGTAGTTAAGAAAGCCCACCAACACCTCTACTTTCTCAGGAGACTAAGGAAATCTGGCATATCAGCTACGACTCTCACCAATTTTTATGTATGCATCATAGAAAGCATTCTTTCTGGTTGTATCACAGCTTGGTATGGGCTCCTGCTCTGCCCAAGACTGCAACAAACTAGAAAAGGTCGTGAATGTAGCCCAATCCAACCTGCAAACCAGCCTCCCATCCATTGACTCTGTCTACCCTTCCTGCTGCCTTGGAAAAGAAGTCATCATAATTAAGGACCCCATGCACCCTGAACATTCTCTCTTCCATCTTTTTCCCTTGGGAAAAAGATACAAAAGCCTGAGGGTACATACCAACCAACTCAAAAACAGCTTCTTCCCTACTGCTGTCAGACTTTTGAATGGACTTACTTCACACTAAGTTGATCTTTCTCAGCACCCTAGCTATGACTAATTCTGCACTCTCTCATTTCCTTCTCAATGAAGAAGAGGAATAAGGAGAGAAAGCAGTTGAACATGTGGCTACAGGAATGGTATAGAAGGGAAGGATTCAGATACCTGGATAATCAGGGCTCATTCTGGGGTAGGTGGGACCTCCACAAATGGGATGGTCTACACCTGGACAAAAGGGGCACAAATACCCTGGGGGGTAAATTTGCTAATGCTCTTCGGGAGGGTTTAAACTAATTCAGCAGGGGGATGGAAACCTGGATTGTTGCTTCACTGTACAGGAGGATGTGAGTACTGAGGTCATGAATAAGGTTTCAAGGTCGCAGGAGTGTACCGGCAGGCAGGAAGTGGTTTGAAGTGTGTCTACTTCAATGCCAGAAGCATCCAGAATAAGGTGAGTGAACTTGCAGTGTGTGTTGGTACCTGGGACTTTGATGTTGTGGCCATTTCGGAGACATGGATTGAGCAGGGACAGGAATGGTTGTTGCAGGTTCCGGGGTTTAGATGTTTCAGTAAGATCAGGGAAGTTGGTAAAAGAGGGGGTGGCATGGCCTTGTTGGTCAAGAACAGTATTACGTGGCAGAAAGGACATTTGATAAGGACTTGTCTACTGAGGTAGTATGGGCTGAGGTTAGAAACAGGAAAGGAGAGACCACCCTATTTGGGAGCTTTCTATAGGTCTCTGAAAAGTTCCAGAGATGTAGAGGAAAGGATTGCAAAGATGATTCTGGATAGGAGTGGAAGTAACAGGGTAGTTGTTATGGGAAACTTTAACTTTACAAATATTGATGGAAACGCTATAGTTCGAGTACTTTAGATGGGTCATTTTTTTGGCCAATGGGTGTAGGAGGGTTTCCTGACGCAGTAGGTAGATAGACCAACAAGAGGCGAGGCCACATTAGATTTGGTACTGGGTAATGAACCAGGCCAGGTGTTAGATTTGGAGGTAGGTGAGCACTTTGGTGGTAGTGACCACAATTCGGTTACCTTTACTTTAGCGATGGAAAGGGATAGGTATATACCGCAGGGCAAGAGTTATAGATGGGGGAAAGGAAATTATGATGCGATTAGGTGAGATTTAAGATGCATAGGATGGGGAAGGAAACTGCAAGGGATTGGGCACAATTGAAATGTGGAACTTGTTCAAGGAACAACTACTGCGTGTCCTTGATAAGTATGTGCCTGTCAGGCAGGGAGGAAGTGGTCAAGCGAGGGGAACTGTGGTTTGCTAAAGAAGTTGAATCTCTTATGAAGAGGAAGAAGGAGACTTATGTAAAGATGAGATGTGAAGGCTCAGTTAGGGCGCTCGAGAGTTACAGGTTAACTAGGAAGGACCTAAAGAGAGAGCTAAGAAGAGCCATGAGGGGGGACATGAGAAGTCTTTGGCAGGTAGGATTAAGGAAAACCCTAAAGCTTTCCATAGGTATGTCAGTAATAAAAGAATGACTAGGGTAAGATTAGGGCCAGTAAAGGACAGTAGTGGGAAGTTGTGCATGGAGTCCAAAGAGATAGGAGAGGTGCTAAATGAATATTTTTTGTCACTATTCACACAGGAAAAAGACAACGTTGTTGAGAGATACAGGCTATTAGACTATATGCAATTGAGGTTCGTTAGGAAGAGGCGTTAACGATTCTGGAAAGTGTGAAAATAGGTAAGTCCCCTGAGCCAGATGGGATTTACCTTAGGATTCGCTGGGAAGCTAGGGAGGAGGTTGCAGAACCTTTGGCTTTGATCTTTATGTCGTCATTGTCTGCAGGAATAGTGCCAGAAGACTGGAGGATAGCAAATGTTGCCCCCTTGTTCAAGAAGGGGAGTAGAGACAACCCTGGTAATTATAGACCAGTGAGCCTTACTTCTGTTGTGGGCAAAGTTTTGAAAAGGATTATAAGAGATAGGATTTATAATCATCTAGAAAGGAATAATTTGATTAGGGATAGTCAATATGGTTTTGTGAAGGGTGCCTCACAAACCTTATTGAGTTCTTTGAGAAGGTGACCAAAGAGGTGGATGAGAGTAAAGCAGTTGATGTGGTGTATATGGATTTCAGTAAATTGTTTGATAAGTTTCCCCACAGTAAGCTATTGCAGAAAATACTGAGGCATGGGATGTACGGTGATTTTGCGGTTTAGATCAGAAACTAGTTAGGTGAAAGTAGACAGAGGGTGCTGGTTGATGGGAAAGATTCATCCCAGAGTTCAGTTACTAGTGGTGTACTGCAAGGGTCTGTTTTGGAGCCACCGCTGTTTGTCATTTTTATAAATGACCTGGATGAGGGCATAGAAGAGTGGGTTATTAAATTTGCGGATGACACTAAAGTCAATAGAGTTGTGGACAGTGTGGAAGGATGTTGCAGGTTACAGAGGGAGATAGATAAGCTGCAGAGCTGGGCTGAGAGGTGGCAAATGAAGTTTAATGCAGAAAACTGTGAGGTGGTTCACTTTGGAAGGAGTAACAGGAATACAGACTACTGGGCTAATGTAAGATACTTGGTAGTGTGGATGAGCAGAGAGATCTCAGTGTCCATGTGCATAGATCCCTGAAAGTTGATACCCAGGTTGATAGGGTTGTTAAGAAGGTGTACAGTGTGTTCGCTTTTATTGGTCGAGGGATTGAGATTTGGAGCCGTGATGTCATGTTGCAGCTGTATATAACTCTGGTGCGGCCGCACTTCGAGTATTCCATACAGTTCTGATCGCCGCATTATAGGAAGGATGTGGAAGCATTGGAAAGGGTGCAGAGGAGATTTACCAGGATGTTAATAGAAGCATATGAGATGATCAGAGGATTTGATAGGGTGGACAGTGTGAATCTTTTTCCTTGGATAGTAATGGCTAGTATGAGGAGACGTAGCTTTAAATTGAAGGGTGCTAGATATAGGACAGATGTCAGAGGTAGGTTCTTTACTCAGAGAGTAGTAAGGGTGTGGAATGCCCTTCCTGCAATAGGAGTGGACTCGCCAACATTAAGGGCGTTTAAATGATCATTGGATAAACATATGGACGATATTGGAATAGTGTAGGTTAGATGGGCTTTAGATTTGTTTCATAGGTCAGTGCAACATCGAGGGCCAAAGGGCCTGTACTGCGCTGTAATGTCCTATGTTCAATGTTCTATGAACGGTATGCTTTGTCTGTATAGTGCAAGAAACAATACTTTTCATTGTATGTTAATACATGTGACAATAATAAAAATCAAATCAAATCAAATCAGCCATGATCATAATGAATGGCAGAGCAGACTTGAAGGGCAGAATGGCCTATTCCTGCTTCTCGGTCCCATGTTTCTATGAACAGCTTCATGAAATACAAAACTACAGAGTTAATTCGCTAAATATTCAGAAAGACATTTGACTGTACAGCCTCATTTTTGTAAAGGTATCAGGGAAGTGAAGGTGAGTCACAGAGTTGATGGATGGCATGATGGTTCAGTGGTTAGCACTGCTGCCTCACGGCGCCAGGGAACCGGGTTCGATTCCCAGCTGGGGTCACTGTCTGTGTGGAGTTTGCACGTTCTCCCCGTGTCCGCGTGGGTTTCCTCCGGGTGCTCCGGTTTCCTCCCACAGTCTGAAAGATGTGTGGGTTAGGTTGATTGGCCGTGCTAAATTGTCCCTTTGCGTCAGGGGGATTATCAGGATAAATTGGCCATGGCTAAATTGCCCCTTAGTGACCTGAGAAGTGCAGTTCAAGTGGATTAGCCATGGGAAATGTGCTTGGTTATAGGGATAGTGTGGGTGGAACGCTCTTTTGGAAGAGTCGGCGACTTGATGGGCCAAATGGTCTCCTGCTGCACTGAAGGGATTCTATGAATGGTGCAGCAGCCTCTAGGGACTAAATGGACTCTTCCTGCCCCGATTTCTAAAGTAGACATTTGTAAAATAGAATTTTATCGATTGTCAACAAGTACTGGCTGTGACGTGTTACGTGTGAAAAACAAGTGCGCTCTGACAAGGTTCCTTCTTCGTGGACAGCCCATCCCGTCTCTGGCGTTGAAATAACACACTTGACTGAGGTACCTTCATCTTCAAAGGACCGATTGTTAAAAATTTGCTGAGGTGGGGTGGGGGCGGCTGGGGGCGGGGGGGTCCGGGTGGATTGACTGGTTATTGGTTAAAAACCTGTAAACCCTGTTTAAATGAAATGGCTCAGTCACACCCTCTGGAAAAAAAAAACATGTCTTGACTTGCAGTTAATTCTGACAATCACGGCCTCTCACATTTACTCAGCAGGCCTCTGTACCGTAAGATCCAGTGTGTACATCGCACCTTCAAGCAAGATTTTATCGAGCGCACCAAACCTCAGGATCAGAACTCTGGTACGAGTGCAATAAGTTGTTTTAGTTTCTCCCCGCAGAGAGGTGCGGTGTGAGATGACTAGCGCAAATAAATCTTTTGACCATCGCTTGCTAATATTCCCCGATGGCAATATTGAATTATCTGCTCATTAAGCACCCCACCCAGTTTCACTTCCATTCGCTTCAGTGGAAATGAAACTCTGCTGTCTACTGCAACATTTCAATATTGATAATTTTATACCACAATTACCCCCCAGTGCTTGGAAAGTTTAAAAGTACCCCATGTTTGTCCAAATCTTTAATTGTAGCCTGTGGTTACTTGCACCAAACATTCTCAATTGATTTAATTTTTGTATTTTTTTTAATGCCTTCTCTTCTGAAGATATTCTTTGGCTGGAGTTTTTTTTAAATTCATTTGTGGGATATGACCCCTGGAAGGGTAGGCGGTTTTAGTTCAGTCGGGCAGCATGGTTGGTGCAAGCTTGGAGGGCCGAAGGGCCTGTTCCTGTGCTGTAATTTTATTTGACCTTTATTCTTTATGAGCATCGCTGGTTGGGCCAACATTTATGGCCCATCCCAAGTTACCCTTGGAAGGCAATTGAGAGTCAACCACGTTGCTGTGGTTCTGGAATCACATGTAGGCCAGACCAGGTAAGGATGGCAGATTTCCTTGCCTAAAGGGCATTAATGTAAAATTTATTGATTAGTCGCAAGAAGGCTTACATTGCAGTGAAGATACTGTGAAAATCTCCTCGTCGCCAAACTCCAGTGTTCGGGTACACTGAGGGAGAATTTGGCAAGGTCAATCCACATAATCAGCATGCCTGAGCTTTGACAAAGTGTCAACTGGACTTTGAATCATAGAACCCTACAATGCAGAAAGAGGTCCTTTGGCCCATCGAGTCTGCACTGACCACAATCCCACCCAGGCCTTACGCCCATATTTCTACATATTTTACCCGTTAATCCCTCTAACCTAAGCATCTCAGGACACTAAGGGGCAATTTTAGCATGGCCAATCAACCTAACCCACACATCTTTGGACTGTGGGAGGAAACCGGAGCACCCGGAGGAAATCCACGTGGACACGAGGAGAATGTGCAAATTCCACACAGTGACCCAAGCACGGGAATCGAACCCAGGGCCCTGGGGCTGTGAAGCAGCAGTGCTAACCACTGTGCTACCGTGCCGCCCAACTTGAAACGTCAGTTCTTTTCTCTCCTTACAGATGCTGCCAGACCTGCTGAGATTTTTCAGCATTTTGGTTTCAGATTCCAGCATCCGCAGTAATTTGCTATTAGCCAGCACATCTTCCAAACAGTGAGAGAAAAATTGGAGCACTTGGAGGAAGCCCATGTAGACAACACAGAGAACGTACAGATGCTACGCAGACAGTGACCCAAGCCAGGAATCAAACTTAAGTGTTTCTGATGCTGCGAGGCAGCAGTGCTAACCACTGTGCCACTGTGAACCAGATGGGCTTTTCTGACAATTGACAATGGTTTCATTGTCATTAATAGATTCTTAATTCCAGATTTTTGAAAAAAAATCAGATTTCGCCATCTGCCATGGCAGGATTCCAACACAAATCATTAGCTAAGTTTCTAGATTAATAATCTAGTGATAAAACCACTAGGCCATCACACTCTTCTACAAAATGTTCCACCACTCATATCTGTTTTCTCAATAAACACATTCTGGCAGACTACCATAAATCATGTCATATAAGCCAACTGGCATCTTTTTGCCCTTTTGCATACACTTGGCCTCCTTGGCAGTCACGATGAGCTATAGTAGCCAGCCTCAATCTCTTACTCCGCAAATATACGTTTTACTTATAGCTGGGCGTGTATCTAGTGAGTTAGTTAAATAGCGGAGCAGGTTTTGGGGGGCTGTATGAGCCTCTCTTGCTCGTGTCTGCGTGGTTCCCCCCACGCTGACACTATAGTCAAGAAAGCCACCAACGCCTCTACTTTCCCAGAAGAACTGAGGAAATTTGCTCTGACTCTCACCAACTTTTACAGATGCACCATAGAAAGCATTCTTTCTGGTTGTATCACAGCTTGGTATGGGCTCCTGCTCTGCCCAAGTCCTCAAAGAATTACAAAAGGTCGTGAATATAGCCCAATCCATTGTGCAAACCAGCTTCTCATCCATTGATTCTGTCTACACTTCCTGCTGCCTCAGCAAAGCAGCCAGCATAATTAAGGACCCCACGCATCCCCGACATTCTGTCTTCCACCTTCTTCCTTTGGGAAAAAGATACAAAAGTCTGAGATCAGATACCAACCAACTCAAGAACAGCTTCTTCCCTGCTGCCGTCAAACTTTTGTATGGACTTACCTCGTATTAAGTTGGTCTTTCTCTCCACCCTAGCTATGACTGTAACACTACATTCTGCACCCTCTCCTTTCCTTCTCTATGAATGGTATGCTTTGTCTGTATAGCGCACAGGAAACAATACTTTGCACTATATGTTGATACATGTGACAATAATAAATCAAATCCAATCAAAAATCTTAAGGAGCAACTCCTTTTTAAACAGTGGCCCCTAATTCTAAATTCTCCCACAACAGGAAACATCCTCTCCACATCCATCCTGCTAAGACCCCTCAGGGTCTTTTATGTTTCAATCAGGTGGCCTTTTACTCTTCTAAATTCCAGTGGATGCAAGCCTAGCCTGTCCGACCTTTCCTCAGAAGACATCCTGCCCATCCCTGGTGTTAGTCTAGTAAACAAATTATTTCTCGGAACACTGGAATTACAAAATGTAACATGTTCCTTTGTCTTTGTTTATCCAAACACCCTGAGGGTTTTATATTTCCAAGCCATCAGACTTTTGAATGGACTTACCTTGCATTAAGTTGATCTTTCTCTATCTATGACTGTAACACTACATTCAGCGCTCCCTCCTTTCCTTCCCTATGAACTGTATGTTTTGTCTGTCTAGCGCAAGAAACAATACTTTTCACAGTATGCTAATATGTGTGACAATAATAAATCAAATCAAATCAAAAAGCTTGCTGACAAATCATGACGAGATCTCTGTTTTTCTTTCTTTCCTTCCTACTCTTTTCGAACTTGGTGCCAGCATGCTGCTTGGCATCCTATCACCACCTGATTCTCTCATGCACCCACATTCGCTATCACCCCAATCTGCTGGAAAGCAAGAAACTATTGCTTTGATGTGGCACTTGTTTCATCCTTCAGCATTAATATCAAAAATGTTACTTTTAAGTGTACTAACTGCTCTTATGTAGCTGAACGCAGCAATTGATTCGTGCACTGGATAAAGCCCAGAAGCAGCACTGAGATGTCCAAAGGGGGAAGTGTTGGGCAAGAGAACTGTGTGCTTTTCTATTCACTCATTCCATCGTTACGTACGTGAAATAAATAACAGAGGTTCTCTAACCGCTCACCTGAAAGAGGGTATCTCAGTGCTGCACTATTAGATAGAACTTACACCACCCAAACAGGCCAGTCAGCTTAATTGGTTCAGTCCATGTTGGTGTTTATCCTCCTCCCACACTTCTTCATTTCACCCTATCACCAAATCTTTCTATTTCTTTCTCTTCATTTCACCCTATCACCAAATCTTTCTATTTCTTTCTCCACCATGTGTTTATCCCTGAATGTATCTGTATTATTCACCTCAATCATTCTCATGTGCTGGCTTAGGAGACACGGTGGCACAGTGGTTAGCACTGCTGCCTTACAGGACCAAGGATCCAGGTTCGACTCCCAGCTTGAGTGATTGTGTGGAGTTCACGCATTCTCCGTGTGTTTGTGTGGATTTCCTCAGGGTTCCCCGGTTTCCTCCCACAATCCAAAGATGTGTGGGTTAGGTGGTTTGACCATGCTAAAGTGCTCCTTAGTGTCAGAGGGGCAAGCCAGGGTAAATGCATGCGGTTATGGGGATAGGGCCTGGGTGTGACTGGTGCAGGTACGATGAGCCGCATGGCCTCCTTCTGCTCTGTAGGGATTCTATGGTTCTCTGAGCAGAATGGCCAGGACATATTTGTGAAAAGTAGTTCATGTCTGTGAAATTTGGTAAAATCTTTTGTTCGAGGTGATGAGAGTTGTGGACAGGAGGATAGCTATGGATGTTATTTCCAGACACTTAATGAAGTCCCTCATTAGAGACTAAACCCGAAACTCATCGCATTAAAGGCCAATTGTTGGTCTGGTTGGCAAATTCCCCGCATGGCAGCAATCAGAATGCAGGAGTAATGGACTGGCTGCCTGTGACTGGTGGTGCCACGCATTAGAACATACTTCTCATCTTATCATGGGACGTGGGCATTGCTGGCCGGACCAGCATTTGTTACCCATCCCTAACTGCCCCCTAACCTGAACGGCTGGGTCAGCCCTTTCAGAGGGGCAGTTAGAACTATAGAGTCCCTACACTGCAGAGTGAGGCCATTCAGCCCATCGAGTCTGCATTCACTTGCCCCATAATCTCACATATTTACCTGCTGACCTGCACTAGCATGGCCAATCCACCTAATTTGCACATCTTTGAACTGTGGGAGGAAACTGGAGCACCCAGAGCAAACCCACGCAGACACGGGGAGAATGTGCAGGCTCCACACAGACAGTCACCCGAGGCCAGAATTGAACCCCGATCCCTGGTGCTGTGAGGCATCGATGATAACCACTGTGCTACCGTGCTGCCCATTAGGATACACAGACAGAGATAGTATTTCCACTCTGCAGGGAGTCCAGGACAGAGTCATTAGAGCCAGGTTTCTGAGAAGAGAAATGAAGGAAAATCTCCATCCGCAAAGTCTAGGAGATGTTTGGAGCTCCCTGCCACAAGCAGGAATTTCAGGAAAACTGCGATAGATAGACTGTTCCCAATGTGGGAGAAAGGCAGGGTGGACAGTGTCAGAGCACGGATCAGCATGACCTCACTAAATGGCGATGGGCTGAGTGGCCTCCTCTTGATCCTGTGCTGATTGTAGGAAGCTGGAACTGACTGGGATCAACATTCTTGCTCCCAACCTGTCGCATTCCTCTCTTCACTCCTTGAGCGGAGTTTTAACCCTTACAGAACAAACAGATTTGGAACAGCAGATATAAGGGGTTAAAGTTTATTTATAAGCCACAAGTGAGGCTTACATTGACACTGCAATGAAGTTACTGTGAAAATCCCCTAGTCGCCACACTCTGATGCCTGTTTGGGTACACTGAGGGAGAATTTAGCCAATGCAATGCACGTCTTTTGGACTGTGGGAGGAAACTGGAGCACCCGGAGAAAACCCATGCAGACACGGGGAGAACATGCAGACTCCACACAGTCAGGGACCCAATCTGGAAATTGTGCCCAGATTCCTGGCACTGTGAGATAACCACCGTGCCAGCGTGCTGCTGTTTATGGTGGGTTTTGTTGGAATGTAAGGTACAAGATGATATCTATACCTCGGTTGCCCAGTCCTTTATGAAGTGTACCAGCAGGAGTTGGAGCCGGCTAGTTAGAGTGGAATGGAAACGGTTTGAGCCGTCAGCTTGGGAGTTAATTTTGCTTCAGAGTCAGTGCTTCAAGTGGGATAGAAGTGGGGCTGAGTGGATCAGGTTGAGGAAGAAATGAAGGGGCTTCGCAGCCACATCTGCAAATCAGCCCCCAACTCAGGAGGAGGGGGGGAAAAGTGCTTTCTCTAAAGCACACGGAGGAAAGTTAAGTTTCTGTGAGTGTAACAGTTCCCCTCTCAGCCAAACTGCGGCTGCCGAAGAAGCCAATGTTGTAATTGGGAGGGGCAGCAAGAGGGTGGGGGGGGACTGTGCTACATCCCAGTGAACTGCATAATCCCTGTGTCTACCCGAGAGAGAGAGAGAGAGAGGATCTGGTGAAATGCTCCCTGGGGCGCTTGAACAGTCACTTCCCTCTGAGAAACTCCACTGAAATTGGCAAAGGCCAAAGAAAAGGCAGAGCGCGTCCCGGAGACCGCCCCAGAGGACCAGACACAGCCCGGGATCATCTCTCCTGGCCAAACTCTTTTGGGCAAAGTCTCGATCACATCGGCGGCAGACAGCAGCAACAGGAGCCAAAAAAAAAACAAACCTTGGTGAGTTTCAGATTTTGGAACTCTCCCTCCTCCCTCCCTCCCTCTGGTTTCAAAGTCTTGATTGTTGGGTTGAAAGTTGCACTCACTCCCTGACTCTCTGTCTCACTGCAGCAGACACTTGTTGGAGGCAGAAGTGGAACTTTTGCTGGTTAGAAATGTCACAGCAACATTCACCCCGTCTGGAGAGATCAGAATAGAACAGGTAAATGTCTGTCTGTCTGTCTGTCTGATGCGGGGAGAAGCCCCTTTGCAATGTTATTAATTATTGGAATATCTGTAAGGCAGGTTCTCCCCCCTTCCTCTCTCTGCGCCGGAGATCCCGTTCAATCCGCCGGAATTTGGGGAACATTGGGGCGGAGGGTTGCTCACCCGGGAGCAGCTTTGACAAAGCGTCGTCCGGACTCGAACCGTCAGCTCTTTTCTCTCCTGACAGATGCTGCCAGACCTGCTGAGATTTTCTCTTTTGGTCTCCTCTGGGGTCGTGAGGGTGGTGGGGGCAGCGATTCCAGCCCCTTTTCTTGGGCAGATTGGCCGCAAGATCCTAGTGTTTGGGGTGTGTTGGGGGGAGTTCTTGATTCTTTGGAGTGGGGAGTTGCTGTGGCCCCAGCCGGTTGTAATGTGGCGGGTCACTCGCTCAGTGCAGCGAGATTAGCGACAGGAACTGAATCGTGCAGTAAATTCACCTCCTCCAATCTTAAAAAAGGAACAATCGACCCAGCATTTGTGGCTGATCTGGGGAAACAAGAGTCCCAAACTTTTTTTGTAAGAAATGTTTCCCAATTTCATTCCTCTGAGAGACTGGCTCTCATTTTCACACTTTGTTCCCCTCCTTTAAAACCCCCTCACCCCTCCTTCCCTTCGCAGTGGGGATATCTACTTCATCTGAACAAAAGCAAATTACTGCGGATGCTGGGATCTGAAAATGCTGGAAAATCTCAGCAGGTCTGGCAGCATTTGTAAGGAGAGAAAAGAGCTGACGTTTCCAGTCCAGATGATCCTTTGTCAGCATGGTAGCACAGTGGTTAGCACTGCAGCCTCACAGTGCCAGGGACCTGGGTTCGATTCCTGGCTTGGGTCACTGTCTGTGTGTGGAGTTTGCACGTTCTCCCTGTGTCTGCTTAGATTTCCTCCGGGTGCTCTGGTTTCCTCCCAGAGTCTGAAGGGTGTGTTGGTTAGGTGCATTGACCTGAACAAGCACCAGAATGTGGCAAATTTCACTGTAACTTCATTGCAGTGTTAATGTAAGCCTTTTTTGTGCCGAATAAATCAACTTTACTTTGTCAAAGCTGTTTTGTATAGCACTTGTTATGCCAATGACGGTGCCAGCTTTGACAAAGGGTAATCTGGACTCGAAACATCAGCTCTTTTCTCTCCTTACAGATGCTGCCAGACTTGCTGAGATTTTCCAGTGTTGTCTCTTTTGGTGACTACTTTATTTGTTCCCTTGAAAACAGTATCAAATACTGTTGGCTGTGATTCATCTCAAAGGTTTGGTGGGGGGGGGTCCCAAACCCTATCCAAGGGATCGAGAATCCAAAAAATCCAAGATGACACTTCAGCTGAATAAATGCTAAAGTGTCGGAGATGGGCTGCTGCCAATGGGATCAAACTGTGTCCAAAATCGTGGGTGAAAGCAAAATACCGCGGAGGCTGGTAATCTGAGATAAAAACAGAAAACGCTGGAGAAACTCAGCAGGACAGGCAGTGTCCACGGAGAGAGAAGGCGACGCAGTTAACGGGGTCATTTTTCCGTTTTCCCATTTGTGGGAATTGTAATGGGGCAGGAGAGAAAATTCAGTGGGCCCTTTAATGCTGACCTTGGGTGGGAATTTCCAACCTTGGGAAGCAAGCGGACGGAAACTCCTGCCCCACATTTTGAGTCTTTATGACTCTTCTTCAGGACTTAATGTGGGAGGGGGCAGTTTTCCACAGGATTCATAGCGGGCGAGGGACAGACCGTTGACCTTGGGTGGGATTTTCTGGTTTTGGGGCGAGTGCAGCCGGAAAATCCCGTCCTTAGTGTCTTTGGGAGGTATCTGCTATGTACCAATACGGGTGTGAGTTAAACCACCTCTTTGCAATACAAATGGGGTACTTATACAGATGCTGTCACTGGGCAGTATAACTCTCGATATTACCCAATGTATATAACAGCTTCGCCAGTAGCCTGCCTCACATCAAGTTTGAGTTCAGCACAGTGTGAATTTATCCTGAAAATTTACCCAAACCTTGGTTGAGTCAAACAAAAGGACCTTTCTCCACTATTCCCGAGCTCTTTCCCACTGAGGCGAGATGTTCTCCTCTCTGCCTTTGTTCCTGTTATTTCTACCAGGGGGTAAAAACCTTTGCCCTTGTGCGTGTTTTATCGCAAACGGAGTTGGAGGAGATCAGGAGTAAAAGCTGATAATAAGGGGATTGGATCTGAATGTTGTGCTTTTCCCCATTCTGATTTACCCGTCCACATCATACACCAGTGAGAGTTGCTAACTGCATTGCAAAGTGTAGTATCGTTATTGCAGGATTGGTGAGAGAATTCTGAAATGTGGCAATTATATCTGTTACATTTGAAATAGCTTTAATTTTTTGCAGCGCCACTTGTTTGGTTAAATGGTACTATTCAACACTCGTATGGTTCAAGTTACATTTGCGTTCAGTACTTGGCACAACTGAGGAGGTCCAATTTCATACGAGCCCATCAGGAATTGTTCATTTTGCCAGTGCTTTGAGGGAGGATGTAAGCCCATTTGTTTGGAACTTGTTCACTCTTTTACTGGCCCTTATAGACCACAGGAAATCATTACAAATACACTTAGAATGTCAAAACACGTAGTAAAAAGGACGCTTATTTTAATATAACATACAAACACACACACACATATACACATACACATACATGTGCAGGCATGCATATACACAGGCACACATACACGCACACACACATGTATACACACTTGTACACCCACACACGCACAAACACACACGTATACACACTTGCACACACTCACACGCGCACACACACGCACACACACACACGTATACACACTTGCTCACACGCACACACACACACACACACACACACACGCACACACACACACGTCTAATCTTGGAATTCCTGCCCTATACCTCCTCATCTCTCCAACTCTCTTTCCTCCTTTCAGACCTAAAAACTGACTCCTTCAATAGGATCTCCTCACTGTTGGGTGTGAAATTGAGCCCAATACTGCTTCTGTGTAGAACCTGGGCTGTAAGGGTTGTATTGCGATGACAGGCTGCACATTCTTGTATTCCTGCAAGGTGACCGCATTGAAGTGTTTCAGTCGACATGACGGTCGGAATTCTCCGTCCGTTCACACTGCCGGGATTCTCCAGTCCCGCCGGCAGCGCACCCCCGCCCGTGGGTTTCCGACTGGCATGGGGAGATGTCGATGGGAGTTCCCATTGAGAGCGGCGGGACCAGAGAATCCCGTCGCTAGCAAACAGCGCGCCACCTCCCAACGGGAAACACGCATCTGGGAGGCTGGAGAATCTCACCCGATCTATAATTTGCATTGGAGTCCAGAACAAGTGATATAACCTTGGAGTTATATCCAAACGTAAGAATTAGGAGCAGGAGTAGGCCACTCAGCCCCTTGAACCTGCTCTGCCATTGAATAAGGTCATGGCTGATCTGATTGTAACCTCCTGCCCACCTCCCAATAGCCTTTCGCCACCACCAACCCCCCCCACTTTGTTAGCCAAGAATCTATCCAGCTCAGCTTTGAAAATATCGAAAGGCGCTGCCTCCGCTGCCTTTTGAAGAAGAAAGTTCCGGAGATTCACCACCCTCCGAGAGAAACAAACCCTCCTCGTCCCCGTCCTTAAATGGGTGACCCCTTATTTTTAAACCGTGACCCCCTCGTTCTGGAGTGAGGCTGATCAGGGCCGATGCCAGGAAGTGGTTCTAAGTGTAATGGAAAAGCGGAACCTCCTCACTCCAAAAGGTTGTGCGCACTGAGGGGCCCATTGGAAATTTCAGAGCTGAGGTGAATAGAATTTCTTTAGGTATTTAGGGAAACAAGGCGAGTTTAAAACTCTGATCAACACCTTCTAACTGAATGATGGAATGACCCTGAGGGGCTGAGTGGCCTCCTCCTGTTCCCTAAGATATGGCCTGGTATTTATTGAAGAGTGGACCACTCAGTCTTCCGAGATGATTTGCGTGGAACCAGCTAACGAAACTAATTCTTAGTCTTGTCATGGTAAAAAAATTTGGCAGCTCTGTCCCAGCCTCGCCACCTCTGGAACTACGATGGGCAGTTGTCCCCATCATCCTGACCCGGGAGGGTATCGTGGCTGGGTCAATATCTTGTAACTCCGGATTGCGGGAGCACTTTCAGCGCACAGCCTGTAGCGGTTCGAGTAGGCGGCCCACCTCTACCTTGTGAAGGAAAGTTAGAATGGAAATAAACACCAGCCTTGCCCATATCCCAACAGTCATTTTCTTAAAAAAAAAATTGGGTATAGAAAGGGCTCTGTTTATTGTTACGGCGCTACGATGCCAATTAGCCTTAGGTCAGTTTGCACTTTTAGAGAAAGAAAGGATTTCTTTATAAAGCTCCTTTCAGGATAGCCCTTTACTGCCAACTTTTCCAATGGAGTAACCGCCAAATTGGAGGAAATGCCGCAGCCAATTTGTGGGTAACAAAATCACACAGAAACAATTCAATAAACAGCCAGATAATCAGTTTGGGATGTTAGCTGTGGGATAAGTGAACATTGGCCAAATTTTACCCTTCTTTGAAATAGATTTTTTAGACCTATTTAGTCAGACAGGCGGGGTGTTGGTAAGATCGAACTCCTGACGGTGTAACACTCCCACGGTACCGCCCCGGAGTGTCAGGCTGGGTTTTGTGCTCAAGTCTTGGGATGAGATTTAAATCCAGAACCAAAGAACAGAACCATGGAATCCCTATTGCGCAGAAGGAAGCCATTGGCCCATAAGAACATAAGAAATAGGAGCAGGAGTAGGCCATCTAGCCCTTCGAGCCTGCCCCGCCAGTCAATAAGATCATGGCTGATCTGAAGTGGATCAGTTCCACTTTCCTGCCTGCTCCCATAACCCTTAATTCCCTTGTTGATCAGAAAGCTATCTACCCGTGATTTAAACATATTCAACGAGGTAGCCTCCACCACTTCAGTGGGCAGAGAATTCCAGAGATTCACCACCCTTTGAGTGAAGAAGTTCCTCCTCAACTCTGTTCTAAACTGCCCCCCCCCCCTCTTATTTTGAGGCTGTGCCCTCTAGTTCTGGTTTCCTTTCTAAGCGGGAAGAATCTCTCTACCTCTACCCTATCTAGCCCCTTCATTATCTTGTAGGTCTGTATAAGATCCCCCCCTCAGCCTTCTAAACTCCAACGAGTACAGACCCAGTCTATTCAATCTCTCCTCATAAGCTAACCTGTCTCCTCATAAGCTAACCAATCGAGTCTGCACTGATTCCCTGAAAGAACATCTTACCCAAGCCCACCCCTCCTGCGCTATCCCTCTGTCCCTGCACATTTAGCATGGCCAATCTACTTAACCCTCACATCTTTGGGCTGTGGGAGGAAACCAGAGTACCCGGAGGAATGACTGATCCTGACTTATCCTAACCAGTGCAATGCTTCTCCGATTTCACGGAGAGGGCAGTCCCACACGCTTGGCTTCTTATCATTATTGGGCTGTATTAAGAAAATGGAATGGTGCCGATTGTCGCCAATGGGGCCAGTTCCCCATGTTAGCACCTGTGGATGTTGTGGGGAAGGGTGTCATTTCAAAGTGATGGAGTCCCTGGAGGAAACCCACGCAGACACAGGAAGAACGTGCAGACAGTGACCCAAGCCAGGAATCGAACCCGGGTCCCTGGCGCTGTAAGGCAGTAATGCCAACCACTGTGCCACCCACAACCATCTGACCCGGTGGCAGGAGTTTCACGCACTGAGTCCACGACTGGCATGAGCCACTCAGCATGTAAGAGTTTGATGGCGTGGACGTAGAGAAGGTGGATACACTTGCGAGGAACACTGAACATTGAGGGGCCCTTAAATATATTATAATCCGAAAGAAAGTCAGAAGGAGTCTTTTTACCCAGAGAGCGGCAAGAATGTGGAACTCGCTCCCAGATGGACAGCTGCAGTTAAAGGGAAACTGCATAAGGGGAATAGAAATGGAAGGATAAAGGACAGAATGGGAGGAGGCTCATGTAGAACATAAATGCCAGCATGAAGTGGTTAAGTTGGATGGGCTGTTTCAGTGCAGTAATGATATGTGTGTGTGTAATGATATATAATCTCACCAGAAATAAACAAGGGCGCACTTACTGTCACTGCAAGCATCTTACTCAATGACAATCCCCTCAAAACACATCAAAGGAGCATTGCATCACATTTCACATTTTTGCTTGTAAGTAAACAAATACAATAAAAGATTTGGCAGAAGCTTCTGAACATGGGTAGACTGTTCCCTGAGAAAAGGAGATCTTGGGGAATTTTTCCCAGTATCCCAACCAATACTTGTCCCCCAGCCATTGTCACTCAAGCCAGTCCTGGGGGGGGGAGGAACCTAGGGATAGGCTTCACAATCATTAATAATAAACTACAAATCTGTAGCCGAGAAATGATTGTGATGCCTGGAACTGGAAACTCTGGAAGTGTCTCCATCTCCCCTCCTCCTTTACGAAGCTGCTTTAACTCCTACCTCTTTGACCAAGCTCTGAGTCACCTGTCCCTAATATCTCCTTCTGCAAAGTGACTTCAAATTCCATGAAAGAATAAACTTTAACAAAATGAACACTAGACTCAAACAACAAAGAACAGTCCTGCAGAGGAATCTTTGGCCCACCAAGCCTGTGCTGACAAATGACACCTTTCTAAACTAAACTATGGGGTCTGTATCCCACTATTTCCTGCCCATGTATCCCATGTATCTGTCAAGATGCCTCTTAAACATTGCTATTGTATCTGCTTCTACCATCTCATTCTAGACACTTACCACCCTCTGTGTAAAAAACTTGCCTCTCCTTTAAACTTTCCCCCTTTTACCTTCAACCTATGCCCCTTAGTAAATAACATTCCTACTCTGGGAAAAAGGCTCTGACTATTCAGGGGACACACTGCTGCCTCACAGTGCCTGGAACCTGGATTCAACTCTGGCCTTGGGTCACTGTGTGGAGTTTGCACATTCGCCCCTTGTCTGCGTGGGTTTCCTCCGGGTGCTCTGGTTTCCTCCCAGAGTCCAGAGATGTGCGAGTTAGGTTGATTGCCCATGTTGAATTGCCCCTTAGTGTCCCAAGATGTGTAGTTTAGGGGGATTTAGTAGGGTAAATACATGGGGTTACGGGGATAGGGGCTGGATGGGATTGTTGTTGGTGCAGGCTTGATGGGCTGAATGGCCTCCTTCTGCACCGTAGGGATTCTATCCATGACTGTAAGCTCCTATCAGGTTGCCCCTCAGCCTCCAATGTTTAAGTGAAAACAAACCAAGTTTGTCCACTCTCTCCTCCAATCCAGGCAACATCCTGGTAAGTCTTTTCTGCACTTCTGTAGTGTCCCTTTGTGAGGGTCCCCTAAATGTGTTCAGCATTTGATCAGACCTTTGGTTGCTGTAAGCTCGGAGGGGCTTGACTGAGTGAATGTAACGGGGTTGGAGATTTTAATCTGTGTGAACAACAAAAGAGGGTTTTTTTTTTGAAAGCTGCAGTTGTATCTGGAGTGCATGAGAAGTGTGCAAGGCAGGCAATAAATTGAGTGAACCTAATATAAAAGCAAATTACTGTGGATGCTGGAATCTGAAACCAAACAGAAAATGCTGGAAAATCTCAGCAGATCTGACAGCATCTGTGGGGAGAGAATAGATCCAACGTTTCAAGTCTGGATTCAGACTCAAAAACACTGGCTCTATTTCCCCCTCCGCAGATGCTGCCAGACCTGCTGAGATTTTCCAGCATTTTCTGTTTTTGTTGGAGAGAATCTAACACCAGGATTTGGTGCCATTCCTTTTTATGAATGGAGGTTCTCCATGCTTGAGCCTGGAGCCTGAGTGCGTTGTTTCCGAACACTTCTGCTGCTAGCTAATAGAACAGTGATGGGCTGGAGAACGGAGAGCAGTGGTGGGGGCACGGGAAGGACTAGCAGGACGTTAAGGGGCTGATTTGGAGTGAAGTTTATGGCCAGGGGTACATTTAGCAGAGTTACAAGTCTATGTTACAAATTCAGATGAACACGCACACGAAACAGTCAGCAAACCCTCAGAAAAGAGAAGCTGTGGTCTCTTTGTCTGAAAAGTTGTTTTGTTTTTAAAAAAAAGCTAGATGTTCTCACCACTGACTTTTGTTTTTATTCGTTCTTGGGAATGTGGGCTTTGCGAGCAAGGCTGACATTTATTGTCCATTCCCTTAGATGGTGATATTAGCAGACACTGACTGACCTTCCTGACGGTTTCCAAATTTTTCTAATTTTATTTCTGATTTTCGGTACTTATAGAGGAGATAGAGCAGGGAGCGAGGCCATTTGGCCCATCTTGCATGTACATATAAAAGTTATAAAGTTTATTTATTATTGTCACACGTAGGCTTACATTAAAACTGCAATGAAGTTACTGCGAAAATCCCCCAGTTGCCACACTCCAGTGCCTGTTTGGGTACACTGAGGGAGAATCTTAAGCCAGTGCACCTAACCAGCATGTCTTTTAGACTGTGGGAGGAAACCTGCACAGACATGGAGAGGGGATGAGCAGATTCCACACAGACAGTGACCCAAGCCAGGAATCAGACCTGGGTCCCTGGCACTGTGAGGCAGCAGGGCTAACCACCATGCCATTGTGCTGCCTTCAAGGATTTTTGGCAGTGTTGGGATTTGAACCCACACCTCCAGATAACTGGAGCCTAAATCCAGCGCCTTAGACCACTCAGCCACACAACTTCCCTTTATAATTCAGATTCTATCTGCCACCTCTCCTTCAGCAAAATAAGGATAATCCCCTCAGGTCCCAAAGTATTCCCAATATTACCATCACCTTGTTACCTTGGGCAGGATTCTCCATCGTGCCCCAAGACCGGAAATTCTCCGCCCAAAATCAACAATCTCTCACATGATCCCGTCAAATTTTCTGTCCCGCTCGTTTCAATTCCCACAGTGGGCGGAATGGGAAAATTCCTCTATGTTGCTGTGGAGGAAAGGTTTGGATCCTGTTCATTAACAAGTGTTCTGTTTGATATACGGAGGCTGGAAATCTCCGATGTCGCACCCCCCTCCCTCCCCCACCACCGCTGCCAGCCAAAACAGGGAACTTGGCGCTCAGCCAAATCTTCATTCACTGCAGCGGGACTGGATAATTCCAGCCGATGTTGGAGAGTCCTGGCCAGAATTTCACATCACTTCCCTCGCGCTTCAGACGTCAAGGCTATTGACCGTTTGACAATCTGACCCTCTCTTGCTCCGTCAGCTGGTCTCCCCCCTCGATCAATCAAGTTTCATAAGCTTGGGATAGGGGAGAAATGAGCCACTTAGAATCCCTACAGTGTAGAAGGAGGCCATTTGGCCCATCGAGTCTGCAATGACCACAGTCCCACACAGATCCTATTCCCATGACCCCACATATTTACCCTGCTAATCCCCCTGACACCAGGGTCAATTTACTATGGTCAATCAATCTTGCCCACATACCTTTGGAGAGTAGGAGGAAGCCCACGCAGACACGGGGAGAATGTGCAAACTCCATACAGACAGTGACCTGAGGCCGGGATTGAACCTGGGTCCCTGGCGCTGTGAGGCTGCAATGCTAACCACTTGCTCCCCATCAGCCCCTGCCGAACAGTATATTTGTGTGGGTGCCAATTGATGATTGAGGTGAAGTTTGCGATGATGTCTTTTACAGTTAAATAACTCAGAGATTTCACCAGACTCACAGTTCGTAGCGGTACCAGATCCTGTAGGATATATCCCAGTACCCTTGCTCAATGGACTTAGGTGTCACTGCAAATCCATGGGTAGGGGCTTGATCACATAATCCAGGCTGATACTCCAATGTCGGTACTGAGGGAGTGCTACACTGTCTATGCTCCTGTCTTTTGAATTTGATTCCAATGTGAGGTCCCATTTGTCCCTCAGGTGGGCAATATCTTGAAGAGTAGGGGAGCTCCCCTCACCCTGCCCCATGAACCCCTGGCCAGAGTGTACTCCTATCCCAGTGTCGTTGAAAATAATTATCTGATGATCACCACATTGCTGCTTGTGGGATCTTGCTGTGCCCACATTACAGCAGTGACGACAGTCCGAAAGTACATTGTTGTCTGTAAAACACATTGGGGCTATCTGAGGATGTCATAGAGTCATAGAGGTTTACAGCATGGAAACAGGCCCTTTGACCCAACTTGTCCATGCCGCCATTTCTTTTTTAAACCACTAAGCTAATCCCAATTGCCCACCTTTGGCCCACATCCCTCTATACCCATTTTATCCATGTAACTCTCTAAATGCTTTTTAAAAGACAAAATTGTACCTGCCTCTACGACTACCTCTGGCAGCTTGTTCCAGACACTCACCACCCTCTGTGTGAAATAATTGCCCCTCTGGGCACTTCTGTAGCTCCCCCCTCTCACCTTAAACCTCTGCCCTCTAGTTTTAGACTCCCCTACCTTTGGGAAAAGATATTGACTATCTCGCTGATCTGTGCCCCTCATTATTTTATAGACCTCAATAAGATCAACCCTCAGCCTCCTATGCTCCAGAGGAAAAAGGTCCCAGTCTATCCAGCCTCTCCTTATAACTCAATCCATCAAGTCCCGTGTCAGTTAACGTGTCAACTGATGTGTCAGTTGCTACATCAATGCAGGTTAATTCTTTATTTTTTTCTCATTAAAATCGGAATAAAACTGGCTCAGGAAGGAGTTCAGAAACAGGGAAGGAGCCCTGAAGTTTGGCGGTAATTGAGTGGCAGCTAGCTGTGAACGTGCCAGCTCTGCTCCAAATGTCAAGGTGAGAGGAATGGGAGAAGTTGGAGACTTGGTCAATGTGGGTCCCTCAGACCTCACACCAGTCTCTGATGGAGCAGGGTTGGCAGAGACCAGAGAACCAGCCAGTCTCTCCAAGGGGATTGGGAGCTCTTTCTTGGGTAGTGAGCTGGATGCTTGGCAGGACCAGAACCTGAAGATGTGAAACAAGGTTAAGTAGAAGTGCTAGGGACCTGGATTCAATTCTGGCCTGAACTAACTATCTGTGTAGAGTTTGCATGATCTTCTTGTGTCTATATGGGCTTCCTCCGGGTGCTCAGGTTTCCTCTCACAGTCCAAAGATGTGCAGGTTGGATGGTTTGGCCACGATAAGTTGTCCCTTAGTGTCCAAGGATGTGCAGGTTAGGGGGACTGACCATGGTAAATTGTCCCTTCGTATCCAAAGATGTGTAGGTTAGGGGGATTAGCCATGATAAATTGCCCCTTAGTGTCCAAGGATGTGCAGATTAGGGGGACTAGCCGTGCTAAATTGTCCCTTAGTGTCCAGGGACGTGCAGGTTAGGGGGACTAGCCATGGTAAATTGTCCCTTCGTATCCAAAGATGTGTAGGTTAGGGGGATTAGCCGTGATAAATTGCCCCTTAGTGTCCAAAGATGTGTAGGTCAGGTTGATTAGCCTTGATAAATGCAAGAGATTATGGAGATAGGGCAGAGGGGAGGTATGATGCTCTTTCAGAGAGTAGGTGTAGATTTGATGGGCCAAATAGCTTTCTACTGCACTGTGGGGATTCTACGATTCTATGGAAGACAGAGGCTGGCCAATCGAAAAAACAATCCTCCAAGTCACTCACCATCCTGACATGGAACTATACTGCTATTCCTTTATTGGATCAAAATCTTGGAACTTTCTCCCTAACAGCATGGTGGGTGTACCTACACCGCACGGACTGCAGTGGTTCAAGAAGGCAACTCACCTCCACCTATTTTATTTTTTCACGGGATGTGGGCTTCTCCGGCTGGGCCAGCATTTATTGCCCATCCCTAATTGCCCTGGGACTAATTAGTTTGCTCGGCCATTTCAGAGGGCAGTTGAAAATCAACCACATTGCTGCCTCTCTGGAGTCACATGTAGGCCAGACCAGGTAAGGAGGGCAGATTTCCTTCTCTAAAGGACATTAGTGAACCAGATGGGTTTTTAACAACAACCAATAGTTTCATGGTCATCATCGCCAAGACTGGCTTTCAATTCCAGATGTCTTTTTAATTAATTGAGTTTAATCTCCAGCCGCTAATGGGATTTGAACCCAGGTCCCCAGTGTGTTAATTGGGATCCCTGGATTGACAGTCCGGTGACATTGTCTCTACATCACTTCCTCCCCTTGGGATTATTGGGGATGGGAATTAAATACTGACCTTGCTAGCAACGCTTACATTCTAACGAACATAGGATTCCTGGATTTTTACCAGCGCTTAAGGATTTGCATTTTGCATTCTGACCATTTTTCCCACAGAACCCAGAATAACTCGTTTACTAGTAAACCAGTCTGTGAATTGATTAAATTTCCAGGGGAGGTAGATTATGTGGACATTGGAGAAGATGTGGTTGTTCTCTTTGGAGAGGAATAGATTAGGAGAAGGTTTCATCGAGGCATTGAAAACTCTGTGGGCATTTGATGGGAGATTACAGGTGAGGCAAGGACACAGGTTGAGGGTGGTTGCCAAAAAAAAATCAGAGGTGAGATGAGGAGAATTTTTTTCACACGTGGAATGGTTTTGATCTGGAGTTCGCTGGCTGATGAGGCACTGGAAGCAAATTCAACAAGAGCTTTCGAAAACATGTTGGGTGGAAAGTTGAAGGAGACAGATTTGCTTAGCTATGGGGTAAGAGAGGAGTGGACTGGTTGGATTGCTCCTTCACATAACTAGTACAGGCTGGTACAATGGGCCAAATGGCCTAAATTCAGCACTGTACCACTTCATGATCCCATACTTACCTGGCAGGGGTGAAATCATGATCAGCGGTTTGCACTGTTGTCTCACCAGTGCCAGGGACCTGAGTTCGATTCCCGGCTTAGGTCACTGTCTGCACATTCTCTCTGCGTTTGTGTGGGGTTTCCTCCGGGGTACTCCGGTTTCCTCCCACAGCCTGAAAAAAACGTGCTGATCCGGGGCATTGGCTGTGCTAAATTCCCCCTCAGTGTACCTGAACAGGCGCCGGAGTGTGGCGACGAGGGAATTTTCACAGTAGCTTCATTGCAGCGTGAATGTAAGCTTACTTGTGACACTATTAAATAAACTTTAAACTAGATAGGGGACGAGGCTTGCTGATTGAACTGAGGCCTGCAATGGTGGCTTGGCCAGACTAGCGTAGAGCAAAGCACCAGGGTAGCCAATGAGGTCAAACTGAGGCTTTACCTGATTCAGTGTTTCAAAGCCATGTTAGCCTTTTGGTTCAAATAAAGCGTTAGATCAAACCTGGGAGGGCATGCAATGCCACATCCTTTCAGCTTGGATCTTGTTTGATCAAACCCAAGATGAGATGCAATGTCTTCTTTTGTCAGCTTGAATGGGGGACTAGCTAGGGTAAATGCATGGGGTTATGGGGATAGGGCCTGGGTGGGATTGTGGTCGGTGCAGACTTGATGGGCTGAATGGCCTCATTCGGGACTGTAGGATTCCATGATTCTATAATATGGTTTGTCCCTCATGTGGGGACCATGAGTTGGACCTAATTTGATTAGAAATAAAGTATCGAAAGGCACTAAAAAAAAGTTTTAAATGAAGTAGCATCTCAGAGTTTCAATTAAGTAAGTTTATTTATTAGTCACAAGTAAAGCTTACATTAACACTACAATGAAGTTACTTTGAAATTCCCCACATTCCAGCATCTGTTTGGGTCAACGCACCTAACCTGCACATCTTTTAGACTGTGGGAGGAAACCAGAGCACCCAGAGGAAACCCACACAGATACAGGGAGAACTGCAAACCCCATACCAACAGTGATCCAAGCCAGGAATCAAACCCAGGTCCCTGGCACTGTGAGGCAGCAGTGCTAAGCACTATGCCACCATACCACCCCTTATACTCTTGTTCCTGAGGGGTCAGTGGGTTCAAGCATTGCTTCCCCCTGCTAACCACTATGTCACCCAAGGTAGAGTCATGCTCCATTCTCAAGGCCTCCCCTCTCAGTAAGGCTGGTGATGTAACCCTTGTTTCTGGATTCCCAGTTTAAGTCGGCTTCGTTCCAATGTATGTGATCATGTGCAGGCTATATTATTTTCTTTCCTTTCTAATGTGCTCCTTCTTAAAAAAAAAACACCCTTGAGGGGTCAGTTTTTAAAGTCTATTTGCCTAATTTTAAGCTGTTGCAGCTGTGGTGCTAACCAGATTTATATATATTTATAGAGAGCTAGACTGATTATTTTTGCATGTACTTTACAGGGATTCAGACATAATGTCCATCGTGATTTTCCAGATTTCATGAACACAATCATTCTGAGGGAAGAGGAGAAAAAGAGGGGGGTCAATTTTTCTAGGGTTACTTCTGCTCGTGAAGCGGGGTGCCATGCACACCCCAACTGGGTGGGCCCAAAGCCCCCCCTGAAATTGACCCTTGAGCTTCATTCGTATTGGTCAGCAATTTGGTTGTCAAGGCGGACGATCCTTCTCCTTTGGCCCTCAGCAATGTTTTTCTTTCCCACTAGGCGTCAAGGAGGCCTAGTGGTCAGTCCCATCTCCTGTTCCAGACATAGTTCATGTGTCATATGACATAGGAGCAGAATTAGGCCACTTGGCCCATCAAGTCCACTCTGCCATTCGATCATGGCTGATATGCTCCTCATCCCCATTTTCCTACCTTCTTCCCATAATTCTTCAACCCATTACCAACTAAAAATCTATCTAACTCCTCCATAAATTTACTCACTGTCCCAGCATCCACCACACTTTGGGGTAGCCAATTGCACAGACTCACAACCCTTTGAGAGTAGTTTCTCCTCAACTCTGTTTTAAGTTTGCTATCCCTTATCCACAGACTATGACCTCTCCTCCTAGAATGCCCCACAAGGGGAAGCATCCACTCCTATTTTATCCATAACTTTTACCATCTTGTATACCTTAATTTGATCTCCCCTCATTCTTCTAAATTCCAGAGACTACAGGCCTCAACTGTTCAATCTCTCTCCGTATGACAAACCCCTGATCTCTGGAATAATGTCTACCCAGTTTTAACATTTAGACAAAATAGGCCTCCGCATGTAAGTGGTCTCACGGCTGGTTCAGGCAGCTAAGCACATAAGGACAAAAGAAATTTGAACGTGAGTTGGCCATTCGGCTTTTCACACCTGCTTTGCCATTCAAATGATCGTGACTGGTTGACTGTGGCCTGAGCTGCACTTTCTTGTCCACTCTCCATAATGTTTGATTCCCCTGTGACTAATGTGTCTGCCTCAGCCTTGAACATATTCAATCACTCATCCTCCATTGGAGGGGACAATTACAAAGGTTCACAACCCTCGGAGGGAAGAATTGGGGCAGGCGGTGGCACAGTGGTATTGTCACAAGACGAGTAATTCAGAGACCCAGGGTAGTGCTCTGGGGATCAGAGTTCTAATCCTGCCACGGCAAATGGTGAAATTTGAATTCTAGTAAAAAAAAATCTGGAATTAAAAAGGCCAGTGTTGAACCATTGTCAGTTGTAATGCCCTTTAGGGAAGGAAATCTTACCCAGTCCAGCCTACATGTGACCACAGACCCACAGCCACATGGTTGACTCTTAAAATGATCTTTAAAGTGGCCTAGAAAGCAACTCAATTCAAAGACAACTAGACCTAGCCAGTGACTAGGATAAAAATGAATAAAAAAAAGGCTCTCATCTGTACTTTAGCTCTGAGACCCCTTATTTTGAAAGAGGTGTCATAAAAAGATATTTTTTACGCAGAGGGTGCTGGGTGTCTGGAATTAGCTGCCTGAGTTGGTGATGGAGGCAGAGACCCTAAACTCTTTTAAAAAGTACCTGGATCTGGATCTTAAGTGCTGAAAGTTACAGGGCTACAGGCCAGGTGCCGGAAGGTGGGATTGGAAAGGGTACCTGGGTGTCATTGGGCTGGCATGGACAAGATGGGCTGAATTGCCTCCTTCTATGCTGTTACGTTTCTATGGTTCTGTGGAAATGGTGACCCCAGTACTTGATATCGTCTCAGCATCCACCCTGCCAACATGGTGGCACAGTGGTTAGACTGCTGCCTCACAGCGCCAGGGACGCGGGTTCGATTCCCAGCTTGGGTCACTGTCTGAGTGGAGTCTAGACGTTCTCCCCGTGTCTGCATGGCTTTCCTCCAGTTTCCTCCCACAGTCCAAAAGTCATGTTGGTTAGGGAGCACTGACCATGCTAAATGCTCACTCACGGGCACTGGAGGTTGGCGACTAGGGAATTTTCATAGTGACTTCATTGCCGTGTTAATGTACGCCTACTTGTGACGCGAATAAATAAACTTAAAAAAAAATCCTCAAAATCTCAGATGGTTCAATAAGATGACATCTCGTGGTTCTTAACTCCAATGAGTGCAGCGGAGTTAACCTGCTCAACATTTCCTTTCAAAACAACCCCTTGGTTCCAAGAATCGACTATGAATGTCTGGAAGTTGGCCTGATGCACCACTGAGTCAGAGACCCTTTGAGATTTCTGGAGAATGTTGTTCCAGAGAATGGCCCTCAAGTTGTATTCATTTTTCTCTCTGTTCAATGGAGGTGACAGAGCCTGGTTTCTATCCTAGAGGGAGAGAGAGAGAGAGAAAAGAGCCAGAGATTTATGTACGTGGCTCCGTATAACCTTTTCCCTCTCCACAGCTCCAAGCTGTCATTATTTAGAAAATATTCCAATTGATTTTCTGAGGTCCAAAGCAATACACGTCCCCATATTAAACTTTGCTGCCAGTTTTCCTTAAATCTGTCTGCGTTCCTTTGTAACTTCCTTCTCTCTCGCATACACACAAAATGCTGTGCCTTCTAACTTGGTCCCCTCTGCAAATATGGGTGTACAATTCTCTTTTCATTTGTCCAAGCCGTTGATAAATACGGAGAGAATCTGCGGCCTTGGTGCAGATTCTGATTTTCATATCTGGGAGCAAGGCAGAGGTGACATTAGTTTCTGAGTGGGCACAGGTTCTTTTTGCAAGATTTTTAGAATATTTCTGCAATCACTGGTGCTTTCAGTTCCTGTGGCACCTGTTCACTTTGCTCTGAGGCCACACCCAGGCCTAACCAATCAAGCACAGCGAGCCTAGATCAGTTACCAGACTCGCTTAATCAAATACAGAGCAATTGAATGCGACAGTCACATTCCACTTGTCGGAAATTTATGTCCTGTGCTGGTGGATTTGTAGGCGGAATTGTACGTGGCCATACAATTCTTCAGATGACCTTCGCACCGGGTTCCAGTCGCCCGTGACTTTGTTGCACTTTTACAGTGGGAGACGGGCAAGGCCCAGGCCACACTCCCTCCACCTTCACCCTAGCTGAAGCCCTTAAGTGGCCAATTAATGACCCATTAAGGGTCATTTCCCACCTGGCCTCAGGTTTCAGGCTGACTGCGCAACGTGACCCTGCTCAGGGCTCAGGATGCGGGGATGCTGTGGGGTGGAGGAAGGGGGAGAGTGTGGTGAGCAGGGTGAAGTGATGACGACCCCCCCCACCATCCCCCCCCACTCCAGGACGTTCTGGCTCTTGAGGTAGCACTGACAAGGATGCAGCTCCAAAGCTTAAGCATAACAATGAAAGCTAACACTCCTTTACAGTACCAAGGGAGCACTGCATTGTTGGACATGCTGTCTTTCAAATGAGATGTTAAACTAGCCACCTGCATTCTTCATTTTGGAAAGGAGAATTAAAGGACAGAGAAATGGAGAAAAACTGCAGAAAACTGCAATGCAAAGGGACTTGTGCACGAAACACAGAAAACTAGCGCACAGGGACAGCAGGTAATCAGGAAGGCTAACAGGAGTTGGCCCTTATTTCAAAGGGGATTGGAGTGCAAGAGTAGGGAAGTCTTGCTGCCGCTGTACAAGGCACTGGAGAGACCACATCTGGAGACCTGAGAGCAGTTTTGGTCCCCTTATATAAGGAATTTCATTGGAGGCAGTGCAGTGATGTTTTGCGAGGATGATCCCGAGTGTGGAGGGATTTTCCGATGAGGGACGCATTAGAACAGGTTGGGACTCATTGGAATTTGGAAGAATGAGAGGTGGTTTCATTGAAACATATTGGGTTCTTAAAGGGCTTGACAGGGGTAAACACCGAGAGGATTTTTCCTCATGGGAGAGTCTGGGACCAGAGGGCAGTGTCTCAGAATAAAGAATCAGAGGAGGAGGAATCCCTTCTCTCAGAAGGTTGAGTCTTTGGAATTCCTTGCCACAGGGAGTTGTGGGGACAGAGCCCTTGTGTCTCTTTAAGGCTGAGATAGATGGATTTTTGGTCAGTAAGGGAATCAAGGTTTACGGGAAAAGGGCTGGAAAGTGGATGTGAGGAATGTCAGATAAGCCATGATCCTATTGAATGGTGGAGCAGGATCAAGGGGTTGAATGGTCTACTACTATTACTATTCCTTATGGTCTTCTCTTGTCTGTTCAGTAACCACATGTGACCTGGTGTTTACAGTTCATCCAGAACTCACAATGTGTGACTCAGAGACAAAAGTCCACTGAACCACAACTAATAGGAGGGATGTCAGGAAGGGAAATGACATGAGTCTTGGCTTGTATTTTAACTGCCTAAATGAACTGACCTTATCACTCAGTTTCATCAGAATGAATCTGCAGCATTTATTGCTGTTGCGAAGGCACTGGGGGAGTGAGTCAACTTTGTGAATAAGGCTGAGTGACCCACTGGGCCCTTTCAGAGATCAGCCACGTTGCTGGGCGTCTGGAGTTACATATAAATCAGAAAGATAAGGCCGGAGAGCTTTCCTTCTCAAATGGACATCAGTCAACCAGATGGGCTTTCATAAACAACCCAATAACTAGCCCTTATTTCAAATTTATTTAATTCACAGAATTTAAATATCACCACCAACTGTCCTGGTTTTTTTTTGATTTTTTTTCATTCTTGGCGTCGCTGGCAAAGCCAGCATTTGCTACCCATCCCTGTTTGCCCCTTGAGAAGGTGGTGGTGAGCTGCCTTCCTGAACCGCTGCAGTCCCTGTGGTGTAGGTACACCTACCGTGCTGCTAGGGAGTGAGCTCCAGGATTTTGACCCAGTGACAGTGAAAGAACGGTCAATATATTTCTATGATCTGGAGGTGCCAGCATTGGATTGGAGTGGGCCCAGTAAGAAGTCTCACCACACCAGGTTAAAGTCCAACAGGTTTATTTGGAATCATGAGCTTTTGGAGCACTGCTCCTTCACCAGGTGGTGAAGGGGCTGCGTTCTGAACACTTGTGATTCCAAATAAACCTGTTGGCCTTTAACCTGATATATTTCTAAATCAGGATGGTGGAACTTAGAATCATAGAATCCCTACAGTGCTAAAGGAGGCCATTTGGCCTTCAAGTTTGCACCAACTGTCTGATTCTGAGGCCCACCCCAGCCCGATCCCCATAACCTCACATATTTACCTTGCTAATCCTCCTAACCTACACGTCTTGGGGCAATTTAGCATGGCCAATCCACCTAAGAGGCACATCTTTCGGACTGTGGCAGGAAACTGGAGCACCCGGAGGAAACCCACGCAGACACGAAGGAGAATGTGCAAACTCCACACAGACAGACACCCAAGGCCGGAATCAAAGCTGGATCCCTGGCGCTGTGAGGCGGCAGTGCTAACCACTGTGCAATCGTGCCACCTTTTTGGTTCGGATTGTTAAAGCAGAAACTGTTCCAAACACCCTTGTACTTCCCCAATTCCCAAATTCCCCTCCAATTCGATTTTCAAGTTCGCTGACGACATCACCATAGTGGGTCGGATCTCAAAACAATGACGAGACAGAGTATGGGAATGAGATAGAGAATCTGGTGAACTGGTGCGGCAACAATAATCTCGACCTTAGTGTCAACGAAACAAAGGAGATTGTCATCGATTTCAGGAAACATAGAAGAGAACATGCCCCTGTTTACATCAATGGGGATGAAGTAGAAAGGGTTGAGAGCTTCACGTTTTTAGGTGTCCAGATCAACAATAACCCATCCTGGTCCCCCGCAATGCTGAGACTATAGTTAAGAAAGCCCACCAACACTCTACTTTCTCAGAAATTTGGCATATCCACTATGACTCTCACCAACTTTTGCAGGAGCACCATAGAATGCATTCTTTCTGGTTGTATCACAGCTTGGTATGGCTTCTGCTCTGTCCAAGACTGCAAGGATCTACAAAAGGTCATGAATGTAGCCCAGTCCATCACGCAAACCAGCCTCCCATCCATTGACTCTGTCTACACTTCCCGCTGTCTCGTCAAAGCAGCCGGCATAATTAAGAACCCCCCCATCCCCCGGACATTCTCTCTTCCACCTTCTTTCTTTGGGGAAAAAGATCCAAAAATCTGAGGTCACGTACAAACCCACTCAAGAACAGCTTCTTCCCTGCTGCTGTCAGACTTTTGGACGGACTTCCCTTGCATTAAGCATCTGCTACCCTAGCTATGGCTGTAACACTTCATTCTGCACTCTCTTGCTTCCTTCTTTATGAACTGTATGTTTTGTCTGTATAGTGTGCAAGAAACAATACTTTTCACTGTATGTTAATACATGTGACAATAATAAATCAGATCAAATCAAGCTTTGCAGTAGTCATATAGAATGCTGCTCATTCTGTATGCTGTCCCATTGTGAGCTCTAAATGGATCAGAGGCCTGAATAGTGTGGAGCTCAGTGAATGATTTAATATAGACCGTGACTGGAAACCTGTGCCCAACATCCAACCTTGGCTCCAGTCCTTGTCTGGAATTTTGTGGAATAAATGTGGAATAACTGGATCAAAAATTCAGTTAATGATATATCAGAATGAATCTGTAAAAGAAGTGGACACACATTTGCTGTATAATGGGATCAGACATCACGCACAAAGGATAAGCACAGATGGTGACACTCAAAGCTAGCAGCATGGAAAATGTTCTTGATAGAATATAATGTTCAAGTCAGAAGAATGGCAGCTGAAATGTCAGTAATGTCAGATCTTGCAAGATTACAGTAAGGGTTGGTGTGACAATTATCGCAAATATTTACTTGTACCTCCCTCAGTCTGAGCGCAACGCTGGGCACTGCCCAAGGCTTTGCAAATTATAGCCACTGTGTGAAACCAGGCAGCTTAAACAAAGTGGCCTATCGTGGTTCCTTGTTCATTCACCAGCTGGATATGGTCATCAAATGTTCAAAGTCAAAGTCCTGCAACTTTCTTTTGCGATGTAAATGTGTTTCCTAGTGTTTCCTCAATGTTCCTTGTTGCATTTTGATGCATGTAACGGCCTGTATTGGTGAAATGGATGGTGAACGCTGGTGAACTTTCAGGTGGATCTATTGAAAGATGTTGAACTTTCAGATGAAGCTGATGCTGAAATTGTGAAGACCGACAGCCTCCTATATTTATGTTGCATTTGTCGTCGTAAGTTGGTGATGAAGTTGGTGATGATTGTCAGTGAGTTTTCTGTTGAAATTGGTGAATGTTGGTGAATTTTCTCACTAAATTGGCAAATTTTCTGGTGAAATTGGTGAATTTTGGCAAATGTTTTCACTAAATTGGTGAATGTTAGTGAATTTTCTGATAAAATTGGTGAATGTTAGTCAATTTTCTGACAAAATTGGTGAATATTGATGAATTTTCTGATAAAATTGGTGAATTGATGAATTTTCTGATAAAATTGGTGAATGTTGGCGAATTTTCTGACAAAATTGGTGAATGTTGATGAATTTTCTGATAAAATTGGTGCATGTTGGTGAATTTTCTGACAAAATTGGTGAATGTTGATGAATTTTCTGATAAAATTTGTGAATTGGTGAATTTTCTGATAAAATTGGTGAATGTTGGTGAAATTTCTGATAAAATTAGTGAATTGGTGAATTTTCTGATAAAATTGGTGAATTGGTAAATTTTCTGATAAAATTGGTGAATGTTGGTGAAGTTTCTGATAAAATTGGTGAATTGGGGAATTTTCTGACAAAATTGAATGTTGATGAATTTTCTGATAAAATTGGTGAATGTTGGTGAATTTTCTGATAAAATTGGTGAATGCTGGTGATCTTTCTGGTGAAGTTGATGTATTTGCTGGTATTTTTATTGGTGGCTTTTTGTAAAGAATTTGGAGAGCTGGTTGACTTGATGTCTTGTTGGGGTTGGCTGATTATTATTTGCCGCTCTTAAATAGTTGCTGCAGGTCCACACCAATGTTTGGCGTCTTGGGAGTCTGGTAAACCAGTCTGACTCCTGGGATGGCAGGCCTGTCATACGAGGAAAGATTTAAGTCAGTTAGGATCATATTCACTGCCAGTTTAGAAGAGTGAGAGGGGATCCAATAGAAATATATAAAATCCTAACAAGGTTAGATAGGGTAGATTCAGAAAGAATGTTCCCAATGGTGGGGGAGTCCAGAATCATAATTTGAAGATAAGGCATAAACCTTTTAGGACTGAAGTGAGGAGAAATTTCTTCACCAAAAGGGTGGTGAATGTGTGGAATTCACTCCCAGAGAAAGTAGCTGAAGGCAAAACATTGTGTGATTTTAAGAAGGAATTAGCTATCGCCCTTGGGGCTAAAGGGATCGAGGGATATGGGGAGAAAGAGGGATCGGGATATTGAATTTGATGATCCGCCATGATCAAGATGAATGAGGGGGCAGGCTCGAAGGGCTGAATGGCCGACTCCTGCTTCGAGTTTCTATGTTTCTACGAGCTCTCCTTCTTCACATTCTCTCCTCTGGCTGAGGGGCAAACTCTCCATCCCTGTTTGTCGCGATGGCGAAGAGGTAAACAGCCATAACTCCAAGTCAGAACCCCGAGTCTCCCATAGTCTTCTCGGCCCTTAGGGGAGACGTCTTGGAGACATGAGGATTTCCTTCATTGTTTTGAAGGACACCCTCAACATTATCATCTTCATCAGAATGGGACAGTAATTTAGCAGCATTGCTGGGATGCAGAGTTTACGTCGACTGAACTACAAGGAGAACGAGGACTTTGCAACAAAAGATAGATCCAAGAGGGAACGCCTGGTGTTACATGTAGGACAGTGGTTCAAGTTGGTTTCTAAGGGCTATTATTGAATTGTGTTTAATTTGTGTACAGATGGAGTATTTTATATATACGCTGAAGTTATTAATATTTCATGTGGTTTATCTATTCTGTACCAGATTATTGATGGTTCTGGGATATAGTTACACATTTTAGCTTTGTTACTGATGCGTTTTGATAGATTACGGCATGTTAGTTGTGACGTTTGATGGAATATTGCAGTTTAGGTGGTTGCTGTTCTAGTTTTGAGGTTTGATGGGTTTTGGGAGTATTTTAGTGGGTTTCTGATGCACTGTGATATTTTAGTGGACAATTCTGGATTATCGAAACCCTACAGTGCAGAAAGAGGCCATTTGGCCCATTGAGTCTGCACCAACCACAATCCCACCCAGGCCCCATCTCCATATCCCTATATATTTACCCTCTAATCCCTCAAACCTACACATTTCAGGACACTAAGCGGCAATTTTAGCATGGCCAACCAACCTAACCCGCACATCTTTGGACTGTGGGAGGAAACCAGAGCACCCGGAGGAAACCCGCGCAGAGAATGTGCAAACCCCACACAGAGGGTGACCCAAGCCGGGAATCGAACCCAGGTCCCTGGAGCTGTGAAGCAGTAGCGCTAACCACCGTGCTACTGTGCTGCCCCAATTCACTTCAGTTGCCGTCCTGCTGATATTTCATCAGATTGCAGTGTGGGTGGTTGCTATGTGTGCGGCAGGATGAGGAGAGGAAGTGGGAGATTAGTAGTACAGTATAATAATAAGTTTTATGATTGTTGGGTTGTTTTATAGGTTTCTGTGTGTTTTGAAGGACTGCTGGTATGTATTAGAATCCCTACAATGCAGTAGAAGCCATTCAGCCCATCGATTCTCTAATAGACTATCTTACCCAGACTCTTTGCCCTGCTCTATACCTGTTACCCTACACATTTCCCATGGCTAAACCAACTAACCTACGCATTTTGGGACACTAAGGGACAATTTAGCATGGCCAATCCACCTGGCAAGTGTCCATTTGCTGCTGTGCTCAACACCATGAAGTGGAGGAGAGGAGTGAAGCCAGACAGCTCCCTGTACCCAGTGTCTGTATATCATGGGCCCTGTACCCAGTGTCTGTATATCATGGGCCCTGTACCCAGTGTCTGTATATCATGGGCCCTGTGCCCAGTGTCTCTATATCATGGGCCCTGTGCCCAGTGTCTCTATATCATGGGCCCTGTACCCAGTGTCTCTATATCATGGGCCCTGTACCCAGTGTCTCTATATCATGGGGCCTATACCCAGAGTCTCTATATCATGGGGCCTATACCCAGTGTCTGTATAACATGGGCCCTGTACCCAGTGTCTCTACATCATGGGCCCTGTGCCCAGTGTCTCTATATCATGGGCCCTGTGCCCAGTGTCTCTATATCATGGGGCCTATACCCAGTGGCTCTATATCATGGGGCCTGTGCCCAGTGTCTCTACATCATGGGCCCTGTGCCCAGTGTCTCTATATCATGGGGCCTATACCCAGTGGCTCTATATCATGGGGCCTGTGCCCAGTGTCTCTATATCATGGGGCCTGTACCCAGTGTCTCTATATCATGGGGCCTGTATCCAGTGTGTTTATCATGGGGCCTGTATCCAGTGTGTTTATCATGGGGCCTGTATCCAGTGTGTTTATCATGGGGCCTGTATCCAGTGTCTGTACATCATGGGTCCTGTACCCAGTGTCTCTATATCATGGGGCCTGTACCCAGTGTCTCTATATCATGGGCCCTGTACCCAGTGTCTCTATATCATGGGGCCTGTACCCAGTGTCTCTATATCATGGGGCCTGTACCCAGTGTCTCTATATCATGGGGCCTGTACCCAGTGTCTCTATATCATGGGCCCTGTACCCAGTGTCTCTATATCATGGGCCCTGTACCCAGTGTCTCTATATCATGGGGCCTATACCCAGTGTCTCTATATCATGGGGCCTGTACCCAGTGTCTCTATATCATGGGCCCTGTACCCAGTGTCTCTATATCATGGGCCCTGTACCCAGTGTCTCTATATCATGGGCCCTGTACCCAGTGTCTCTATATCATGGGGCCTGTACCCAGTGTCTCTATATCATGGGGCCTGTACCCAGTGTCTCTATATCATGGGCCCTGTGCCCAGTGTCTCTATATCATGGGCCCTGTACCCAGTGTCTCTATATCATGGGCCCTGTGCCCAGTGTCTCTATATCATGGGCCCTGTACCCAGTGTCTCTATATCATGGGGATTTCCCTCCCTAGATCACCCTCCTCACATGTGCTGTGCCTGGAATGAAACCGAATGATGTCATGGGGGAAGATTCCAGCTCCAAATGCAGCAGGCAGCTGCTTCAGAGTCGAACGCACTATTTAACATTTAGCATGACGAAAAGGCACTAATAATAGCCTCAATCTCCTCCTTTCAGAATTTATTCCAATTCAAAGAATGAGTCAGGAATCCCAATGCACTAGATTTCCTCTTTGCACAGAACACATTTCAGCAAGATGTTTAAGGTAACTTTGACTTGTTTTGATGCTGCGGTTATCTGAGGGACAGTTACCTCGCTGATACAAGACAGCTGGGCAATTCTAGGACTGCAGTTGCCAGCCCAGTGTAGAACTAGAGTTTGCAGATGGGGATGGTCCCTAGTATCAATCTTGGCACGTGGTGCGGCAACTAATTCCAGTTGGGTAAAGTGGAGGCGGTACAGAACAAAAAACTGCATTTCTATATCAGTGAAAGAGATGAAAGAGTTGCTAGCATGGCCAACATTCCTTGCCCTTGAGAAGGTGGTGACGGTGACTTTCTTGAAGTGCTGCTGTCCATGTGGTGAAGGTACACCCACCATGATGTTTCTGCAGTAGTTTGGTACAACCTTACGAGGCTGGGCAGAATTGTGGGTCCCCATGTAGGCCGATTTCCTTCTCTGAAGGACACCAGTGAACCAGGTGGGCTTTTATGACAATCTGATAGATACGTTTCCATCAATACCGATTTTTTTAAAAAAACTTAGTTGGCAAGAACTTAAATTCGCCATGATGGGATTTGAACTTATTAATCGAGTTGTAACCACAATGCTACCATTTCCCTAAATGGCATATTCCTATTCCTGCGGTTCATGTGATGGCCTAGTGGTATAATCACTCGATATTAATTCAGAAACTCAGCCAATGTCCTGGGAAACCAGGGTTCGAATCCTGCCACGGCAGATGGTGTATATATAAAAAAAAATCTGGAATTAAGAATCTACTCTTGGCCATGAAACCATTGTTGGAAAAATCCATCTGGTTCACTAATGTCCTTTAGGGAAGGAAATCTGCCGTCCTTACCCGGTCTGGCCTACACGTGACTCCAGATCCATAGCAACGTGATTGACCTTCAACTGCCCTCTGAAATGGTCTAGCGAGACACTCAGTTCAAGGGCAACTCGGGATGGGCTTAAATGCTGACCAGCCAGCGACACCCACGTCCTACGAATGAATTAAAAAGAAAGATTTCTGAGTGAATTCAATAAATCTTTGCACTATTTTTGAGGAAACAACATGACCTAAGTTTAGGGCAAGTTTTTTTACACAGAGGGTGGTGAATGTCTGGAACGCGAGGTAGTGGGAGCAGTGGCATTTAAGGGGCATCTAAATGAAGACATGAATAGGATTGAATGGAAGGATATGGACTCCGTAAGTGCGCATGGTTTTAATTTAGGCAGGCATTATAATGGACGCAAGCTTGGAGGGCCGGAGGGCCTGTGCCGTACTGTTCCTTGTTCTTTAATTCTGTGCTGGTTAATTAATGTATTTCAGGAAAGGAACTTCACAATCCTTAGCCGATCTGGCCTCTGTGTGGCTGAAGCCGATGCAATGTGTACGAGTCAATCGTGTTCGCCTCACGGCAACTTGGGATGGGGAAAAGTTATGGGCTCACCAGTGCTGAGAATGAAAAGGGAACCGGAGTTGAACTTTCCTAGGAATTGTCCCCAGTCCGTTCCCCGAAGTGTGATGGCAGTCCCGTCTTCGGAGAAGGTCACGGAGATCGAGAGCACTCTGAGGAGATTCCTGGCTTGTTGGGATAAGCTGTGTAATGATGTCTAACATAAGCAGTGGGAAATATTTCGCAATTCTGGAGCAAAGACCGAGTGTAAAAGCCAGGTTCCCGTTGAGTGGGAGCCAATCACCTCTCTGAAGACTCTCTCTCATTTCTCCTCACCCTGGGCTCTGTTTCTTTCCTACAGGATGTCCCACAAAGCCAGTGTGTGGTGCTTCCACCGAGGTTGGAGCTTCTGGAAATTTCTCTGCCATTTGGCTGTTTTTACAACCTGCCTCAATCCCACAGGTAAGAACATCTTCCCAGGAATGGAATGGAAACATCATTTCAGTTTTGATTGTTTCCCAGTGGATGTGTGATATTTTTGGATTATTTACCAGATTATACTTGTGTGTTTCATTTTGAATTAAATATTGCCTTTTGTTTATTTTGGATGTTCAAATCTAATAAATTGCTGCAGGTGATATTAGTGAATTAATTCTTAAAGTGGTTCCAAGATATTCCACTGCGACTGTTACATTGAGCTGTTTATTCTGGGTAGCACAGTGGTTAGCACTGCTGCCTCACATCTCCAGGGACCTGAGTTCAATTCTGACCTTGGGTGACTGTCTGTGCGGAGTTTGCACATTCTCTCCATGACTGTGTGAGTTTGCTCCGGTTTCCCCCCCACCCCCACTGTCCAAAGATGAGTGGGTTTAGGCCAATTGGCCATGCTAAATTGCCCCTTAGTGTCCCAGGACGCGTAGGTTAGAGGGCTTAGCAGGGTAGATAGGTGGGGCTATGAGGATAGAGCCTGGTTGGGTTTGCTGTCAGTGCATACTCGATGGGCTGAATGGCCTCCTTCTGCACTGTAGCGATTCTCTGTGAGCCGATTTATTGCAGTGTTGAATCTAGGGAATCGTGATAAGTCTACAAGTTAAGCAAGGTTAGAGGCTGGTGGAGGGTCCGTGATTGGTACATACTTTATCCTTACTTTTATCAGTATCTGCTTATATATTTCCCCATTTGCAAGCAGATATCGAAAACATAAGAACATAAGAACATAAGAAAATAGGAGCAGGAGTAGGCCATCTAGCCCTTCAAGCCTGCCCCGCCATTCAATAAGATCATGGCTGACCTGTCGTGGCTCAGTTCCACTTTCCCGCCCTCTCCCCATAACCCTTAATCCCCTCTCTTATCAAGAACCCATCAACCCGCTTCTTAAAAATATTTAGCGAGGCAGCCTCCACCACTTCAACGGGCAGAGAATTCCAGAGATTCACCACTCTTTGAGTGAAGAAGTTCCTCCTCAACTCCGTTCTAAACCGCCTCCCCTTTATCTTGAGGCTGTGCCCCCTAGTCCTACTGTCTTTTTTGAGCGGGAAGAGTCTCTCCACCTCTATCCTATCCATCCCATTCATCATCTTATACGTCTCAATGAGATCTCCCCTCATTCTTCTAAACTCTAACGAGTACAAGCCTAGTTTATTCAGCATCTCCTCATAGCTCAATCCCCTCAACTCTGGTATCAGCCTAGTAAACCTCCTCTGCACTCCCTCCAGGGCCAAAATATCCTTGCGCAGGTGCGGCGCCCAAAACTGCACACAGTACTCCAGCTGCGGCCTCACCAATGCCCTATACAGCTGCAACAAGACCTCCCTACTTTTATATTCAATCCCCCTCGCTATGAAGGCCAGCATCCCATTCGCCTTCCTGACCACCTGCTGCACCTGCAAGCTGGGTTTTTGCGACTCGTGCACAAGGACCCCGAGGTCCCTCTGCACCGTCGCCTGCTGCAGTTTTTCGCCACGTAAGTAATAGTCATTCCGACCATTCTTCCTACCAAAGTGGACCACCTCACACTTGCCAACATTAAATTCCATTTGCCATTTCCTGGCCCATTCGCCCAGCCTATCTAGATCCTTCTGCAGACTCTCCACACCCTCCGCACAATTTGCCTTTCCCCCAATCTTGGTGTCATCAGCAAATTTCAACACCCTGCACTCGGTTCCCTCCTCCAGATCATCTATATAAATGGTAGATAGCTGAGGCCCCAGCACCGACCCCTGGGGCACCCCACTAGTCACCAACCGCCAATCCGAATAGCACCCATTGACCCCCACTCTCTGCCTCCTATTTGACAACCAATCCTCTATCCACGCTAACACCCTACCCCCAACTCCATGTCCCCTGACCTTCTGCAATAACCTCTTGTGAGGTACCTTGTCAAACGCCTTCTGAAAATCCAGAAACAAGGCGTCATGGGTGTAGAGAAAACGTTTGCAATAACGGGGGTGACCGGGACTTGTGTCCGTGAATACAAGATAGTCACCAAGATTGGTGCAAACAGGGAATTCGCAAGACACTCCTTTGTCCTGAGGGTGGTGAGGGTATAGAATTCACTGCTGCCGGGAGTGCTTGAGATGAATAGTGTAGATGCATTTGAGGGGAAGCTGAGGGGAAAAGAAATGAAAGAAATGAAAGGGGGAGGGAGGAGGTGGGTGGTGGGGGTAGAGGCTCAGAGATTAAAAACACTGTCAATAGTCCTGTTGATGATGAATCCCATCAATACGAACTTGCCAGGCTGTAGTTATACCCTCCCGACAGTGGTGGTGCTGCAACCCCTTCGCTGGTGATTGGATGCAACTGCAACTTATCAATTCATGGGAACAGGGACACAGGGGTGGGAAGAGTTTGCAGAATGTGAGTGCGGGCACTCTCGAAAAGATTAACAAACTTATCGCCAATTAGCAAGTTGACAACGCGATGTGGGAAGGATGGGCGTAGAGCTGGTGGGAGCCCAACTGCATAGACTGAGGCGTGCCTGCTACAGGGCCACCGCTGTTGAGAGGGTGTAAGTACAGTGTGGTTGACATAGGCAACTTCCATTGCACATGTGGACACAGGATGTTTCCATTTAGGAAATTTGGCATAAAAGGAAGGCTGTGCAGACATCTGTTTTTTTGATAATTTTTACATGGGTTAAGATCAATTTTAAAATAAGGAACAAGGCAGAATTGAAACACTGAGTAACAGGCACCGATATCGACTGCAGCAAGTTTTAGATTAATTGATTGAAATGTTTGCTGTATTTTTTTTGTTGTTTACAGTATGCTATAATTTCCTCTTCATCTAATTTATGGTTTGTTCCATTCCTCTTGTCCTTTTTCTGTGCTACCAATTTATTCCATTCCTTTACTCTTGCCAAGCTTGCTTTCACTAATGGAACTAAACGCAGCAGAAGGAACTAACATATGTGCATGATTTAAACCACTTGAGTACTCTGAAAAGCAAGCCTGGTTGTACTTCAAGAGATTGCATACATTCTGAATCACTACCCTATACTAATGAGAATGTCATGATGAGTGTGCTTTGCCCCATATTCCTCTCACATCTCTCCTGGTGAAAAGCTGCAGGGCAGGGGGCACTGTCTCATGTGACATCAGCTCACACAGAGCAGGAAGGTGTCATGGTAACTTTCACTCTAGGCTGGGGTGTGCGTTCTCCCACAAAGCCATGGGTGACGGCGGGAGAATTGGTCAGAGTTTGGGAAGTGTACTGAGCCAAGAGCTGTAACTAACTCTCACCGAGAAATAGTCTGCCAGGGTTTACTGTTTTTGCCTCACGTGTTGGAAACCAGCTTCAGGACCACGCCTCAGGTGGAGTCAGCTCTCAACACAAGCCCATGGACCGGGATTTTCCAGGTCTGCCGTGGGGGGGACGTACTGTGGGGATTGAGATGGGCCAATCAAAGGTTCATTGACTCAGGATGGCGCAGTGGTTAGCACTGCTGCCTCACAGCGCCAGGGACTCGGGTTCAATCCCAGTCTCGGGTGGCTGTGCGGAGTCTGCATGTTCTCCCCGTGTCCTCCGGATTTCCCCTGGGTGCTCTGATTTTCCCCCACAGTCTGAAAGACATGCTGGTTAGGTGCTAAATTGACCCTTAGTATCAGGATAAATACGTAGTAATGGGGATAGGACCTGGAGGGGATTGCTGGCGTTGCAGACTTGATGGGCCGAATGATCTCCTTCTGCATTGTCAAGATTTGATGATTCTTTTGGAAGGACTGGAAGATCCTAGTGGTGGGCGGGGACAGAAATTCCCACCTCATATTGTCAGTAGAGGATGGGAGAGAGTGGGAAGAATTTCAGTAACAAGGACTACCAGTTGAGGGCAGCTATACCGTGCCCTGACCTGAAAGGCAGTGTAAACAAAATATTATTAATAAAATTGTAATTGTTGCTTCAGAATTCGAACATGTGACATGTTGACAAATAGCACTAGCGCTGGTGGTGTACAGCAGTGCTGACCATGCAGACACAGGGAGAACGTGCTAACTCCACGCTGACAGTGACTCAAGCCAGGATCGAACCCAGGTCTCTGGCGCTATGAAGCAGCAGTGCCAACAACTGTGCTACTGTCCTGTGCCACATAATGAATCATCCCAAGAGTTCAATCAAACCCTAAATTGATGCCAAGCCATAAAGAGGATAAAGAACAAAGAACAAAGAACAAAGAACAACACAGCACGGGAAACAGGCCCTTCGGCCCAACGAGCCCGCGCCGCCGTCCCATTGTCTCAGTGACCTATTCATGATTTTAGTCTACGCCTAATGCGCGAGGATCAGGGAGGTCCAATATAGGGACAATTTGTTACCCAATCAATCAGCCTAAAAGCGCATCTTTATGGGGCAGTGACTACAATCTTAAGCAGGGTCTTGAAGGGCAAATGGGATGTAGAGAGGCAGAGAGGTTTAGGAGGGAATTTCAGATTCCAGAGCCCAGGCTGGTGAAGGCATGGCAACTATTGTTGGAGCAAATGCAATCAGAGATACTCAAAAGACCAGAATTGGAGGACGACAGAGAGCTGGAACTCTGGAGGAGATTTCAGATGTAAGGACAGGTGATTGAAAATAAGGGTGAAAACTTTCAACTCGAGACATTGTTTAATTGAGGGCCAATATAGACCATTGTTTGGAGGTGGGCCAGTGGAATCGGATGAGAGTTAAGACATGGGCAGAGACTAGAGAGATGTGAGGTTGGTCCAGCGATGTGTTGGGATAGTCAAGTCTAGTGGTGGCAAAGGTACAGATGAGTGTGGTCAAAACTTAGCTTGTTTGTATCATTGGACTATTATAGTGAAGGCATTAACCCACTACACTGAATTGGTTGAAGTAGTGAACAGAAGGATGTCTCTTTAATGAATTAAGGGCCATATTGTAAGCTAATTGTCTAGGCCTTGCACACAGGGGTGGCACGATGGTATAGTGGTTAGCACTGCTTCCTCACAGTGCCAGAGCCCTGGGTTTGATTCCCGGCTTGGGTCACTGTCTGTGCGGAATCTGCACATTCTCCCCGTGTCTGCATGGGTTTCCTCCTGGTGCTCCGGTTTCCTCCCACAGTCTGAAAGACATGCTGGTTGGGTGCATTGGCCATGCTAAATTCTCCCTCAGCGTACCCAAACAAATATCGGAGTGTGGCAACTAGGGGATTTTCACAGTAACTTCATTGCAGTGTTAATGTAAGTTTGCTTGTGACGCTAATAAATAAATAAACAACCAGTACATTGGAGAATTGAACCTTTTAAAATTTACCCTTTATTCATTTTCTCACGATGGCAGTGAACATTTTTAGGTTTCAGGGAGATTCCTGATTGTCTAGCGTTTTGAGGTGGAACAGGCTCACGAGAGTGGCACTCAGATTGGGGTCAAGATTCAGCTGTGATGAAGCCATAGTCAAATAGCACCTGGTTCACACATGAAGAATGACCCCAATGATTGAGATTTTAATTGAAAGATGGAGTCTGATGATCAAACCCCTCCCCAGTTAAAGAGCTAAATATAACTGTCATAAAGCTGGAAAAATATTGGGTTAGGAATTGGATTGAGGGCTGTAGGGATGGATGCAGGGCTGAAATGATCAAACACTTCCCAGTGTTCTTCCTGTGTTCCAAGGACCAATAGTATGCAATGTTAGCATTCATGTCGAGAGGGGTAGCATACAAGAGCAGGGATGTACTTCTGAGGCTGTATAAGACTCTGGTCAGACCCCGTTTGGAGCTGTTTTGGGCCCCATATCTAATGAAGGATGTGCTGGCCTTGGAAAGGGTCCAGAAGAGGTTCACAAGAATGATCCCTGGAATGAAGAGCTTGTCATATGAGGAGTGGTTGAGAACTCTGGGTCTGTACTCTTTGGAGTTTAGAAGGGTGAGGGGGGATCTTATTGAAGCTTACAGGATACTGCGAGGCTCATGGAGAAGATGTTTCCACTATTTGGAAAAACTAGAACCAGAGCTAAAGGGGGCGACTCTTTAAAACAGAGATGAGGAGGAATTCCTTCAGCCAGAGAGTGGTGAATCTGTGGAACTGTTTGCCGCAGAATGCTATGAAGGCCAGGCCACTGAGTGTCTTTAAGACAGAGATAGATAGGTTCTTGATGAATAAGGGGGTCAGGGGTTATGGGGAAAAAGCAGGAGTATGGGGATGAGAAAAAAATTAGCCATGATTGAATGGCGGAGCAGACTCGATGGGCTGAGTGGCCTGATTCTGCTTCTATGGTCATACAGTAAAGAAGGATACCCTTGAAAGGGGATAAGGCAGGGCTAGATAATGTTAGTGAAGGGAAGCATTTGGAAGTTTTACTTGGTTACATGAGCTGAATAGTTTAGCATACTTGCCAACCATGAGATGGAATGATCTGGATCTAGTTCACGGGTTAGTGTTCTGTGGTCATGAAAGGAAGAACTTTGAAAGGTCAACTTTACCTGTTCCACACCATTTTCACAATGTTCGGAATTGTTGAATATTGCCGCCGTCGTATAGAAACGGGGAATTGCAGTGATGTTGGCTGTTCCTCATTGACAGGGGGAAGCTTTAAGATAGCTCTGATGGCTTGAGTAGCTGACACATGTGATACAATGTGGTTAAGGGGCTAAAATTGTAAAGAATGTCTGAAATTCTGATTATTATATAATCCTGAATGGATGGCTGGAAATTTGGCGCTAATTCCACGGATATTATTGGCACCACTCAGAATGTTGGATAATAGTAATACCATGGAAATTTAACCATGTTAGGTGATTTGATCGTTTGTACTTTTGATTTGATTTGATTTGATTTATTATTGTCACATGCATTAGTATACAGGGAAAAATATTGTTTCTTGTGTGCTACACAAAGCATACTGTTCATAGAGAGGGAAAGGAGAGAGTGCAGAATGTGTTGTTACAGTCACAGCTAGGGTGTAGAGAAAGATCACCTTAATGCAGGATAGGCCCATTCAAGAGTCTGATGGCAGCAGGGAAGAAGCTGTTCTTGTGTCGGTTGGTACGTGACCTCAGACTTTTGTATCTTTTTCCTGACGGAAGAAGGTGGAAGAGAGAATGTCCGGGGTGCGTTGGGGTCCTTGATTATGCTGGCTGCTGTTCCGAGGCAGCGGGAAGTGTAGACGGAGTCAACGGATGGGAGGCTGGTTTGAGTGATGGACAGGACTTCATTCATGACTCTTTGTAGTTCCTCGCGGTCTTGGGCAGAGCAGGATCCATACTAAACTGTGATACAACCAGAAAGAACACTTTCTACGGTGTATCTGTAAAGGTTGGTCAGAGTCGCAGCGGACATGCCAAATTATGTAAGGTGATGTGTACTGGTAATGTTGGATGTGAATGCTGTTTGATGATGGTGAATATTGCTGATAACATTGAATATTGTTTAGTTATGTGTTGGGAATAGTGTTTATTGATGTACATGACAATGCTGTGTACTGTTGTGATCAGTGGCAGTTTTCCATATTGTTGACAATGATGCTCATTGTGACTTGTTACTGAGAATTCTGCCTTGTGCTCTGTAGTGTTGACTGTGCTCTGTGTAATAAATAGTGATACAGATTCTGCTAGCTGGTAGCGTTACATATAATTGTCAGCATTGTCTATCATTCATACTATTGAGTATATTTCACAGGTTACAGAATGCGGAAATTATCATTTATAACATGGTGTCATGGATTACTATTATCTGGTGTTAATTGTGGTATATATTGATGATGGCATTGATATAATTCATATTGTTATGCTTAATTCATTCTCGGGTTGTGGGCATTGCTGGCATGGGCCATACCCTGAGATGCTCTGGGGAGATAGCAATTTGCCTTCTTTTTGATGCATTGCAGTCCTTCAGGCAATAGTGCTCCCATCAGGGTCTGAGGCAACAAATTCCTGTACCCAACAAAGGCGACTTATGTTCAGGATCGCATGACACTAGAAATCGATGGTGTTCCCATGTCCGAGTTGGAAGTAGAGATGGAGGGGGTTGGGTGGAAGGTCTGCAGTGTTAGGCATTATGACTAATATTGGGTGCAGTTGATCCTATTCTGCATCATTGCTATTATTGATAGCGCACAGTGCTCTGTATTGTACAATCACATGCATTGCTGATTGTGGCCAGAATGTTGGAATATTGTTGTTATTGCGCATCTACACTTGAATGTGGAAACAACACAGAAACATAGAAAAACTACAGCGCAATACAGGCCCTTCGGCCCACAAAGTTGTGCCGAACATGTCCCTACCTTAGAGATTAGCTTGCATTCAGATAGCACCTTTCATGCAACTAAAGTATCCTGAGACACTTCAAGGGGAGTATCATCAGATAGCATTCAGCGCTGAGTCAAAGAAAGCGATATTAGGACAGGTGGTCAAAAGCTTGGATAGGATGGTGGGTTTTTTTTTAAGGATTATCAATCGAGACATTTATTACAAAACCGGGGAAGTCACGTTGGAGTTGTATAGAACTTTGGTGAGGCTGGACTCCTGCGTGCAATTCTGGTCGCCAAATTATGGGAAGGATGTGATTGCCCTGGAGGGGTTGCAGAGGAGATTCCCCAGGATGTTGCCTGGGGTGGAACATTTCAGTTATGAAGAGAAGTTGGGTAGGCTTGGGTTGTTTTCATTGGAGCAGAGAAGACTGAGATGTGACCTGATCGATTCATATAAGATTATGAGGCTCATGGACAGAGTGGATAAGGAGCAGCTCTTCCTCTAGTTGAAGAGTCAGTCACGAGGGGACATAGGTTCAAGGTGAGGGGCAGGAGGTTTAGGGGAAGGTGTGAGGAAAATCTTTTTTTTACCCAGAGAGTGGTGACGGTGTGGAATGCGCTGCCTGGGAGGGTGATGGAGGAGGGTTGCCTCACATCCTTTAAAAAATATCTGGATGAGCATTTGGCACATCACAACATACAGGGCTGTGGGCCAAGTGCTGGGAGACGCGATTAGGTTGGAGGTCAGGTGTTTGTTGTGTGCCAGTGCAGACTTGATGGGCCAAAGGACCTATTCTGTACCGTATGATGTAAGGAAGTAAGTGTCTAAGAGAGGCAAAGAGAAGAGTAAAGAATGGGGAATAGAAGTGATGGGGCTCAGGTTTATAAGAAGATATTGTAATGCTTGGTGTATTGCCAAGCTATGATCATCACTGACTGTTGCAAGCATCTAAAGCTATTCACCAAATCCCACAAAATATTCCACATGCCTCTGCATCTCCTGAATGATGTGTGCAGCCCTGACTCTCTCCGCATTGCTCCTCCTTTTGCCTTGCTGGTGCTAAAACTGCAACTCCTTCTGATCTCAATGTCTTCACAGCATTGACATGTTGTTTCCACTACAGTACTGGACCCATTACCCTCACTTAGACAATGCACTTGTTCCTGGTTCTTCGATAGTTTAAACCCCAATGGATACCACTGGGTTGAGGGGTACTTGAAATGCCCAGAGCTGGAAGCTGTTAGAGTCAGTTGGCAGATTAAGCTAGCTAAATTCAAATAGTCTTTCCACTCAACTGGTGACACTTGCTGGAAGGTACTCCGATTAGGATTTGGGATGAGGAGTGCTCCACCTCAGAACAGCATCACCTGAGGTCAGCTTGGAGTGCTTGGCCACAGCCTCCAGACCAATCTGGCCCCCTACCTCCAGGCCAGTGAGTTCCTACAAGCAAGAGCCCCACTATCGTGCTGCAGAACCATTGGATTCAAGTATTCCAACACTTAAAAATGTCTTCTCAGAATTGGTGGAGTGCAGAGGATTGGGGGAGATTACAGAGATGGGGAGGGGTGAGGACCTGGAGGGTTTTGAAGATGGAAGTATCACAGTAACAGGAGCCAGCACAGGTCAGTGAGTGCAGGGGTGATGAGTGAATGGGAGCTTGTGATGGGTCAAAGCACAAGGATAATTCAAAATAATGAGAAGGCAGGCCAGTGGGGAGTTGCCTGTACTCTTTACACATAACAGAGTCAGACAGTACTATAATTGTAAAGGATTGGTTCACAGACCATGTTAATAAAAATGAAATGTCCTTCCCTTGTAAGGGCAAGATTGGGTTTAGCTTCGTTAAGAGTTGGTGCAGTGGACAGTGAGGAATTATTTCCTCTGATGGAACAGGGGAGCCATAACCTTAAAATAGAGCAGGACCATTCAGGATATACTTCTTCACACAAAGGCAAAGAACATCCGGTTCTTGTTCCCCCCAAAAAAGTCATGAGGTCAGTTGAAAATTATAAAGTTGGGATGGATAGATTTTTGCCAGTTAAGGACATCAACAGCCAGGCACCCAAGGTAGATGGAGCATAGATGCAGATTGGCCATGATGTAACTGAATGGTGGAACAGACCCAAGGGACTGAATGGCCTCGTCCTGTTCCCATGTTGGTATGATACTGCCTGTAGTAAGTGACCTGCTGTCAGTTGCTGTCCAGTCTATGGTGTGAAGCTTATCAGATTGGCTTGAGTGCTGGATGACCGCCCAGCGTCAGTCAACACTGGCAGGAAAGGGATGGCGAAAGGTTTTGGGTTTGGGAATGTTTGAGATGGAACTGTCTAGTGAGCCCAGAGGGTCCAGACTGTAGTTGGCGACATCTCCAGTGTTGTGTTCTTATGAATTGGTACCAAGCGACTGACTGCATGCCTGGCAGCGAACCTTGGCAGCCTTCCCTCTCCTGATCTTGCTGGGACTCTGCCCAATACATGTCGATGTGAGGTCAAGTTGACAATTATAATTGTGTTCCATTTTCTTTTCCTTCTGTTGGGATTCAGCAGTGTTGGGCTGCTCAGAATGTACAGAAACTCTGACCGCTCCCTCAGGACAGTTCACGTCCCCATGCTACCCCAACGAGTACATTTCTAATTTAAATTGTCACTGGACCATCCGAGCCCCTCCTGGATTTATCATACAGTTGACTTTTCATGAGTTCGAGTTAGAGGAAGCCCAAAGATGTCTGTACGATCTTGTGGCAATAAACACTGGGGCCGAGCTGGTAGAGTTTTGCGGTGTCACAGCTAAGGGCCTCACGTTGAACTCGACGGGGAATGAAATGAATGTCACATTCAAGACTGACTTTAGCATCCAAAAGAAGGGCTTCAAAGCTTCCTACATACAAGGTATGTGATAAAGGATATAGCTTAAAACTTATGGCTTTTCAACATGATTCTACCAAGACTAATGTCGTATTTTGCAGAAAGAAGCAGTTGCATTTGTATAGAGTCTCTCATGACCTTAGCACGTCCCATATCCTTTCCAGACAATGCAGCATTTCTGATGTGTGGTTGCTGTTGTAATGTCAGAAACTCAGCAGCTAATTTTAGCACAGCAAGCTCCTGCAAATTTCACTGTGATAATGGCAGATAACCTGCTTCATTGCATTCTGTAACTGACTCCCAGGTATCCATTATTCTGTATCTTAATTCCCAAGTCCCTCGATTAGATTCCAGTCTGTAACTCACTCCCGGGTATCCATTATTCTATATATAAACCACTCTGAACCCTTCGATTAGATTCCAGTCTGTAATTCACTACCAGGTTTCCATTATTCTATATATAAACCACCCGAACCCCTCGACTAAATTCCAGCCTGTAACTCACTCCTGGGTATCTGTTATTCTATATATAAACCACCCCAAACCTCTTGATTAGATTCCAGTCTGTAACACTCCCAGGTATCTGTTATTCTATATATAAACCACCCCGAACCCCTCGATTAGATTCCAGTCTGTAACTCACTCCCAGGTATCTGTTATTCTATATATAAACCACCCCGAACCCCTCGATTAGATTCCAGTCTGTAACTCACTCCCAGGTATCTGTTATTCTATATATAAACCACCCCGCACCCCTCGATTAGATTCCAGTCTGTAACACTCCCAGGTATCCATTATTCCAAATTTAAACCATCTCAAGCCCCTTGATTAGATTCCAGTCTGTAACTCATTCCCGGGTATCTGTTATTCTATAGAAAAACCATCCCGGACCCCTCGGTTAGATTTCACTTTGTAACTCACTTCCGGGTATCCATTATTCCATATATAAACCATCTGAACCCCTCGATTAGATTCCAGTCTGTAACTCACTCCCGGGTATCTGTTATTCTATATATAAACCACCCTGAACCCCTCGATTAGATTCCAGTCTGTAACTCACTCCCGGGTATCTGTTATTCTATATATAAACCACCCCGAACCCCTCGATTAGATTCCAGTCTGTAACTCACTCCCAGGTATCCATTATTCCACATTTAAACCATCTCAAGCCCCTCGATTAGATTCCAGTCTGTAACTCACTCCCGGGTATCTGTTATTCTATATATAAACCACCCCGAACCCCTCGATTAGATTCCAGTCTGTAACTCAGTCCCGGGTATCCATTATTCTATATATAAACCACCCCGAACCCCTCGATTAGATTCCAGTCTGTAACTCAGTCCCGGGTATCCATTATTCTATATATAAACCATCTGAACCCCTCGATTAGATTCCAGTGTGTAACTCATTCCCGGGTATCTGTTATTCTATAGAAAAACCATCCCGAACCCCTCGATTAGATTCCAGTGTGTAACTCACTCCCGGGTATCTGTTATTCTGTATATAAACCATCTGAACCCCTCGATTAGATTCCAGTCTGTGACTCACTCCCGGGTATCTGTTATTCTGTATATAAACCACCCCGAACCCCTCGATTAGATTCCAGTGTGTAACTCACTCCCGGGTATCTGTTATTCTGTATATAAACCACCCCGAACCCCTCGATTAGATTCCAGTCTGTAACTCACTCCCGGGTATCTGTTATTCTATATATAAACCACCCCGAACCCCTCGATTAGATTCCAGTCTGTAACTCACTCCCAGGTACCCATTATTCTGTGTATAAACTATCTAAATTCTTCAATTAGATTGACCTGTAACTCACTGCTGGGTTTCTGTTATCCTATATATAAACCATCAGAGCCTCTCGATCAGATTCCAGTCTGTAACTGACTTGCAGATATTGATTATTGTGTACATAAACTCTCCAGTTAGATTCCAACCTGTAATCCCCTCCTAGTTATCCATCAGTGATGATTTTCACACGATTTCTTAATCAAGCATGTCTTACAATGGTCTGTATTTTGTTGCCAGCTATGTTATTTGAAAAGCACTCTGCACGCAGGCCTGTGATATTCGGTACACTGAATTAAAACAGTGGCAAATCTGGCCCCTCAATGTGCTGGCCACAAAGCAGAGCTGGATGGAGCACTGTGGCTTCTGGACTTGAACAATAATGAACGGAGAGTAATTGCTTCCAGCAAAACCCTGACACAGAGCTGAGAATCTGAAACTGACCAAGTTATTCATTGCCATTACACAGTGGATTAGGGGTTGATTGAGTGGTGCAGTGCTCATCTGACTGGTAACTCAGAGATCTGGACTAATAACCCAGAGAAACCCACTATAGAAGTTTGAGAATTTTAATTCAGCTGATAAGAAAATTGATAGAAGTGACCGTGAGGTTTCTGGTTTGCCGTAACAACACAATTCGTTCGGTTATAGTCGAGAGGACAGAACTTAACTGAGCCCGTCTGAACTGGCATGGTGGTGGGGACACTGGGAAAAGCGAGAAGGAGTCATTGGTGTCAGGAAAACTGTGACCACCTAAGGAAGGATCCTTTGTGGGAATCCCATTCAGCACGTCAATTAGGCTTATTAATGAGCTTCCGTCACCCTGAGCCCCCTGGAATTTAGTGACAGCTCAGGGATTGAGTTACATCTTTCCAGTGCTTTCCAAAGGCCACCCAACAAACCTCTGCAACAACTTCTCAAGGCTCCTTTGACAGCACCTTCCAAACCCTCTGACCCTCCAGTGCCTAGTGGGACAAGGACTGCATGGGAATACTATCACTGCGCTTTCGCTTCCAAGCCACACATCACCCTGCCTTGGAAATATACAAAGACCAAGAACAGAGCAAGTTACAGCACAGGAACAGGCTCTTCGGCCCTCCAAGCCTGCACTGACTATGCTGCCCATCTGAACCAAAACCCCCTGTCCTTCTGGGGACAATATCCTTCTCTTCATCCATCGTTCACTTGTGGGGTGTCTGCAACTCAGGGAAAATCAACGTTTACTGTCCATAAAAGCAAATTACTGCGGATGCTGGAATCTGAAACCAAAAGAGAAAATGCTGGAAAACCTCAGCAGGTCTGGCAGCATCTGTAAGGAGAGAAAAGAGCTGATGTTTCGAGCCCAGATGACCCTTTGTCAAATTTGCTTTGACAGAGCTTTGACAAAGAGTCATCTGGACTCGAAACAACAGCTGTCCTCTCTCCTTTCAGATGCTGCCAGACCTGCTGAGATTTTCCAGCACTTTCTCTCTTGGTTTGTTGTCCATCTGTAGTTGTCCTTAAAAGATAGAGATATGTCCTCCTATTGAAGGTGATGGAGTTTCTTTACATGGGGCTACTCTTCTCCTTCTGATTTTGTTCTGAGCCAGGTTTTTATCCAGAATCTTGCCAAGGTACTTGATTGTCATTGCATCCAACACACTTGGGTAGAATGCATTCATCATCATAAGAAGCACAATTCTAGCTTTTAATTCATTCTCGGGATGTCGCCATTATTGGTATTTATCGATCGTCCCTCATCATCCTGAGGAGATTAGAATTTGCTAGTAAAAGGCAGGGAGGCTGGATCTGGACTCACTTATAGGCTAGTGCAAAAGATTTCTTTCCCAAAGGACATTAGCAAATCAGTTGAATTTCAGGAAGAAGCAATACACAGTTTATCTGATCCCAATTCCTTTTATTCCCAGCTTTGTATTTATACTGGATTGAGATTCTCAAACAGGTACAATGGAATTTGAGCTCTGGTTCTCTGGGTTGCTACTTCAGATTCAGTTCTGGGTTATAGTTTCAGTAACTTAACCGCTAATACTGATGTTAAACAGCAGAGTCAACACGAGTAAAACGGAAGTGAGAGCACTATCGGACTGTGTGGTGCTGCGCTATCTCCAAAGCTCTCTCGGCTTCCTGACTCACTCTGTGGGGATTACAAAACAGCCCAGAATCACATGTTGTCATGGATACTCGATTACATGGTTTCATGGCCCATAAACATTGGGCAGAGTCATCTTCCAGCATGTTTGAAGGTTTACTCAGCCAATAGCAATGTTATTGAATCAGATTGTGAGGAAACAATTTTCTGGGCTGTGATGAAAGAACATGGCGGGGGTGGGGTCTAACTGGATATTTCCTTTAGAGGTCTAGCATGGGTTCTGTGGGCCGAATGACCACTTTTGCTGTATGATACTCTGGTTTGTTTCTGTGTAGTCAATGCATCGCATTGTTCTGTTCTAGAACAATGTTCTGTTCCCTTTCATCCCTGTTTGTGTTAACGAATCCTCTTCCTATACCCACGTCACTAAATTCTCTCTCTTTTGTTTTGTCCTCCTCTCTCTGGGTTAAGTGGCAGCTTCCCTACGGAATCAGAAGGTGGTGTTGCGGACTTCCAGAAGTCAGGCCCCCTCAGTCTTGCCTTCAGTCTCCATCCCAGAACTTCAGCAGTTCACAGTGTGCCTGGAAGTGAAGTCTACCACATTAAAGGAGCAGTGGACTCTGTTCTCCTACACAGACAAGAGTGACACAACACTGATTGCTTTCAAGAAAAAGCACAATGAAATCTACCTGTCCATTTCCGGTGCGACGTGTGAAGTGGGCGAGTTCTGGGAAACCCATTTCTCCAGAAAGGTAATCACAGGCTCTTGGCGCCGATTATGTGTCGCTTGGGATGGCAGTTCTGGTAATGTCATCACCCAGACTCAAGATAAGTCCCAGCTCCACGCCTGCAGCACATCCCAGAACAGGGTTATTGCAGCCAGTGGCACCTTCACACTGGCCCCAAAGGAGAAACCATCGAGCCGCACTTACACCGGCGAGATCTACAACTTCCGGTTCTGGAATTTCAGCATGTCTGCACAGACACTGCTGGACTTAACTTGTGACGAGGTTGGAAATGTTGTGGATTGGGAGAATTCGTTCTGGAATATCCCTGACGGCGTGCTGGAATCTGACAGTGATCTGAGCTGCGGTAAGTATGCTGTTTTGACGGGTTTGCTTTCGAATCCCTCGCCTGCTGTCTGATTGTGTTCTGTGCAATAATACATCGATGGCTTTTCTCCAATCAACCCTTCAGTTCACTCGCACCTCATTCCCCTCTGTGAATGTCAGCGCATTAACAAGGTGAACGTCAACCCTGCTCAACACACACACAAACACACACACACACACTCACACACACACACACACAAACACACACACACAATGTCACACACTCACACACACACTCACACAATCACACACACACACATACACTCATACTCACACAATCACACACACGCATACACACGCACACACTCACACACATACATACACACACTTACTCACACACGCATGCTCACACACACACACACACTCACTCACTCACATACACACTCACACGCATGCTTACACACACAACACATTCACACACGCACAAACACACACATACGCGCACTCACTCACACATTCAGACACACACAAACACACTCACATATACACACTCACACACATGCTTACACACACAATACATTCACACGCACACACACTCTCGCATACACACCATCACACACGCGCACGCTCACACACACACGCACACACACAGACACTCACTCACATTCATACTCACACTCACATTCACATGCTCAGACACACACACTCACATTCACACACTCACACACACTTCCACACAAACACTCACACTCACACACACACAGACACACTCTTGCATGCTCACAGTCATATACATTCTCACACATTCAGATACACACACACACAAATATACCCAATCCATTAGATTTCTGAGTTTCACTCCTGTGTTTTTATTATTACATATATAAAATTTCGCCTGTCACACATTCCCGAGCATCCACAATTCGATTTATAAACTGGATGAACACTTCCATCAGATTCCAGTCCATGACCCATTCCCAGGCTGCGATTTTGCCATTCCTGACATCACCACTGGAACTGAGTTGACTTCTACTTCCTGTCTTCTCACTCTTTCCCACACGACGGACCCACACAATTAAAAGGAAAATTCCAAGCTCCAGAGTCCTGCATGCAAAACGCACCCAATTTAGTGGTTGTAGAAGTCTTTCATTGCGGAAAGCCATCGTTATTGAACTGCTGTCGCTGCAGGCAGCCTGAGAAAGAGCCCTCTGACTGCATCGGGGCACAACCTTCCTGCCCATCTCACTGCCATCAACATAAAACATTTTGAGAATTCAGAATTGGCACAGGTGCTTCTCAAAGCAGAATATTGCTGGTAAATCACACCAGCTTCACTTTATTCAAGTGTGCGTCGTGGTTATTTGTCGAGATGACTTCAGTCAGAGAGTTAAATGCGCTGAGGAGCCTCATGGTGGGCATGCCTTGATGGTTACAGGGGAAATTAGGGACATTCCCTCAAATGTAGAAGAGACAGCGTTGTGTATTTTTTTGCTCACTATTTGTTGAATGTTCACTCTGTGGGATGTGGCTGAACTAGTGCACCCAGCTTGCTCTCCCCTCAAAGTGTCTCAGAGGACATTGTCCAAGATCACTCTCTGTGGTGAAGCTGAACTCAAGGCTCTCTCTTGTGGGGGAACTCAAGGGTCTGTCAGGATTCTGCCAACCAACACCCTGAGATGGACACACACGCGGGCAGTACGGACACTCCCTTTTAGCCCCCTCATTTTCTGACCTTGATTGACAGTTCCCACGTCTTTACCTTCTCTCCCCAGCACCATGGGGGCACCATGCCTTCCCCACCTCACTCCACCGTGCCCCAATCCCGACTTCCCCACCGTGGACTCTCGGTTGCCGGTCCCCTGAGAAAGCTGCCATTCTCCTGCTCCCACCCAACCTCCCCCTCCCCCACATTGTGTTGTGGAGTTCAACAAGATGAACCCCTGACCTTACCACGGCTTTGGCCGCTGGGAGCCGCCTTCAAGTGATCGCAAACCAGGTGCCACCAGATCTCTGACTTCACTTTGAAGGTGGGACTTTATTGAAAACTATTTGACAGTAAGTATTCTTGGTATGCGGATATACCACAAAGAACAAACCTCCCATAGGCCGGTGTGAGTCCTGACAAGCCACAAGCATGCCCGCTGACTTTATCCCTGCATCTCTGCAGCAATCACCAATTAAGGGCAGCACAGTGGTTAGCACTGCTGCCTCACCGCACCAGGGACCCGGGCTCAATGCCGGCCTCGGGTCACTGTCTGTGTGGAATTTACACATTCTCCCCACGTCTGCATGGGTTTCCTCTGGGTTCTCCGGTTTTCTCTCACAGTCCAAAGATGTGCAGATTAGGCGGATTGGCCAGGCTAAATTTCCCCTCAGCTCAGGAGGATTGGCAAGATAAATACGTGATGTTATGGAGGATAGGGCTTGGGTGGGATTGTTGTTGGTGTAGGCTCGATGAGCCAAAAAAGCCTCCTTCTGCACTGTAAGGACTCTATGATCCCGTCATCTCACCTTTCAAGCTTCTTTCCCCCAGTTTAGTACCCTGGACAGGTTTGAGTCCTGTTCCCGCCCGTCTGCCACCGAGGTAGTGGTACCTGCTGGAGTGCCTGACATGGCTCTTTCCTCGTTCTGTCAGTCACACTGACTGCTCGAAGGGGTGTCAGTGATCGTGTGGTACAGTAAAGCAGAAACAGCAATTGAAACATTCCCCGGGCCTCGCTGAGTAAGATACAATCAGTAACGAGACAGCAAAATGAAAGGGCTGGCTTGAAAGGGGCGATGCTGGATTGCCTGTGGCATGAACAGAATGTGCTGTTGTGGGCTGTTTAATTCACTAAGTGACTCAGCCCACTCAGAGTTCCTGCTTCATTATTCATGGCATTAGTTATTTCATTACCACAAATTGGAGTTTCAGAAAATGTGATGCCACTCTGTTCTGTTTCGCCCGGGAAGTGACTTGACAGTTCCATCCACACTGGGCAGAGTCTCACAGCGCCAGGGATCCAGGATCGATTCCCAGCCTCGGGTCACTATCTGTGTGGAGCCTGCACATCCTCCCCGTGTCTGCATGGGTTTCCTCCCGCAACCCAAAGATGTGCGGGTTGGGTTGATTGGCCATACCAAAGTGCCCCTTAGTGTCAGGAGGACTGGCTAGGGTAAGTGTGATGGGTTATGCGGGGTAGGGCCTGGGTGGGATTGTGGTCAGTGCAGATTCGATGGGCTGAATGGCCTCCTTCTGCACTGTAGTGATGATTCAATGATTCTCTGGCTGTTGGTGAGCATGGGGACGGAAAGGCCACCTTCGAATTAGGCACAATGGCCACGTAGCAGAACCCACTGCCTTCCTGCCTCTGGCTGAGCGAATTTCTGGGTGGGAAGGCCCACGGCCGACCCTGCCCACCTCGCTGCCGAGGCCCTTACGTGGCCAATGAATGAGCAGTAGAGGGTCTCCACCCGCCACCCATTGGCCCAGCTGCAGGGCAGCTGCATCCAGCTAGTCACCTCCCGGAGCGGGCACGGGGGAGGGGACATCCCTCAATCAAAGGCAGTCAGTACCCTAACAAGAGACTCTACTTTAGGGAACTTGCTGCCAACTCCACCCGCCCGACACCCCGCTTCCCATGGCCTTCTCCCAGGGATACTCCTCCCGCTTAGCTTTGTCCTGGGTCACTTCCCAATTCTGAGGCTCTGGGCGGTGAGAGGGGGAGGGCTGTTAGGGGTAGGGGAATGGGGTGGTGTCTAAATCTTGAGTCCATGATCTGCTGACTCAGGGACGAGAGCGCTGTGTCACACATGACTCTCTCAAAGAGCATTGCTGCTGCCTATTGCGAGGCAGCAATACACCTGATGACACCAAGATTGGGGGAAAGGCAAATTGTGCAGAGGGTGTGGAGAGTCTGCAGAAGGATCTAGATAGGCTGGGCGAATGGGCCAGGAAATGGCAAATGGAATTTAATGTTGGCAAGTGTGAGGTGGTCCACTTTGGTAGGAATAATGGTAGGAAGGACTATTACTTACGTGGCGAAAAACTGCAGCAGGCGACGGTGCAGAGGGACCTTGGGGTCCTTGTGCATGAGTCGCAAAAACCCAGCTTGCAGGTGCAGCAGGTGGTCAGGAAGGCGAATGGGATGCTGGCCTTCATAGCGAGGGGGATTGAATATAAAAGTAGGGAGGTCTTGCTGCAGCTGTATAGGGCATTGGTGAGGCCGCAGCTGGAGTACTGTGTGCAGTTTTGGGCGCCGCACCTGCGCAAGGATATTTTGGCCCTGGAGGGAGTGCAGAGGAGGTTTACTAGGCTGATACCGGAGTTGAGGGGGTTGAGCTATGAGGAGAGGCTGAATAAACTAGGCTTGTACTCGTTAGAGTTTAGAAGAATGAGGGGAGATCTCATTGAGACGTATAAGATGATGAATGGGATGGATAGGATAGAGGTGGAGAGACTCTTCCCGCTCAAAAAAGACAGTAGGACTAGGGGGCACAGCCTCAAGATAAAGGGGAGGCGGTTTAGAACGGAGTTGAGGAGGAACTTCTTCACTCAAAGGGTGGTGAATCTCTGGAATTCTCTGCCCGTTGAAGTGGTGGAGGCTGCCTCGCTAAATATTTTTAAGAAGCGGGTTGATGGGTTCTTGATAAGAGAGGGGATTAAGGGTTATGGGGAGAAGGCGGGAAAGTGGAACTGAGCCACAACAGATCAGCCATGATCTTATTGAATGGCGGGGCAGGCTCGAAGGGCTAGATGGCCTACTCCTGCTCCTATTTCTTATGTTCTTATGTTCTTATGAGCTGTTTTGCCAATTTACTGATCATTTCACTGCTTGTTTACGCGAGTGATGATAGCCATGTGAAAGGTAAGATTGGTTTATGATCAGTCTAGGCTAATTCCAGTCTGGGCCCAGAGTGCTAACAGACTGTGTATTTAAGTGTGCAATGCTGTTATAGAGTTCAAGTGTCCAGAACAAAGTCACCAGGTGGGATCTTACAATCTCGCTCATCCCAAAACCTGAGGTCAATGGACCTTCCCATTATCTGCCCCTCGCCTGTGGTGGTTGGGGCTAAAATTTTGGCCGCTAAGTGTAATTCTCAATGTGAGAGGTACAAGCTGTGAGCTCGCCTCCTACACCAGTTTACTCATGTACACAAATATATATACTACATATATATGCACACTCATATGCACACACATGCACACATACATATAAGGGCGGCACGGTGGCACAGTGGTTAGCACTGCTGCCTCATAGTGCCAGGACTCGGGTTCAATTCCGGCCTCGGGTCACTGTCTGCACATTCTCCCCATGTCTGCGTGGGTTTCCTCCGGATGCTGTGGTTTCCTCCCACAGTCCAAAGGTGTGCCGGTTGGGTGGATCGGCCATGCCAAATTGTCCCTTAGTGTTAGGAGGACTAGCTAGAGTAAATCTAGGAATTGCAGGGATAGGGCCTGGGTGGGATTGCTGTTGGTGCAGATCTGATGGGCCAAATGGCCCTCTTCTACACTGTAGGGATTCAATGATCGTATATGCGCGCACACATATGCGCACATACATACGCATGCATTCATATTCAGACATACAAGTGCACACATGCATAAACATGCAAAGATACACATACTCACACAGACTGCTGTCTCTGACACAATGGTTCTTCTGCAAGATGTTTTAACTAACGTGCGTTTCTCTCATTGTTGCAGCCACTTCATTGTTTACCCAGACGACCATCCAACCCACCTATTGTTCTACCCCAGGTTCTGGATGTCAAGGTAGGGCCAAGGGCCACATTACTGGCAGTTTGGGAGTAAGACAAACTGGATATCGCGAGTTAACAGCTTCTCATAATATAGTCGTTAATTTTTAATGGGGTCGATTGTCAACTGCCCCACCCCACGTTCCTCCTTAGTTTAACAATTTTATCTGATGAATAACCCAGCCTTGTTGACCCAAAGGAAGAATGTTGGTCAAAGTCTCCACTTTTGGATGTTCTTCAGCCAACCCTGTTCAAAGACTAAGTGGATTGAGACTATACTCATTGGAATTCAGAAGAATGAGGGGAGATCTTATGGAAACGTGGAAGATTATGAAAAGAATAGATAAGATAGAAGCAGGGAAGTTGTTTCCATTGTCAGCTGAAACTAGAACTAGGGGGCATGGCCTCAAAATGAGGGGGAGCAGATTTAGGACTGAGTTGTGGAGGAACTTCTTCACCCAAAGGTTTCTGTGGAACTCACTGCCCAGTGAAGGCTACCTCATTGAATGTTTTTAAGGCAAAGAAAGATTTTTGAACAGTATAGGAATTAAAGGTTATAGTGAGCGGGTGGGTAAGTGGAGCTGAGTCCACAAAAAGATCAGCCATGACTTTTTTGAATGGCGGAACAGGCTCGAGAGGGCAGATGGCCTACTCCTGCTCCTAGTTCTTATGTTCTCAAAAGGGCGTCACATCTGAGGTCAGATAGCTCAAGGGCAGACTCGGTCTGAGCACTGAGTGTCGCAATGACCCCGGTTTGGTATTTTAAATGGTTGTTCTCTGAACTAGCTCATTTCCTGCTCCTCCAACAGATCAGCTAATATTTTGTGGGCAGGATACCCAGGAGAATGGGTGGGGGAGTGAGAGAGAGTGGGAAGGGGAGAGATTAATCTGCATTTTCCTGGATCATTAGTGGTTGGAAAAGTCTTTCACTTGATGGTCTCTAAAAAAAATCTTCAGTTATTTTGTTGTGCATAACGATGACATTTTTTTCCCTCTTTTATTTGCAGCACTTTCTTGTTCTTGTTCTTACGCTTACATACAAGCAGAATGTCGGAAGATTCCAGAAATTTCTGTTCTTTCCCTAGTGAAAACAAACATAAACAATCCTTTTATTTACACGATGGACCTTTCCCTATCAGAAAACATTGTGGGGGGGGAGTCCGGAATGGCTTTCAGAAGGGCAATTAATCAAAAATTCCACAGAACCTTGGGGCACACAGGGGAAACCATTCGGCCCACTGCGTCTGTGCCAATTCTTTGAGAGAGCCACTTCGAGTTTGCCATTCATTTAAGAAACAAGGAAAGGGAAGAGTTTATTTCTCTATTTCAGAGAACTGACTCCTTATCAGTGCAAAATTCCATGTTTTTGTTCCGTGTGACTAATTCCGGTTGACGAAAGAATTGATTGGACAAATGTAGTCTCATTGCTTTTGTCAATGTTTTGCTGGGTGACATCATTGGCCAAATCTCATGTCAATCAAACCTGAGAGGTAATGCATTTTGGAAGGTCAAATACAGATGGGAAATATACAGTAAATGGCAGAATTGTTAAGAGTATTGATAGGCAGAGGGATCTGGGTGTACAGGTACACAGATCACTGAAACTGGCAATGCAGGTGGTGAAGGTAGTCAAGAAGGCATACGACATGTTTGCCTTCATTAGCTGGGGCACTGAGTTTAAAAACTGGCAAATCATGTTGCAGTTTTATAGAACCTTAGTTAAGCCGCAGTTGGAATATAGTATTCAATTCTGGTCGCCACACTACCAGAAGGATGCGGAGACTTTGGAGAGGGTACAGAAAAGATTTTACCAGGATGTTGCCTGGTATAGAGGGCATCAGCTATGAGGAGATGTTGGAGAAACTTGGTTTGATCTTATTGGAATGACGGATGTCAAGGGATGACCTGATAGAAGTCTACAGGATTATGAGGGGCATGGACAGAATAGATAGTTAGAAGCTTTTTCCCAGTGCAGAAGAGTCAATTACTAGGGGTTTTAGGTTTAACGTGTGAGGGACGAGGTTTAAAAGAGATGTACAAGGCACGTTTTTTACACAGAGGGTGGTGGGTACCTGGAACTCGCTGCCGGAGGAGGTAGTGGAAGCAGATACGATAGTGACTTTTAAGGAGCATCTTGACAAATACATGAATAGGATGGGAATAGAGGCATATGTTCCCCGGAAGGGTAAGGGGCTTTTTTTCCGTTGGACAGCATGGTCAGTGCAGGCTTGGAGGGCCGAAGGGCCTGTTCCTGTGTTGTAATTTTCTTTGTTCTTAGTTTGAATATTAAAATCAGCTTTCATTTTGAGTGACGATCCTTGACCTTTTGAGATCATTCATAACATGACCTCATGCTTGATTCGACCAAATTAAATTCTACAGATCAAAACCATTTTGGTAATACAGATATTCCTCTAAAAATCTCTTTTAATTGATCAGAATTTGGCCAAGGGAGCACTCTGCCTCTGATAAATCTACGCAGCACCTGTCATTTATACCAGGTGACCTCTATCCAATCCAGAAACAGCCCAGCTGTTGACTGAAGTGATTCAGCAAATTGGAGTTCACCTCCTGAGTCTGTATCCTCTTCCATGGAGTCCACTATCCTGTGGGAAAAGTAACCCCTCCTCTCAACTAACCTGGACCTGACCTTGGGCAACTTAAAATTGTAATCCCCTGGTGCTTCCTAATCCATTTACCTTCACGAATGAGGCTCCAGAGACACTCAAGAATCCCAACACTGTCCCAAGGCAAAGCAACTCGCCCGAGCCACACTCCCTTCACCACCTTAAGCACTCGCTCCCGCCCTCACTGGCTGAGTGGGCACCATCTACGAGATGCACTGCAGCAACTCTCTAAGGTTCCTTCAACAGCACCTTCCAAGTGCATGATGTCCATCAGCTAGAAGGACAATGACTGCAGACTATTGGTTTTTCACTGTTGCTGGGTCAAAATCCCTTGCTAACAGCACTGTGGGTGTACCTACACCACGTGGATGGCAAGAGTGCGAGGTGGTGGCTAACCACTACCTTCTCAGTGGTAATTAGGCAGACTTGACAGCTTTGCTCGGATCCCGTGATCAAACTAGCAACTACATTTGGCCAACTAGAATATAAATTAAGGCTATTATCTATATAAATGAGCAGCCCACACCCTGTTTTGGGTCCCATTGTAGAAGTTTTGATTTGATTTATTATTGTCACATGTATTAACATATAGTGAAAAGTATTGTTTCTTGCACGCTATACAGACAAAACATACTGTTCATAGAGAAGGAAAGGAGAGAGTGTGGAATGCAGTGTTACAGTCATAACTAGGGTGTAGAGAAAGATCAACTTAATACGAGGTGGGTCCGTTCAAAAGTCTGACGGCAGCAGGGAAGAAACTGTTTTTGAGTCGGTCGGTACGTGACCTCAGACTTTTGTACCCTTTCCTTGAAGGAAGAAGGTGGAAGAGAGAATGTCTGGGGTGTGTGGGGTCCTTAATTATGCTGCCTGCTTTTCCAACGCAGGGGAAAGTGTAGACAGAGTCAATGAATGGGAGGTTGGTTTGTGTGATGGATTGGGCTACATTCACAGCCTTTTACAGTTTCCTGCTGTCTTGGGCAGAACAGGAGCCTTACCAAGCTGTGATACAAGCAGGATTTAGACTGAAGGGGAACAGACCAGACCAATTTCACTCAGGATTCTGAAGTGATCACAATCAAAGCTCTGACAATGAGAGTTTAATCTGAGGTGCAGCAAGTTGCCTGATAAATACACCTCTTACTAAAACACGTGAGTCAGCTATGGAGGCAGTGGCAATCTGTAATAAAACCTCGGCCCAGGCAAACCCAACATTAGATAGTATCTGATAAGTGGGCTGTATCCAACTTCCTCCCCAATCATCACCTTTCAGGAAGGAAGAGTGAGGGAGAGCAACAAGTTCAAAATTAAAACAAGTCCACTTGTTGGCCAAACTTTTGTAATGGGATAGTGGCACAGCGGTTAGCACTGCTGCCTCACGGTGCCAGGGATCTAGGTTCGATTCCCCGCTTGGGTCACTGTGTGTGTGTGGAGTCTGCACATTCTCCCCATATTTGCATGGGTTTCGTCCGGGTGCTCCGGTTTCCTCCAAAGATGTGTGGATTAGGCGGATTGGCCATGCTGAATTGCCCATTAGTGTCAGGGGGACTAGCAGGGTACACACTAGGGGTTGCGGGAGTCTGGGTGGGATTGTGGTTGGTGTAGGCTCGATGGGCCCAATGGCCTCTTTCTGCACTGTAGGGATTCCCTGACTCTATGACTCTCTCACTGACACCTGACCTCTGTCTGCCTTAGCAACCTTTCCAGCAAGTAGCTTGAGGTTGGTGAGTTAAAACCTCTTTATGTTGTAGCTGTTGGCTTGTTTTCTCCTTTGATCTCATCTACGTGAGGGCATTGTGTCCGTACACATTGACAGGCAGTCTTTTTGTGTGTGAGTGATTAATGGTTTGAACTGGACGACGTCAGAGGCAAGTCTCGAGTTCAACTGGCTAATTAATCAACAGGATCATAGAGCTTGTTGACACTTTGTCACCAAAATGTCATGGCGGAAAAGCGAGAGCATGAACTACGTGGGCAGCTGGAGGAACTGGGGGCAATGGAGCCGTTTCTCTGTTTAGAGCAATTGTTTGCCGTTCGCTGTTGCTGTGGGTTACTCTTGGAATTGTGTGCCATTCTCACTCTTGGTGTGAATCCGTTACTGGGATTCGGCTAGCCGTTACAAAGCAAAACAGAAAGTCTGGGCCCCTGCAAGTTTGCCAGAACCTTAAGTCACTTGCTGCTGATTGCTGATAGACCCTGGGAGGCACCTACCTTCCTGTGTCCTCTTAAACTGTAACCCTGCTCCTTGAGATCCCGTAAAAAGTCTGACAACACCAGGTTTTAGTCCAACCGATTTATTTGTTAATAGACTCACAAGCTTTCGAGGTTTCCCTCTTCGTCAGGTGAATGGAGAGTTCTTCAGCCAACCCTGTTCAAAGACTAAGTAGATTAAGTAGATCGAGAACTCTCCATTCACCTGACGAAGAGGGAAACCTCGAAAGCTTGTGAGCCTATTATCAAATAAATCGGTTGGACTAAAACCTGGTGTTGTCAGACTTTTTACTGTGTTTACGCCAGTCCAATGCCGGCATACCCACACCTTGAGATCCTGAGAGAGATCTTTGCCCATCAGTTGCAGCACCATCTTGCAAACAAACCCAGTGGCACAGTGGTTAGCATGCACAGCGCCAGAGACCCGGGTTCGATTCCCGGCTTGGGTCACTGTCTGTGTGGAGTTTGCACGTTCTCCCTGTGTCTGCGTGAGTTTCCTCCAGTTTCCTCCCACAGTCCGAAAGACCTGCTGGTTAGGTCACCTGGCCATGCTAAATTCCCCCTCAGTGTACCCGAGCAGGCACCGGAGTGCGGCGACTAGAGGATTTTCACAGTAACTTCATTGCAGTGTTAATGTAAGCCTACTTGTGACGCTAGCAAATAAAGTTTTTTCTCGCGTCCTTCATTTAACAAAACATCTCGAGGCGTTTCACAGGGGCGTTCCCAAACTAGATTTGATACCGGGTCATGTAAGGAGGTTTTTGCAAGGGGAGACTGGCACCGCTGAGTCAAGGCTGACATGAGATCACTGCAATGGCAAAATCCATGGACTGGAATGTTCCCGTACACGGGAATCGTAGTGGGTGGGACATGGACCATGAAAATGTCTGTTGACCTCGGGTGGGGTTTTCCAGTTTTAAGATGAGCGTGGCTGGAAATTTCCACTGATGATCTTTGCAGAAAATATGAAAATCTCACGGGCTAGGGAGGTACTGTTCCTTTTAACAGTGCGGATATTCAGTAACTGTGTGCGGTGATTGTGTCCAACCTGAAATAACCTGCAGTTACCTGCGTGTTTCTTCCTTGTCTTATCGGCAGCTCCCACGTCAGCTCACTTCAGTACTAGCATCACTAACATGCATGGCACTAACAGCCCTGAACCCTTCACGTCCGGTAAGCAAAGTGTGTTTTCATCATTCTATTCTTATTTCACCATATTTCCGATCATCATTTACTGCGTGTACAGTTATAATGGAGAAGTGCTCCCGGGACTTGATGGTTTGAGTTATAAGGAGAGGCTGGTTAGACTGGGACTTTTTTCTCTGGAGCGTAGGAGGCTGAGGTGTGATCTTATAGCGTTCTATAAAATAATGAGGGGCATAGATCAGCTAGATAGTCAATATCTTCTCCCAAAGGTAGGGGAGTCTAAAACTAGAAGGCATAGGTTTAAGGTGAGATGGGAGAGATACGAAAGTGTCCAGAGGGGCAATTTTTTCACACAGAGGGTGGTGAGTGTCTGGAACAAACTATCAGAGGTAGTAGTAGAGGTGGGTACAATTTTGTCTTTTGAAAAGCATTTAGCTAGTTACCTGGGTACGATAGGTATAGAGGGATATGGGCCAAATGCGGGCAACTGGGATTAGCTTAGGGGTTTAAGAAAAAAGGGCAGCATGGACAAGTTGGGCCGAAGGGTCTGTTTCCATGCTGTAAACCTCTATGACTCTATAAAGCTGATGTGAAGTTGTTGTGATGTAATTATACCCTCCTACCAGTGGTGGTGTTGTTGCTCCTCTACTGGGCAAGGTTAATCATAGTGTGACGTGTTTACATAGAGAATTCCCCTGATAAATGTGCACATAGTTAGTCGTGACTAAAAATGCAGGGAAACAACTTGTGGAAGCCCATTGAAAATTAAAAATAATTTGCAATTTACCATCTTAGAATGGTCTCTGACAGAAAGAGTATATTAAATCCAATAATTTGGTGGTATATTCTGAAATATTGTTTGCCGCGTAGTATAGAATATAGAATGGTAGATTGTGGTATATTTTGGTATTATATAGTGCTACAAGCCTGTGGTGTAATATATAATAGTTTGCAATGCACAATTATAGCAGGTTGTAATACATACATAGAAACATAGAAAATAGAAACAGGAGAAGGCCTTTTGGCCCTTTGACCCAGTTCTACAATTCATTATGATCATGGCTCTTCATCCAACCCAATAGACTGATTCTGCCTTCCCCCTATATCCTTCATCCCGTTCACCCCAAGAGCTATATCTAACTCTTTCTTGAAAACATTTTGCTTCAACTGCTTTCTGTGGCAGTGAATTCCATAGGCTCACCTCTCTCTTTGGGTGAAGAAATTTCTCATCATCTCAGTCCTAAAAGGCTTACCCCCTATCCTTAGACTATGATTCTGGACTCCCCCGCCATCAGGATCATCCTTCCTGTCTCTACCCTGTCTAGATCCCTCCTCATTCTTCTAAACTCCAGCAAATATAACCCTAACCGACTCAACTCTCCTCATACTGCCATCCCAGGAATCAGCCCGGTAAACCTACTTTGCACTCCCTCTATCATAAGAATATCCTTCCTCAGATAAGGGGACCAAAATTGTGCACAGAATTCCAAGTGTGGTCTCACCAAGGCCCTGTATAATTGTAACAAGTTGTTCTGCTCCTGCACTCGAATGCTCTCACTATGAAGGCCAACATACCATTTTCCTTCTTTACTGCCTGCTGCACCTGCTTATCTTCAGGAGCTGGTGTAAGAGGGTATCCGGGTCTTAATACTCTGACAGGGTCTAGATGGGCCAAATAGCCTCCATCTGTACCATCATGACTTTATATTGTTGCCCAAGAAAGAAACATTCTTTTGTTGAAGCTTTTTATTTCGGACTCATCAGGACAACTGACTAGTCAGGGGAAACAACATATTTTTACATTTCGGAATCACAGAATTGTTATGGCGTAGAAGGTGGGCATTCAGTCCATCATGCCTTTTCCTGCATTATGAGCATTATGACTCAGTGCCATTCTCCTGCCTTTACCCTGCACCCCTTCTGCATTGGGCGGGATTCTCTGGCCTCTCCACGTGACAGGGGATGACGTGGTGTTTGCCGGTGGCAAAATTTTCAGGTCTTGATGCTGCTGATGGGATCCCCATAGCCTCCACCCTACACTGTCGGGAAACCCAGGGTGTACCAACGGCAGCGGAACCAAAAGATCCAGCCGGTGTGAACAACCAGAAAGTTCCAGCCATTGTTTCCATCCAAATAATCATCCAATGCCCTCCTGGATGTCTCAATTGAACCTGCCTCCACCACACTTCTAGCCAGTGCATTCCAGACCCCAACCATTCGCTGTGTGAAGAAATATTTTCTCAAATCACATTTGCTTCTTTTCTAAATAACTTTAAATCTGATTCCCTCTCATTCTTGATCCTTTTATGAGCAGAGCTTCTCTCTATCTACTCTACCCTGCTCCTGAATTTATGTTCATAAGATTTAGAAGCAAAATTTAGGCCATTTGGCCCATCAAGTCCACTCTGCCATTCAATCATGGCTGATATGCTCCTCATCCCCATTTTCCTGCCTTCGCCCCATAACCCTTCAACCCATTACCAATTAAAAATCCATCCAACTCCTCCTTAAATTCACTCACTGTCTCAGCATCCACCGCATTTTGGGGGAGCAAATTCCACAGATTCACAACCCTTTGGGAGAAGTAGTTTCTCCTCAGCTCTGTTTTAAATTTGCTACTCCTTATCCTAAGACTATGACCTCTCATCCTAGGGTGCTCCACAAGAGGAAGCATCCGCTCCATGTCTATTTTATCCGCACCTTTTAGCATCTTGGAAACATTTCATACCGTCCGCTCCCACAGCGTGTGACACTGAGCAAGGTCATGGGTCAAAGGTCAAATTAGACAAGTGAAAGCTAACGCCACTGATGGTGCGCACCAGAAAAAAAAATCATAACCAATGAAAATATTTATTGTTATTGAAATATCATCTTCACAAATCATTTAATAGGCTGCAACAGTGACCGTATGGATTCACAGTGACAGCTCTTGGTCACAGCAAGTCTGAGAATTAGAGTTAAATTTCGAGTTCTATTTTTCCAGCCATGTGATCAATATCTTGCATTTGCTTACATCACTAAGGCACAAATCTTCCATTCACAGAAGCCACAGGAAACAGCGAAACAACAACGTTGAGTAAGTGACTGGATTTTGAAACTTTAATGACTGTAAACAGATACAAGCAAATAAACATACAATTCCAACGGGGAGCGATTGGTTCCCAAACTCTCTCATAAGTCAGACACAGTGAGTCCCTTCCAGCAACCAAGTCCTGGAAAAGAATCTGCAGTTATGTAGCATCTCTCATGAGCTCAGTGAAATAATTCACAGACAATTCAGTGTTTTATAGTGTAGGTACTATTGTACTGTACAAAATGCAGCAACCAATTTGCACACAGCAAGCTCTCGCAAACAGTATTGGGTGGGATTTTCCTTCACCTTCATGGAGGTGGCTTGCTCCACCATTCATTACAATCATGTCTGATCGTCAAATTCAATATCAAAGTCCCCAGAGGAAGGTGGATAGTTGGGAACCCATTTGTGAAGAGAGTGCACACTGCATATTGGGCTTGTGATTGTTCTATGTCAAGAGAAACCACAGAGCTTCTACAAATATATAAAGGGTAAAATAGTAACTAGGGAGAGCATAGAGCTTCTTAAGGATCAACAAGGTCATCTGTGTGCAGACCCACTCGGTGAGATCCTAAATGAATATTTCTCATCAGTATTCACTGTTGATAAAAGCATGGATGTTAGGGAGCTTAGGGAAATTAAATAGTGATGTCTTGAGGAGTGTACATTTTACAGAGAAGGAGGTGCTGGAAGTCTTCAAGCGCATTAAAGTAGATAAATCCCCGGGACCTGATGAAGTGTATCCCAGGACGTTGTGGGAGGCTAGGGAGGAAATTGTGGGTAACCTAGCAGAGATACTTGAATCATCAACAGTCACAGGTGAGGTGCTGAAGATAGGAGGGCAGCAAATGTTGTGCCTTTGTTTACAAAGGGCTGCAGGGAGAACCCTGAGAACGACAGACCAGTGAGCCTAATGTCTGCAATGAGTAAGTTGTTGGAAAGTTTTCTGAGAGACAAAATCTACAGGCATTTAGAGAGGCAAGGGCTGATTAGGGACAGTCAGCATGGCTTTGTGAGTGAAAAATCATGTCTTACCCATTTGATTGCGTTTTTTGAAGGGGTAACCAAGAAGGTAGATGAGGGCAGTGCAGTTGATGTTGTCTACCTGGACGTTAGCAAGGCCTTTAACAAGGTACCACATGGTAGGTTGTTGCTAAGGTTAAATCTCATGGGATCCAGAGTGAGGTAGCCAACTGGATACAAAATTGGGTTGACAACAGAAGAGGTTGTAAAGTGTTATTTTTCCAACTGGCAGCCTGTAATCATCAGTGTGCCTCAGGGATCGGTGCTGGTCCACTGTTAGTTATATTAATGATTTGGATGAGAATTTAGGAGGCATAGTTTATAAGTTTGCAGATGACACTAAAATTGATGGCATTGTGGACAGTGAAGAAGGTTATCTAGGATTGCAATGGGATCTTGATCAATTGGGCCAGTGGGCTGACGAATGGCAGACGGAGTTTAATTTAGAAAAATATGAGGTGATACATCTTGGTAGCTTGAATCAGGGCAGGAGCTACTCAGTTAATGGTAAGGTGTCACAGAAAGTTATAGAACAAAGAGATCTAGGGCTACAGGTTCGTAGCTCCTTGAAAGTGGAGCCACAAGTGGACAGGATGGTGAAGAAGGCACTTGGCATGCTTTGTTTCATTGGTCAGGACATTGAATGCTGGTGTTGGGACATCTTTGTAGTTGTACAAGATATTAATAAGACCACACTTGGAATATTGTGTATAGTTCTGGTCACCTTATTGTAGTAAAAAGTCTGACAACACCAGGTTTAAGTCCAACCGATTTATCAAATAAATCGGTTGGACTTAAACCTGGTGTTGTCAGACTTTTTACTGTGTTTACCCCAGTCCAACGCTGGCATATCCGCACCTTATTATAGAAAGGATATTATTAAACTAGAAAGAGTGCAGAATAGATTTACTAGAATGCTACCGGGATTTGATGGTTTGAGTTATAAGGAGAGGCTGGATAGATCAGGACTTTTTTCCATGGAGTGTAGGAGGCTTAGGACTATAGAGGTCTATAAAATAATGAGGGGAATAGATCAGCTAGTCAATATCTTTTCCCAAAGATAGGGAAATCTAAAACTAGAGGGCATTAAGATGAGAAAGGGGAGATACAGAAGAGTTCAGAGGGACAATCTTTTCACTCAGAGTGTCTAGAACGAGCTGCCAGAGGAGTAGTAGAGGTGGGTACAATTTTGTCTTTTAGAAAGCATTTCGATAGTTACATGGGTCAGATGGGTATAGTGGGATATGGGCCAAATGTGGGGAACTGGGAATAGCTTAGTGTAAAATCTGAACAGTATGGACAAGTTGGGCCACAGGACCTGTTTCCAGGCTGTGAACCTCTGCGACTCTATGATGGACATCTCAATAGCTCAGCTCAGTAGCTGTTTGGCAACAGATTTTTGTGGGAATCCGGTGGCTGACAAACCAACGTAAAGAAAACGCTGGGGTTTTCTGAAGACTGAATGTATAATCCGTGTGTTTACTATTCAGGCCTGGGAACCACTACAGTCCTCCAAAACCATTCCTCAAGCAGTCAAGGTAGGGAGGCAATGTCATCAAACCCTTCCATGGTGATGGTTCAGTGGGTGTGGTACTAATGGGGCTGTGGGAATGTTGCGAATGATGCTGCTGGAGTTGGCGGGAATTAATAATTCAGTCTTAAAGCATCACACAACCGCACGTTTAAAGGACAATGTTCCCACACACAAAAAAAGTTCAGTCAATTTTTGTAATGAACTTGATTGAAATGAACTTCTAAAAAGTCTCACCATCTTTTTGTACATGGTGCTTTATACTTCCTGGCAATTGTTATAAAGTGGAGGATGATCCCCCCCACCTCTGAGAACTAACACCGAAACACCAAAAGAGGAGTACCTCACCTTATAATCTGTAAAAAGTGAGTGTGAAGTGGTGTGACCCGCTCTTCAGCAACCTCTAGTGGTTAAATACAAAGTAACTCCCTGACATTCACCCTAAAATCAACACAGAACAATTTACTTATCTAACTAACAGTGAACAAATTAACTAAACTATTCGCAAACTGAACAAATCCCTTCTATTAACGATTCCTGAATAAAACAAGATTTTAATGTTCAAATAAACCCAATTTCCACTCATGAACAAAAATACAATTTAGTCACTCTCTAAATTATAACCAGGTTTTTTGTCTTCTGGAATATTCTGGGCTTCTCTGTTGATTCTTCTGTCTGGACATTCTTTCTTCTTTGGTACCTTTGCTATCTAGATGGTGCTTGCTCTGAGATGTAGATGAAGTTAATAGAGCCAATGATTCTCTGTTTTGAGAGCTGAAAGCTGAGAGCTGAGACCTGTTATTTCTGACAAGTGGCAGTTGCTTTACACCCTTTGTCCTGTTGCTCCCTTCTTTGATACCCGTGATAACATATCAATATTTCCCACAATAGGATTGGTTCTAGGTCATCAAAACCATCAGATCTAAATCAAAGTGCCTGATTCAAATTGATTGGCTGAATTAAAAAGCCTATGGTGTTGGTAAAAACTGCTGCTTGTCCTTTCGATACTAATGTTTCATTTTGGGCTCTCTGTGTACATGCATTTTTTTAAATCTCTAAACGCAGGAACAGCACCACTGTTTAAAGGGATTGTACAATGCTTTCAACCCCTGAGCATTTTACAATTTTGCAAACAGCAAATTCTAACGTCCTACCTTCCAATCTATAATGACGCTATCCAACCTCACAACACGATTGTCAGCCAGTAGAATTTTAAACAAATAAATAATTCGCTGAAATTTTTCCACAAAATGTTGCCCCTGTAAACAGGTTGTGTGTTCCCTGTAAAACAGCATCTTATGCTGTAGTAATGCTGCTGGGTTGTACTGATGCTAGCGATGGTGCCAGGGGGTGAAGGTGGCATGGGTGATGGCGGCCGCGTGGGCAAGATCGTGGTAATTATGGCAGTGGTCAGCTTGTGTAACAGGAGCAGTGACAGTCTTACTTGCTGTGACAATGGAAGCCATGAGCTCCACTGCCAGTTTGCTCGTTTGAGATCATTGGGAGCTTCTTCCCAAGGGAAGTGTAAGCGACAGATGTTAAGTACAGTGTCTGATGCAGCTTACACAATGCATGTCCCTCAGTGAGCTATTGCCAGCGATGTGCATCATTTATCTTTCTGTGATTAGGCCGGTAAAGCAGTGGGTTGCTGAGGGAATGCTTTGAAAGATGGGACTTACTTTTATACGGCAAGATTTTCCAGTCCCACCGCGGTGAGAAATCCCGCCCAGTTTCTTTCACAATCTCGCGGTGAGCCATTTTTAAGCACTTTTGATAGAAGGTCGCTGCTGTTACGTGACAGCACAGCAAGCTCCCAGAATCTGCGATCTGCTTTGGTGATTTTGGTTGGGGTGAGCCATGCCACAAGGGACGGCAGGGCGGCACCGTTGTTGGCACTGCTGCCTCACCGCGCCAGGGGCCTGGGCTTAATTATGCCGTGGGTCACTGTCTGTGTGGAGTCTGCATGTTCTCCCCATGTCTGCATGGGTTTCCTCAATCAAAATGACACCCCCCCCACCCCCAGCACCCACAGATGTTAACTCGGAGAATTTGCCCCATTGGTGATAACAGGCACCGTTCCATTTTCTTATATAATGGAATAGAAAATATTTATCCCTTTGCAACAGAGTGTGTGTAGGATATTGGAGAATCGTGCACTGCTGAGGGTAAGGCAGAATGGGCCATTATCAATACTCAGTCATGTGTTTTATAGTTCGCTTGGAACACGGGCTGGATAGGTGACTGGGTTGTGTCGCGGGGCCGGATTAAATCGTTATGGGGCGGGATATTATGGCCTCGCTCGTCCCGAAACCATTAAATCCTGCCCGAGGTCAATGAACCTTCATATTATCCAGCCTTCGCCCGCTCCGATTCCCGTGGTGACCAGTTCGGTAAAATTCCAGCCATTGAATTAAAAAATGGAACGGTGTTGGAAGTAGTCAGCAGGTCTGGCAGCATCCATGGAGAGAGAAACAGTTCACATTTGGAGCCTTCAATGGACATTGAATGTTGTTTCTGATGTGTGTGGTGATGAGGCCCACAAGGCGTCCATTGCTTCTTATTAATTAGTCACAAACTCATTAATTAGTCACAAACAAATTAGTGGTAACACAGACACACAGATTCCCCGGTGTTTTGATATATTTAACAGCAGCTTCACTGATCTGCCTGACACAATGCACACTTCATCCTGCTGTTAAAACTATTCATAAGAGATAGGAGCAGGATTAGGCCATTTGACCCAATGAGCCTGCTCCGCCATTCAGTAAGGTCATGACTGCTGTGACCTGGAGCTCAGTTCCCACCTTCCGGCTTGTACCACATACTCCTTAATGCCCTTGTAGATCAAGTATCTGTCCAACCCAGCCTTGATTACATTCATTCTGGCCTCCTTCTGCACTGTAGGGAATTCTATGTTTCAATGACCCAGTCTCTACCGCTCTCAGGGGAAGGGAATTCCGAAGATTAACAAGAATAAAAAAAAACTCTTCTCGTTTTCCAACGAGACTGGGAGATTCCCTATAGTGCTCCCTGGTTCTAGATTCCTCCACAAGGGGAATCTCAGGATTTGAGACAGGAAGATCCAGTTGGCGTGAAAACCCAGAAAGTTCCAGCTATTGGAATATCCAAGCAATCATCTGATGCCTTCTTGAATGCCTCAGTTGAATCTGCCTCCACCACACTACCAGGCAGCGCATTCCAGACCCCAACCACTCACTCTGTAAAGGCATTTTTCGCACATCTGCTTCTTTTGCAGATCACTTTAAGTTTGTTTCTCCTCTCATTCTCAATTCTTTTACAAGGGGGAGCCAGTTTCTCCCTATCTACTCTGCCCCACTCCTGGACTGTGTTGTGCTTCATACCGTCCATTCCCACAATGTGTGACAGTGGATAAGGCCGTGGGTCAAAGGTCATAACACACTGGCGAAAGCTAACCAGTGTACACGCCACTGATGGTGCGCACCAGAAAAAAAACCATAACCAAGGAAAATATTTATTGTTACCGAATAATTCTCATCGTCACAAGAAATATCATCTTCACAAGTCATTTAGTAGGCTGAAACAGTGACCGTATGGATTCACAGTGACAGCTCTTGGTTCCAGCAAGTCTGAGAATTAGAGTTCAGTTTCAAGTCCTATTGTTCCAGCCATGTGATCAATATCTTGCATTTGCTTACATTACCAAGGCACAAGTCTTCCATTCACAGAAGCCACAACGCAAGGAAGCAGCGAAACAACAGAGTTGAGTAAGTGACTGGATTTTGGAATTTCAATGACTGTAGATAGATACAAGCAAATAATATCGCGGGTGACACGGTGGCACAGTGGTTAGCACTGCTGCTTCAGAGCTCCAGGGACGTGGGCTTGACTCCCGGCTTGGGTCACTGTCTGTGTGGAGTTTGCACGTTCTCCCCGTGTCTGCGTGGGTTTCCTCCGCGTGCTCGGGTTTCCTCCCACAGTCTGAGAGACGTGCTGGTTAGGTGCGTTGACCCGAGCAGGCGCCGGAGTTTGGCAGCTGGGGGAATTTTCACAGTAACTTCATTGCAGTGTTAATGTAAACCTTACTTGTGGCTAATAAATAAACATTAACTTAAATAAACAATCCCAATGGGGAGCGATTAGCTCCCAAACTGTCTCGTAAGTTAGACGCAGTGAGTCCCTTCCAGCAACCAAGTCTGGAAAAGGATCTGCAATTATGTAGCGTCTCTCATGAGCTCAGTCAAATACCTCACAGACAATTGAGGTATAATGTAGACACTATTGTACAGTATGAAATGTGGCAACCAATTTGCACACAGCAAGCTCTTGCAAACAATATTGGGTGGGATTTTCCTCCCTTTCTTGCTGTGTGTTTCACAGCGGTGGGAGATGGCTTACTGTACCCTGGCAGTGGGATCTTATGTTCCTGGCGTTTTCAATGGAGTTTCCTGTTGAATGCACCCTTTACCGGTGGGAAAGATATGGTGAGGGTACGCTGTTAGTGGGACAATAAGATCCTACTGCCGCCAATGGCAGCAAGAGTTCAGTGATCATCTTGATAACCAGGTAACTTGTTATAGTGCCGCTGGGTCAACTAATGGCCAAGGATCCCAAGGCTAACTCACCCATCCCTCTTTGAAATAACGCCATGTGATCTTTCCTGCTCGTCCGACAGGATGGAGCCTCAGTTAAATGTCTCATCCAAAAGTTAGCCCCTCCGACAGTGCAGGACTCCCTCACTACCACACTGGAGTTTTTTTGTCTGGAGTGTGTGTTGAAGTGTTGGAGTTGGGACTGTATGTATGTCACCAACTGAGCCAAGGATGACACTAACAGATTCTATTTAACTGAGACCCTGGCTTTGGGTCAATTGGTAACTCCTTTACGGGAATGGCAGGGGAAGAAGAAACTCTTGCCGGTTAAGTTAGCTCCTAAGGGGAGACAGCTGGGAGATCCTGTCTTCTGGAGCGCACAGTCAGTCTGGTTGGCTGTCTGGAGTTGTCCCAGAGTGCTCCAGGCCACTGTTGATGATTGACCATCTGGCCTGCGTATCAACGGGACAAGAATTGGGAGATGCATCACTGCGGGGGGGCTGGTGCGGGGGGCTGGGATTCTCCCTGCTGCTTTCCGTGTTGGGCTGTTGGGCTCTCCATGTGTCCAGTGTCCTACTTAGTGGCACAATCTTGGGCATGAGAAGGTGCACCCCAGTGTCACTTGCTGCTGAATTGAGGACTATTACTCTTGGCGGCAAAGCCTACATCATTGCTGGATCCCATTGGCCTATCTGCTGCCAACCTGTAACCCATACAGACATTGAAAATGGAAGCATGAGGAGGCCATTTGGCCCTTCGAGCTTGCTGTGCCATTCATTATGATCGTGGCTGATGATTAAATTCAATATCCAGGTCTTCTGAGGAAGGTGGGTAGTTGGGAACCCATTTGTGAAGACAGTGCACACTTCTTGTTGGGCTAGTGAATGTTCTGTGTCAATGGACATCTCAATAGCTTGGCTCAGTAGCTGTTTGGCGATAGATTTTTGTGCGAGTCCGATGACTGGCAAACCAAAGGAAAAGAGAACGATGGGGTTTTCTGGAGACTGAATGTATAATTCGTGTGTTTACTGTCCAGGCCTGGGAACCACTACAGTCCTCCAAAACCATTCCTCAAGCAGTGAAGGTAAGGAGGCAATGTCATCAAACTCTTCCATGGTGATGGTTCAGTGGGTGCGGTACTAATGGGGTTGTGGGAATGATGCGAATGATGCTGCTGGAGTTGGCGGGAATTAATAGTTCAGTCTTAAAGGATCACACAACCGCACGTTTAAAAGACAATGTCCCCACACACAAAAAAAAATAGTTCGGCCAATCTTTTGTACAGTAGCGATTCAGAATGAATGTTTAAGAACTCTCGCCATCTTGTTGTATGCGGTGCTTTACACTTCCTGGCAATCACCAGTCAAAAGAATTTTTAACAAATAAGTAATTAGCTGAATGAACCATGCCCACAAAATGTTGCCCCTGTAAACAGGTTCCACGTAAAGCAGCATTTTACGCCGTAGGAATGCTGCTGGATTGTGCTGAGGCTAGCGATGGTGCCAAGGGGTGAAAGTGGCATGGGTGATGGTGGGGACTCTGTGGGCACAGTCATGGCGGTGGTCAGTTTGTGTCACAGAAGCAGCAGCAGCCTTACTTGCCGTGACGATGGAGGCCGTGAACTCCACTGCCAGTTTGCTCGTTTGAGATCATTCCGAGCTTCTTCACGAGGGAAGTGTAAGCGACAGATGTTGAATACAATCTCTGATGCAGCTTACATAACGCATGTTCCTCAGTGAGCTATTGCCAGTGTTGTGTATCATTTATCTTTCTGTGGTTAGGCCCAGTAGGGCAGTGGGCTGCTGAGGGGATGCTTCGAAAGACGGGGCTTGCATTTATACGACAATGATTCTCCAGTCCCGCCGCATTGGGAAATCCCACCCAGTTTCTTCCACAATCTCACGCCGACCCAAAGCGCTTAAGAATGAAGCACTTTTTAAAGATGGTCGCCGCTGTTGCGTGGCAGCCCATTTACGCACAGCAAGCTCCCAGAATCTGCAGTCTGTTTTGGTGATTTTTTAGTTGACGTTTAAATATGAGCCAGTACACAAGGAGTGGCACGGTGGTTAACCCTGCTGCCTCACAGCGCCAGGAACCCGGGTTCGACCCGGCTTCAGGTCACTGTCTGTGTGGCGCCTGCACATTCTCCCCATCTCTGTGCGGGTTTCCTCCGGGTGCTCCATCAATTCAAAATGACACCCCTTCCCCCACAGATGCCAGTTTGGGCAATTTGCCCCATTGGTGACAATTGGCACCATTCCATTCTTTTTAATACAGCTCAGTAATGATTAGAAGTGAAGTGTGTGGGACTGCCCTCTCCGTGATACTGGAGAATCGTGCGCTGGTTAGGATTAGTCAGGATCAGCCATTGTCAATACTCAGCCATGGGTTTTACAGTTTGGCTGGGGCATGGGCTGAGCAGGTGACAGGTCACGGGGAAAGAATAAATAGCCACTGAATTAAAAACGGAAAATGTTGGAAAGACTCTGCAGATCTGACAGCGTCCATGGAGAGAGGAACAGTCAACATTTTGAGTCTTCAGTGGACATTGCATGTGTTTCTGTTATGTGTGCTGATGAGGCCCACAAGACGTTCATTGCTTCTCATTAATTAGTCACACACCTCCCCGAGGCACGTGTTGGATGGTGACACAGAAACACAGGTTCCCCGGTGTTTTGATCTATTCAACAACAGCTTCATTGCCCTGCTTGACATAATGTTCACTGAATCGTGCTGTAATAATTGTTGCAATAATTGGAATGAAATAGAAAGTTGGCGGATAGGAGAAAAGAGAAAGTGGGACTGATGATTTCCTCCACTTCCAAGTTCATAAGGGATAGAGGCAGGATTAGGCCATTTGGCCCATTGAGCCTGCTCTGCCATTCAATAAGATCATGACTGTCTGACATGGGACTCAATTCTACTTTCTAGCTTGTACCACACAGTCCTTAATGCCCTTGTAGATCAAGCACCTGTCCAACCCAGCCTTGACTACATTCATTCTGGTCTCCTCCTGCACTGTAGGGAATTCTATGGTTTGATGAACCAGCCTTCACCACTATTGGGCAAGAAAATTCCAAAGATTAATGACCCTCTGAGAAGAAAAAACCTCCTCACTTCCCAACAAGTCTGGGAGACTCCTTATTGTGCTCCCTGGTTCTAGATTCCCCCACAAGAGGAAACATCCTCTTGGAACCTACCCTGTTGAAAGGGGATGCCAATGGTGTGGCAGTAATGTCACTGGATCAGTTATCTAAAGGTCCAGGTTCATGTTCTAATCCCACCACGACAGCTGGGGGAATTTAAATTTAATGAATAAATCTGGAATTGTAAAGTGAGGTGACCGTGACAACTATTGTTGGTTCAGTAATGTTCTTTAGGGCAGGAAATCTGCCATCCTTATCTGGTCTGGCCTACACGTGACTCCAGAGCCACTGCAACATAGTTGACTCTTAACTGTCCTCTGAAATGGCCAAACGAGCCACTCATTTCAAGGGCAATTAGGGATGGGCAACAAATGCTGGCCTTGCCAGGGATAGCCATATCCAAGGATGTGAAAAAGTCCCTTCAGAATCGTATCTGTTTCATTTAAGGCCACCTCTCATTCTTCTCAACTGCTCAATCCTTCCCTTTCCATCAACCGAGTGAACCTTTGCTGAGTTACTGCGGATGCTGGAATCTGAATCGAAAACAGAAAACGCTGGAAAATCTCAGCAGGTCTGACAACACCTGGGGGGGGAGAGAATAGAGTTGACGTTTCGAGTCAAGATGATCCTTCGCCAGAGCTGCAGCGTATGTCGCTTCTGAAATAAGGCACCCAAATCCATGCATAGCGCAGTGTGCTTTCTTCCCGATCTGATTGAATGGGAGAATCGGTTCGAGGGGCTGAATGGCCTCCTTCTGTTCCACTCAGCCTTGTCCCTGTCATGTCCACACGCCCACCTATCAGGACTGAGAGGAGGGGGCAGGGGTGGGGGGGGGGCGCTGTTGGACCTTGGTCAGCAGTGGGACACACTTTGTAACTCCCTATTGCTGTCTGCCACATCCCCAGCTCAATCAGCACAAGACTCAGGAGGAAACCTAATCCTGGGAGCTCAATGGATAATACTTTTCACTGTATGTGTGACAATAACTCAAATCAAATCAAATCATATTAAATCAGTGGGTATGGAGGAGAGGAGGGTGTGGGATACACTTAACTCAGCGGGTTTTGCTGAGAATGTTCCGTATCATTGTGAATCAGGTTTGTTACAGGTTAATGTGGTGAGTTGATTACGGGATGACCTGCACACTAACAGCGGGAAACTTTAACGATACAGATTTGCAGAGGTCCCAGGTCCCGCTGCCACCAGCTGCCCTCCGAGTAAACCGCGGGCCAGTCAGTACACCCCGGCATCACTCCTCCCGGCAAACGGAACAGCGGAGAAGAAGCTCCAGGAAGTGGCCGGGAATCGTCTCCACACCTTTGAGGTACCCACTGAAACCCAGACCCAACACGTCCAGCGCTTTGAGACCAGGGATACCTAACACGCACAGCGCTTCAATCATCTTCACCAAGCCAGTGACCAAGAGGCCACACGGTGTTACAAAAGATTCGGGGGCATTGAAGCAGCTAACCAGTGCCGGAGATGGAGGTGCAGCCAACCGAGAACCAAACCCCTCTCGAATGGACGTTGTCACCCAGTTGATGAACCAATCCTGGGACCTGAGGGTTTCTGGCGAGAATCTGACTGGTAATATAACCAAGGGCAGTGAGCCCGACTCCAGTTTTGAGATCTTGTCCACTGATCTTGGAAGCCGAGATGTATTAATGACTGAGGAAGGAGCTGACACTGGATTGGGTACGTGGTACAGCCTGGGGCAAAGCACTCCTCCTGCACTATCGCCAAGTCAACACACTATTGGTGACGGGTCCTCTGGTCTGTTAAAACCAGCAGGGTTACAAGCCCAAACAACATCTTCAGTTTTCTATCCAACAATTAGACCCACCCCAACAACGTCAGCACATAAACTGAGCGCACAGACAAGTGTTGTATCTCATGGACATTCTTTATCTAGTTCATCCTGGACGGCCACCAGCAGTTCTGACTGGATAGAAAATCCATTAAACACCTTATCTACGCTACTGAGGGATCCGTTCAAGACTGCAGTGTTATCTCTCCACGAGAGTGTTGAATCTTCTGTGGAAACCCACGATCTAATGTCACACTATTCTGAGATTAAGTCTTCAAGCGCTACCTTGTCAAAGGATATTATCAAGAGCATGTTCAGTTGGTCTTATTCGTCACTCGTACCAGGGCGAGTTGGTTTTGATGATGAAGAGTCTATCATATCGAGCCTAGCCTTTGAAAGAGATAACAGTGGTTTCCCTGCCACTGGACTAACTGCAGACCTAGATCACTTCACAAACCACGTTGGCACAGAATCTATTACATCGGCACAGTGGATACATACCCCATTGCCAGCAGGAACTCAGCAACCCGTGAATTCAGGTGACATTGTTACAGGGGCTGGACCTGAACAGTCAGCAGTTCATGGCTTTGCACATCCCTCGGAAGATTTGCCAACAGTAGCTTTCAGTACTGAAGAGTTACAAAACCAATTAGGGCAGTCTGATGAGTTTATATTGCTTCCAGGCCACTTTTCAATCAGAGGGCAAGGAGATAGCATTGCTATTTTAGTGCCCAGTGCAGACATGAACATTCTGGTCCTGTCTACAATGCCCCTCAAGAGCTCAAACTCTCCCCATGCTTCAGTCTATGTTTCTTCAGCACCATCAGTGCCAGATGTAATAAATATTCCTTCCACACCCGATCATTTCTGGGGCAATTCCCTATCACCTTCAATGGCCGGACCCAATGAAGGTGTCAACTTTTCCCAGTACAACACAGAGATCTTATCAATGGCAGCTTCTGAGTCGAGCATCCAGCACTCCCTTTCAGGCAATGTGCAGTCATTAAGTGTCCATCCGACAGTGTCACAGACTGGTACGCAGGTGGAAATCGGAATGACTGGTACGCCAGGACCAACAAGAATCCCTGAATCCCAAACAAGTTATTTATCGCCTTTGAAAGTGGCATCACCAAGTGCAGTGAGTCAGTGGGCATTGTCTCCAGGAGAGCTCAGCCCTCATCCTCTCCCTGACAGCAGGAGGTCAACTGAAGGAGATAGTAACCAGATCTCGCTGACTGATATCACACAACATATCACACAGAGCCTTCAACATGCATATTCCATGAGTGAAAGCACATGGAGGACACTGGCTCCAGATGCTACTGGATCGTTGACCAAAGATATTTCACTCATGTCCTTGCATGTTTCAACTGACTCAACCCCTGAGACGCTTCATCTGAAGAGTGGTTCCTCGGTGGCAGTCGATAACCTCAAGTCTTCATTGGAGACTTCAGTCAATAATTTGGGGGACACGTGGGCTGTTTCCTTGGACTGGACCCCAGTGGTGACCCACATGCTCTTGCCTGTGTCTTTCAATGTCTCTGCAGCTGTGGGAAGTGAAAACACAAATTCGCTTCATCCTGACAATCTTCCTGAACTGGAACAGACCTTATCATCGATGCCCAGTTCATTCCAGATATCTGTTAATGGAACGTATTTTCCCAGTTTCCTATGGACAATTCCAGAAGGATTGCAGAACAATTGGGCAAATCTTTCGCATGTCAGTAATTCTTCGACTGTGACTTCCGGCTCACACGCCCAAGAAGGATTTGTGACATCCAGTGTAGAGCGGGCAAAGGAAGTCCAGCTTGACCATCAGTTGGCCGAGGTCACTGTGGACAATACAGATACGGAGAATTCATTATTGGGGTTTGTTTCGGAGAGCCGTGTGCCGAGTGCTTCTTGGAGTCCTGGGCTGAAGTGGGAACCATTTTCAGATTCCGTGTTGGAGAGGGTTAAAGAAGTCCAGGCAGTGACTGTGATCTCTGTATATTCAGGAGCACAGTGGACCTCCCTCACTACACATACCCCATTGCTAACAAGGACCCCCCAACTTGCGAATGCCGATGACATTGTTACAGGGACTCAACCTGAACAAATGGCAGTCACTGGCACTGCCCATTCACCAAGTGACTTCCCAGCTACAGTTCGAAGCACAACTTTAACAAGTCAAAACCATACAAGAACATTGCATTATCTGAAGTCAGAACATTCTGCTGAGCAGCCAATCATTTATAATGAGGAGTTATACCATTCCCTGTTCAGTACCCCAGCTCATGTAAGCCAAGGGATGTCAGTAAACGTTACCTCAGCGTCTGTGGGAGCTCCTCAGCTAAGTGCTGGACCTCAAGAACAAACACCGGTGCCCACATTATCAATGGATTCCTCTCTGGGTCTCTCTATTAGTATACTTCCAACTCCATCGATCTGGGGCAATGTCATCAGCACAGAGACTAACCCTTACAGCGAACAGCCACCGCTAACCTCCGCGACACCACTGGCACATCTTGTGCCCGTCTCTTCATCAGTGGCAACCCCTTCAGTTCCCTCCTCTGATGTTTATGGACTCAGCTTCGTAGCCCCCTCCATTACTCCTGACCAAGCCTTGGTGTCCTGTCTCTGTGAAGAGGCCGGCAGGATGGGCTGCCTGTGCAGAGGAGTGATCGCCAACTGTATGTCTTAGCAGTAGAAACCTGTAGTGGTATCTATCACCATAGATCACTGCCAGTAGTTGCCTCACATGGGATTTTGTAGCATTGAGCTGAACATGTAGCGATAGCTAGCAGTACGCTGTGAGGAGATGGCTGATTATATGAAGCTTGATAACTGTAGAACATTTCCATTTTGTAAGGCTTACCAAGTAGCATTAGCTGCGACAATTAAACAGTATTCTTATAAAAGGTACACGCAGAAAATGCCAGCATTCACTCCCCTTTGAGGATAAATAGCGGGAGCAGCACACTACTCTCTGCTGCAAAAACAAAACATTATTCCATAACTATTTTCATCCAGCACAAAGACACTAATAAACTTTCTAAACCACAAACCAAAGTTCTTCTTTCAATGAACAACAATCCGTTTCTCTGGATGACGAGCAAGCTATTGCTACAGTTTTGTTGAGAGTTTATTGAGGGGTGGCACAGTGGTTAGCACTGCTGCCTCACAGCACCAGGGACCCGGGTTCGATTCCCAGCTTGGGTCAGTGTCTGTGTGGAGTTTGCACATTCTCCCCGTGTCTATGTGAGTTTCCTCCGGGTGCTCCAGTTTCCTCCCACAATCCAAAGACGCACTGGTTGGGTGCATTGACTATGCTAAATTCTCCCTCAGTGTACCCAAACAGGTGCCAGAGTATGGCGACGAGGGGGATTTCACAGTAACTTCATTACAACGTTAATGTAAGCCTACTTGTGACACTAATAAATTAACTTTGACCGCAGCGAATATGGTTTTTCATTGGAGGAGGAAGTTTGGGGCGTGATTCTAAGTGTGTTTTTGACTAACAATCTGGTGAACGTATGACAAGCACCACTTGAAGGGGAGGAAGAATGTGGTGGATCTGGTACTTAGCTGTAGCTGACGATTGATCTGCTGGGGACCAAGATGGGAGGGTGCGGACAGAAGGAGCTGGCACGGAAATTCTTCGCTCTTTTTTGAAACTGGGGAAAGTACAATTCAGAGCCTGAGCTGCTCACATTCACAGAAGCCAGAAGTTCAGGCTGATGTTCACTTTGTATATTAACCCTTTGAGTCCCCTGGACAATAAATATAGCCTGGAATACACATCATCACTGATTTAAGCAGGGATTGAACATAGAGTTCTAATGAATATTGTCAAAAAAAATTAAGGTTGAAGTGAGCTCTGGCACTTATTGCTTTTGTTGTCTCCTCAGAGGATTAACTATGTATCTCTGTGCTTGATTTTCCCTGGAAAATGACATTCTTTAGCCTCCTCCCTGGTAAATGTCCACAATCCCAAAGGATAACTAACGCACGCCTCTGATTTTAACTAACGTCGGCAGCCGTTAGCAAGGCAAAAGGCGCCATCTAGCGAGGACTGTGCAGACGATCCCCTCCCTCCTTCTCCCCCTCCTTCCCTCGCACTTGCTGCTTGGCACTCATCCAGATCGCTTTCCTCACACTGGTGTTTTCCAAGGGGATGAACACAGAAGATCCGGTCGGCAAATGCCCTGTAATCGTTACAGCGTTTGGAAGCGGGCGCTGGTCTCCTTGTCCTCTTTGGATCTGTGGGCCTGACTTTAGTAACCAATCAATGAAGTCTGCACAATTTTCGCTTCAGTAGCTCTTGACCTGTAGTTGGTTGGCTAATCCTATAGTTACAGAATGCTGTGTATTATCGTACTACGTAAGAATCAAAGATGCATAAGAATGTACAATGTATTGACAACTTTGGATCTTATCTGCATTCTAACACACCGGATAATGGGACAAATTAAGAAAACTCTTTTTTTAGACTATCTTCCTTCCGTTCCATTATCTGTCCATGGAAAGTGTGCCTCTTGCATTCTCTCTGAAGCAATGGTCTGCTATCTGCTACAGCCAGCCACTCAAACTCCAGCAATCCCAACTGGCTCCTGCCTCTCACCCTTAGGGGAAGGTGGCATTGTCACAGGAGGAGTAATCTGGAGACCCAGGGTAATCCAGATTCGAATCCCACCCTGGCAGATGGTGAAGTTTGAATTCAATAAAAACCTGGAATTAAATAGTCAAACCTTTGTCGATTGTCACAAAAACCCATCTGATTCACTAATGTCCTTTCGGGAAGGAAATCTGTCGTCCTTACCCGGTCTGGCCTCCATGTGACTCCAGGCCCACAGTAATGAGTCTAAACTGCCCCTTCAAGGGGAATGGGCAATAAATGCTGGTCCAGCCAGTGGTGCCCACCTCCCAGGAACGCATGGGGGGAAAGAAACCCCATTCTTCTATTTGCTGAACGATTGAACCATAAGGCACACATTTCCAAACTGGTTTAGTGTGGAGTGAAGAGGCCGTGTTTTTCCTCCGGGTACATCTCCTGGCAACAGCCTGAGTTTGTAGGAGGATTTCCTCCACTCGCTGTCTCCGGCCGGACTCTCCGCATTGTGGCTATTCTCGGTGACTAGAGGAAGGCGTTTGAGGGGAGTGGAGGGGTTTAAACACACGTTGTAACTCTGCTCTGTTCTCACTACACAGGGGGACTTTTATACAGGACAGAGTTCACAGTCCATGACCTGAAGGGGAATATGAACACAGCGGATCTCGAGCGAACAGTCTCAGCCTGGGTAGGTCGTTTCCATTGACCTTTTCTTTGTGTAATAATACTAACCTGCTCCTTCTGTGTACGTGTCTCCGTGATACCCTCAGCTACCCGGACACCCCACACCGCTCCTCACCCTCCCGGCCACTCCCCAGCTGCTTGAGACAGTCAAGACAGAGAGTTAGTAAAGCCAAAGAGAGCTGGAAAGTTCCAATTTGTGTCGGAGCAGTTGGCATGGCAACAGGGCTTTATGTTCTTCATTGGATGTGGGTTTCACTGGCAAGGCCAACATTTATTACCCCTGTGGCTGGCCAGGCCATTTCAGAGGGCAGTAAAGAGCTGTATTGCTGTGGGTCTGGAGTTACATGTAGGCCAGACCAGGTAAAGACGGCAGATTTCCCTCTCTAAAGGACATTTGTGAACCAAATGGGCCGTTACAGCAACAAGTGACAGTTGTCATGGTGACCATCACTGAGATGATCTTTGTACTCCAGATTTTATGAATTTAGTTTAAATCCCACCAGTTGTTGGGTTGGGATTTGAACCTGTGCCCCCAGAACATTAGTCTGGGCCTCTGGATTACGAACCGAGTGAGATTGCCACAATGCCGCCATCTCCCTCTGTTGCAGTTGGCTTCATCACTCTTTAGTGAGGAAAGATAAAACTCAGAAGGACTTCCACATCCCACCCTGGGACACTTTACCTATAGAGGATAGAGAACCATTTTAGACTCATAGAATCCCTACAGTATATTCAACCCATTGAGCCTGCACTGACAATAATCCCACCCAGGCCCTATCCCCTGCCAATTATTTATTCTGCTAATCCCTCCAATCTACGCCTCCCAGGAGACTAAGGAGCAATTTAGCATGGCCAATGCACCAACCTGCACAACCTGGACTTAGGGAGGAAACCAGAGCACCCGGAGGAAATCCATGAAGACGTGGGGAGAATGTGCAAACTCCACCATGCTGTGTGGAGTTTGCACATTCTCCTCGTGTCTGCTTGGGTTTCCTCCGGGCGCTCCGGTTTCCTCCCACAGTCCAAAGATGCGCAGATTAGGCTGATTGGCCATGCTAAAAAATGGCCCCTTAGTGTCCTGGGATGTGTAGGTTAGAGGGATTAGCGGATAAATGTGTAGGGGTATGGGGGTAGGGCCTGGGTGGGGTTGTGGTCGGTGCAAACTTGATGGGCCAAAGGGCCTCTTTCTGCACTGTGTGATTCTGTGATCCAAGCTGAGAATCGAACCTGGGTCCCTGGTGCTGTGAGGCATCAGTGCCAACCACTGTGCCACCATCCCTGCCCTTCACTGACGTTTTCCTCTTCTTTGCTTATCATCTCACTCCCTCACACACCCTGAACCTTATCCAGTTGAACAACATACCTGATAGAAGAGTAGATGGGACCATTTCCTGCACAGGGAATCCACACAGATGTCAAGACTCAGCTGTTCTGACATGTCTTTCTTTGGTACCATTGCTTACCTGAGCAAGGGAGGAAAGTTTCCGTGCCTGTGGCCTTTTTTAACAGATTGACCTGTTTGCTAATTTGCTGTTTCTCTCTTTCATTGAATTTTCAGCTTACTGAATCTTTTCAGAATTGGAATTACTCTGTCTACGTGGAGAGTGTCAGGTGAGCAGATTGACTCTTGATAAATAAAATCGAAGGTTAAACTCGCGTGGGAGTGTGTCATTAAACACGTGCGTTAATGCCTCCGATTAACACGCAAACACAAAAAATAAGAGCGGGATTAGACCATACAGCCCACTATGCCTAATCATAGAATCATAGAATCCCAACAGCGCAGAAGGAGGCCATTTGGCCCATCCAGTCTGCACTGACTGCCTCATCCAGGCCCTGTCCACATTACCCCAGGCATCTACCCAGTTAATCCCCCTGACACTAAGGGGCACGGCCAATCCATCTAACCAGCACATCTTTGGACAATGGAAGGAAACTTGAGCACCCAGAGGAAACCCATGCAGACACGGGGAGAAAGTGCAAACTCCACACACCAGGTTAAAGTCCAACAGATTTATTTGGAATCGCGAGCTTTTGTCTGTGACTCACCTGATGAAGGAGCAGCGCTCCGAAAGCTCGTGGTTCCAAATAGACCTGCTGGACTTTAACCTGGTGTTGTCTTACTGTGCCCACCCCAGTCCAACACCAGCATCTCCGCATCAACACTCTACACGGACAGTGAGTGAGGCTGGAACTGAACCTGGGTCTCTGGTGCAGTGTGCCACCGTGCTGCTTGTAACAGGCAGGCAAGTGGAGGCTAATATCATAGCCATAACTTACCGAACAGCAGAGCAGGAGGGGAGGAATGGCCTACACCTGCTTATGCTCCTCGGAGTTTCCATCTCACAATGGAGACACCAAATAGATCATTTGCAGGGTGTCTCTAAGTTGCTGATTTGTTGGAGAAAACCCAACCAGTTTTTATTTTATGATCTGTAGTTTTTTTTCTCACAAATGGGAATTCTTTCTGTCAATGTTTAGGATTTCTGAAAGTGACAAAGTACCATCGCACCGGATTCCCCGGTCAGCCGAGAGCGCGAGGTGAGACATTGATACCTTTCTCGCTGTGTTCAGATTGCTCCTTTTATTTATTCTCTCGCGGGATGGGGGTGTCACTGGCTAAGCATTTATTACCCATCAGTAACTGCTCCTTGAGAAGGTGGTGGTGAGCTGCCTTTTTGAACCGCTGTACTCCATGTGGTGTAGGTGCATCCACAGTGCTGTTAGGGAGAGGGGTTGCGGGGGGGGGTGGTTCCATGATTTTGATCCAATGACATTGGCGGATGATGGGTGAACATTGCAGTTTACATTCCCGTTCCTCTCAGTTCCTCCTGGTTCATTCCTGTTCACCCAGCTCATTCCAATCCATCCCTGTTCATCCTTGTTCACCCAGTTCATTCCAGTTCATCCAGTCAATTCCAGTTCGTTCCTGTTCACCCAGTTCATTTCAATCCATCCCGGTTCATCCTTCTTCACCCTAGTTCATCCCTTTTCACCCAGTCAATCCCAGTTCATTCCAGTTCATCCCAGTTCATCCCTGTTCACTCATTTTTTTCCCTGTTCACCCAGTCCATTCCACTTCATCCCTGTTCACCCAGTTCATCCAGTTTATCCCTGTTCACCCAGTTCATCCCAGTTTATCCCTGTTCACCCAGTTCATCCCAGTTTATCCCTGTTCACCCAGTTCATCCCAGTTTACCCCTGTTCACCCCAGTTCATTGCAGTTCACCCAGTTCACCCAGTTCACCCAGCTCACTCCAGTTCACCCTGTTCACCCAGTTTATCCCTGTTCACCCCAGTTCATTCCAGTTCACCCCAGTTCACCCAGTTTATCCCTGTTCATTCCAGTTCATCCCAGTTCATCCCAGTTCACCCCAGTTCATCCAGTTTATTCCTGTTCACCCAGTTCATTCCACTTCATCCCTGTTCATTCCAGTTCATCCCTGTCCATCCATTTTATCCCTGTTCACCCCAGTTCATTCCAGTTCATCCCAGTTCACCCCAGTTCATTCCAGTTCACCCCAATTCATTCCCTTCACCCAGCTCATTCTAGTTCATCCCAGCTCATTCCTGTCCATCCCTGTCTCCGTTTCTCACATGTTATTTCCTCTTCAGCTACGATTGTTTGGCCATTCTGTATTACAACATTACCAAAAATATTTACCTGGAAGAGAGGATAGTCCAAGAGAGACTGAGAAACACATCTTCAGTTATCGGGAATAATCTTTCCATCGACTCCATTCAGGTGCAACCAGTGGGTAAGTGACAATCACTTTGAAATAACCTGCCATTTGTTTCTGATGGACAGATAGGAGGTACGGATGGTGTGGGCTGAATGGTTTCCTTCGATCAGGAAAGATTGAAAAGGCCGGGAGTCTCTCTTCTCTCAAACAGAGAAAGCCAAGAGATGGCCCAACAGATAAAGAAGGGTAGGGTAGAACATAGATAAAATGTAAATTAATCCAACAAACAATTTGGGGGGAATATATGGCCGCACTTGGAATATAGTGCTCAATTCACCACACTACCAGAAGGATGTGGGGGCTTTGGAGAGGGTACAGAAAAGATTTATCAGGATGTTGCCTGGTATGGAGGACATTAGCTATGAGGAGACATTGGAGAAACTTGGCTTGTTCTCACTGGAGGTTGAGGGGCGACCTGATAGAGGTTTACAAGATTATGAGGGACGTGGACAGAATGGATAGTCAGAAGCTTTTTCCCAGGGTGGAAGAGTCAATTACTAGGGGGAACAGGTTTAAGGTGTGAGGGGCAAGGTTTAAAGGAGATGTACGAGGCAAATGTTTTACACAGAGAGTGTTACCGGTCTCACTACATTGTTGGTTAGACTGATTGGAGTATTTAAAGAGAAGCTAGATATACGTAGAAGGGAGAACGCACTAAAACATTTTGGTTAAAGCTGCGGATGCTGGAAATCTGAAATAAAAATAGAAAATGTTGGAAAAGCTCAGCAGGTCTGGGAGCACCTGTGGAAAGAAGCAGAGTTAACAACTGGAATTTTACTGCCCCGCCTGCCACAGGAATCAGAGTGGGCGAGGGGCAGAACATGGAAAGGTTTGTGATCTTGGGCAGGATTTTATGGTTTCGGGACGAGCGAGGCAGGAAAATCCTGCCCAGCGTTTTAGTTGTAAATGACCCTTCTGCGGAACATTTTGGTGTTGGGGTTGGATGAATTTTGGTGGGAGGAGACAGCATCAACACCAGCAGTTGGGCTGAATGGCCTGTCGCTGTGCTGTACAGTTTGGAGTAATCCTAATTCTATGTAAGATTGCTACCTGCTATTTCCAATGTGTATTGGAAAATACCAAGGTCTCACTTGTAGTGGGGGCTGGGAGGTAGCTAAGTGTGGATTCCAAACAACACACAGCGAGGAAGGGTAACATCTAAAACTCAGTTCTTCCTGTTGTCTCAACGTAATGATTGGAGTGCTGGAGTTACATGGTATGGTCCTATCCAATGATATTGCTACCATACGAAAATAGGAACAAAAGTAGATCATTCAGCCTTTGTAAATGTTGTTCTGTTGTTCAATTAGATTGGGCCGAAGGGCCTGTTTCCCGTGCTGTGTTGTTCTTTATTAGCCCAAAGAAAAGAGATTTAGATCAGAGTTGCCTCAAACCTCAATACCATTTACTCATCGTTGCTTCATACCGCTTGATGTCAATTACTTAATCATGGCACAGTGGTTAGCAGTGCTGCCTCACAGCACCAGAGACCCAGGTTCAATTCTGGCCTTGGATCACTATCTGTGTGGAGCTTGCACATTCTCCCCGTGTCTGTGCGGGTTTCCTCCGGGTGCTCTGGTTTCGTCCCACATTCCAAAGATGTGTGGGTTAGGTGGATTGGCCATGCTAGATTAGCAAGGTAAATATGCAGGGTTACAGGAATGGGCTCAGTGCAGACTCGATGGGCTGAATGGCCTCCTTCTGCACTGCAGGGATTCTATGATCTATCAATCTCAGTTTTGAAAATACAGAGTCAGGAGAAACAGTTCCAGACTTCTACAACTTTATGTATGAACATATTATTTCTTGACAGGCCCCAACTCTAATCTTAAGACTGTGGGGGGGGAGTTTTCCCATTTTACCTGCCATGGGAATCATAGCGTTTCGGGGAGCCATGCAAAGGTCCGTTGACCTCGGGTGGGATTTTCCAGTCTTGGGGAGAGCCTGGCTGGAAAATCCCGCCCTGTGTCTTTTTGTTCAGGATGTTCCCACAGTGGACAAGTTCCTTCATTAACTAAATATCCAATCTCCTTATCATTTCAAACACCTCAATCAGATCACCCTTCAATCTTGTAAACTCGAGGGAATACAAGCCAGGGTTAATCAAACTGTCCCCATGATGTAACCCTTAAGTCTGTGACATAGTTCTGCACTGTTCCCTCTGCAAGGCCAGTGTACCCTTGTGATAGCGCTGAATGTTCTGGACCAAGGCCTACACACATTAGTGGGAGATGGTGGTAATGCCACTCAGCTAATAATCCTGAGGCCCAGCCTAACGTTCTGGGGACACAGGTTCAAATCCCACCACGGCAGCTGGTGAAACTTTAAATCCAATTCGGAATATAATGTTAGCCTCAGTAACGGTAACCGTGACAACTGTTGTTGCCATCCGATTCACTCATGTCCTTTAGGGAAGGAAATCTGCCGCACTTAGCCAGTCTGGCCTATGTGTGACTTCAGAGCCACACCAATCTGAAATGACCCAGCAAGCCACTCAGTTCAAGGGCAGCTAGGGATGGGCAATAAATGCCCAGCGATGCCCATGTCCCATGAAAGAGTTAAAAGAAAACACATGAAGCTTAACTTCTTTTGCTTTGGAATCGCAGTCTCCTTGAGGTAAATATTTGCAACAGCCTTTTTGAGTAATTATCAAGCCTTTTCTAATGACCCATAAATCCCTTTGCTTTTCCACATATGTAGTCCTGTTTTTAATGGTTTTAATCATTGATGTCCCTCTGTGTTCGATATAACTTTCAGTGTCCTCTGTCCACAGTGAACTGCTCAATGGAAGAACAACCGAGCCAATATATTTGGAAAGATACCCGGCCAAGGACCACCCAGCGTCTGCCTTGCCTCTCGAATCAAGGGCAGTTTGCGAGCCGGAAATGGTGAGTTGATTCGATTCTCTCCACACTGATTCTAGCTGATTAAAAATGAGGGGTAAGTGTAGAGGATGACATCACTCAATTCATCTCAACCCCAACGGATTAGTTGGACATCCCAATCTATCTGAGTGTCCAGCCTTCAGGGATTGCCTTGAAGTCTCCAGGAGTTAGGAATGATAGTCTACACCCCATAAGAAATAGGTGCAGGAGTGGACAATATGCCCCATCAAATCTGCTTTGCCATTCAGTACAACCTGACTGGCCTCAACTCCACCGATCACGATATCCTTTCATTCCCTCAGTGCTCCGAAATCTATTGACTCCTGTCTCGAATATGCTGAGAGTGCATCTCCAGCTTGAAGTGCCTTCTCTTTACCTTACCTGCATCAGCAGGAGGCTGCAGCTCCTTCAGGCAAAGGAAGCATTCTTTCTGGTTGTGCCACAGCTCGGTATGGGCTCCTGCTCTGTCCAAGACCGCAAGAAACGACAAAAGGTCATGAATGTAGCCCAATCCATCATGCAAACCAACTTCCCATCCATTGACTCTGTCTACACTTCCCACTGCCTTGGAAAAGGCAGCCAGCATAATTAAGGACCCCATGCACCCCAGACATCCTCTCTTCCACCTTCTTCCAAATTCGAGATATAAAACTTACGATTCAGGCTGGCTTCATGAAACATTCTGGAATTTCTAACCTGAACCACAATACCTTTTGGAGGTGCAGTGCCCAGAGTTAACACCGTCACTCCAGAGTCAATCTAACTGTAGATTTATATCAGTATGGAACATCTTCCATCCCTCTGTAATCCAGCCCCCTTGCAATGAAGATAAACATTCCATTAACCTTTTCAATTAATTGCAACTGTTCAGGGCACTGGTGAGGCCGCAACTGGAATACTGTGCGCAGTTTTGGTCACCGCATATATTGGCCTTGGGAGGGAGTACAGAGAAGGTTCACCAGGCTCATACCGGAGATGAGGGGGTTAGCCTATGAACAGAGATTGAATAGACTGAATCTGTACTCATTAGAGTTTAGAAGGCTGAGGGGGGATCTTATAGAGACTTACAAGATAATAAAGGGGCTAGATAGGGTAGAGATAGAGAGATTCTTCCCACTTAGAAAGGAGAGCAGAACTAGAGGGCACAGCCTCAAAATAAGGTGGGGAGGTGCAGTTTAGATCGGAGTTGAGGAGGAACTTCTTCACTCAAAGGGTGGTGAATCTCTGGAATTCTCTGCCCGTTGAAGTGGTGGAGGCTACCTCGCTGAATATATTTAAGTCACGGGTAGATAGGTTTCTGATAGACAAGGGAATTAAGGGTTATGGGGAGAAAGCGGGAAAGTGGAACTGATCCACTTCAGATCAGCCATGATCTTATTGAATAATGGGGCAGGCTCGAAGGGCTAGATGGCCTACTCCTGCTCCTATTTCTTATGTTCTTATCCGTGCACTGGTTTTTAGTGTTTTCCGCAGGTGAGATGATGTCTTCCTGTTTGTTTTCCCAGTATGTTGAACATGCAGAACTACACATCTTTCTGGGAGCCACCTGACCTGAGGAACTGTTCGATAGTACCGACACCAAGCACAAATGGCAGCGACTTAGAAAATATCCCATTGGTATCTGCAGGTAATTGCCCCTTGCTTTGTCAAGTGAAGGATGTGTCTGCTTTAGAATGTTAAAGGGCAGAGAGATCCCACGCTGGATCGCTGCTGGGTGGGCGTACCCAGTGATCAGAATTGAACCCAAAATGGGGTTTGGGGTGAGGAGACATTTCGAGCTGGGTTAGTGCTCCTGACTGCTGCTCGGGGACCACCATTGGCCAGGAGGATGGGTACAACCCATTCCGTGATGCTTCTGTAGTTGAATAGCCTCCTTATACTCACTGATGGTTTCCATTCGGGTGCCATCTAAGGATTTGCAGCATTGTGAAAGTATGTCTGTAAAGGAGGAGAGGGAAAGTTAAAACTAAACCCAAAACAGTATCGGCTACCATTCTTAAAGTGTAGCGTCATCGGATTCTCCATCATTTCCCACCAATCTCTATTCGCCACTGAGTTGCAGCATACATGGGTTCACTCCACAACAGTGCTGATGAAGGGCTGGATCTTCTCATTGGGGGCCGTACGGTGACACAGTGGTTAGCACTGCTGCCTCACAGCGCCAGAGACCCAGGTTCAATCCCGGCCTCGGGTCACTGTCTGCGTGGAGTTTGCACGTTCTCCCCGTGTCTGCGTGGGTTTCCTCCCACACTCCAAAGGTGTGCGGGTTAGGTTGATTGGCCGTGCTAAATTGCCACTTAGCATCAGGAGGCTTAGCAGGGTAAATATGTAGGGTCATGGCATAGGGCCCGAGTGGGATTGTGGTCGGTGCAGACTCGATGGGCTGAATGGCCTCCTTCTGCACTGTAGGATTCTATGATTCTATCCCTTGGTGGGTAAGACATTCACCAAACCACCCGCCCACTGCCTGATGGCGGGTTCCCTGGCAGCAGGATGGGCAACACCGTATCATCATCGGGACAAAGGTGAGGCCCTCCTCTCACCGGGAAACATGCAGTGGGGAAGAGGAGCCGGAAAATGGTGGGCCACCTTCTTCACCTGAAAAGATGCCACTGCGGCGGGGCTGGGGTGGTGCTGGAAAATCCAGCTGGCAGCCAATGGCGAGCTGTCTTCTCCACTGGCAAATGTGTTGCCGGTGTTGGAGAGGGAGCCCTGCCTCAGTCTCTGAAAATTATGGGTATGTAGATATGTTGTTCACAAACTCTGTTCGAAGTACATCAATGAACACAATATTTGTTCACTGAGTCTTCATGCATGATTATTGCATGTTGAAGCATTCACATGCATGAACCCCGTGTGGGTATACAGACATATCTACACATAACCTTGCTGCATTGGACCAGGCGCATCTCAACTCTATTTCTGCTGATCCTCCAGTGAATTTGACCAATGATCACACACTGACCGTCCAGTGAATTTGACCAATGATCACACACTGACCGTCCAGTGAATTTGACCAATGATCACACACTGACCGTCCAGTGAATTTGACCAATGATCACGCACTGACCTTCCTGTGAATTTGACCAATGATCACGCACTGACCTTCCCGTGAATTTGACCAATGATCACACACTGACCTTCCTGTGAATTTGACCAATGATCACACACTGACCTTCCTGTGAATTTGGCCAATGATCACACACTGACGTGAATTTGGCCAATGATCACGCACTGACCTTCCTGTGAATTTGACCAATGATCACACACTGACCTTCCCGTGAATTTGGCCAATGATCACGCACTGACCTTCCTGTGAATTTGGCCAATGATCACACACTGACCTTCCTGTGAATTTGGCCAATGATCACACACTGACCTTCCTGTGAATTTGGCCAATGATCACACACTGACCTTCCCGTGAATTTGACCAATGATCACGCACTGACCTTCCCGTGAATTTGACCAATGATCACACACTGACCGTCCTGTGAATTTGGCCAATGATCACGCACTGACCTTCCTGTGAATTTGACCAATGATCACGCACTGACCTTCCTGTGAATTTGGCCAATGATCACACACTGACCTTCCTGTGAATTTGACCAATGATCACGCACTGACCGTCCAGTGAATTTGACCAATGATCACACACTGACCGTCCTGTGAATTTGGCCAATGATCACGCACTGACCTTCCTGTGAATTTGACCAATGATCACGCACTGACCTTCCTGTGAATTTGACCAATGATCACGCACTGACCTTCCTGTGAATTTGACCAATGATCACACACTGACCTTCCTGTGAATTTGACCAATGATCACGCACTGACCGTCCAGTGAATTTGACCAATGATCACACACTGACCGTCCTGTGAATTTGGCCAATGATCACGCACTGACCTTCCTGTGAATTTGACCAATGATCACGCACTGACCTTCCTGTGAATTTGGCCAATGATCACACACTGACCTTCCTGTGAATTTGACCAATGATCACGCACTGACCGTCCAGTGAATTTGACCAATGATCACACACTGACCGTCCTGTGAATTTGGCCAATGATCACGCACTGACCTTCCTGTGAATTTGACCAATGATCACGCACTGACCTTCCTGTGAATTTGACCAATGATCACGCACTGACCTTCCCATGTATTTGACCAATGGTCACGCACTGACCTTCCTGTGAATTTGACCAATGATCACGCACTGACCTTCCTGTGAATTTGGCCAATGATCACACACTGACCTTCCTGTGAATTTGACCAATGATCACGCACTGACCGTCCAGTGAATTTGGCCAATGATCACGCACTGACCTTCCTGTGAATTTGGCCAATGATCACACACTGACCTTCCTGTGAATTTGACCAATGATCACGCACTGACCGTCCAGTGAATTTGGCCAATGATCACGCACTGACCTTCCTGTGAATTTGACCAATGATCATGCACTGACCTTCCCGTGAATTTGACCAATAACACGCACTGACCGTCCAGTGAATTTGACCAATGATCACATACTGACCTTCCTGTGAATTCCTCTGAACTTTTTCCCTTGTTACTTCCCACAGACAACGCAGCTGAGGTCGCCAATCAGCTTCTGGATTTTACAGCAGACAAGAACCTGACGCGGGAGCAGGTGGATAAGTTGGTGGAGACGCTGAAACAGATTGTCATCGTCTCCGAGATCAACTCCACCTTGGCATCAACGGTGCTAACTGTCCTGTCCAACATCCTGTCGAGCTCTGACACCGCTCTGGCCACATCTTCCCAAGTGTGAGTATCCCGCGGCCGGTTTGGTTTTATTTGTGTTTACCCTCGCTTCCTGGCTGGTTGGGAATGTGTCAGGAAAATGTGTAACGTTGGCTGAGGAATGAATAGAAACCATCAAATTCTAACAGTGCAGAAAGAGGCCATTTGGCCCATCATAGAACATAGAACATTACAGCGCATGAAAAGGCCCTTCGGCCCTCGATGTTGCACCGACCAGTGGAACCAATCTTATGACCCTCTAACCTAAACCGTTCCAAAATTATGCATATGCCTATCCAATGACCATTTGAATGCCCTTAAAGTTGGCGAGTCCACAACTGCTGCAGGCAGGGCATTCCACGCCCTTACTACCCTCTGAGTAAAGAACCTACCTCTGACATCCGTCCTATATTTATCACCCCTCAATTTAAAGCTATGCCCCCTCGTGTTAGTCATCACCATCCAAAGAAAAAGGCTCTCACTGTCTAATCCCTGATCATCTTGTATGCCTCCATTAAGTCACCTCTTAACTTTCTCTCTAATGAAAATAACCTCAAGTCCCTCAGCCTTTCCTCATAAGACCTTCAAGTCTGCACTGTCAACCCAGGCCCGATCCCCGTTGCCCCACATACTTACCCTGCTAATCCCACTAATCTGTGCATCCCTGGACACTAAGGGGCAATTTAGCACGGCCAATGCACCTAACCTGCGCATCTTTGGACTGCGGGAGGAAACTGGAGCACCCGGAGGAAACCTGCGCAGACACCGGGAGAATGTGCAAACTCCGCACAGAGAGTGATCCAAGCAGGGAATTGAACCCAGGTCCCTGACGCTGTAACTAGCCACTGTGCCACTCCTGACTGGGAGAACTAACCCCGTTCTTCTTTGTAAAATACCAAGGCATCTTTTCCATTCGCTCTGAGCGAGCAGGTGATCCCACAAAGAGCCGAGAAGTCAATTGCTAGGAGATCTGTTTTATTAATGTTATAATTGGGTGATAAGTATTTTCTCCCCTTGGGGAGAGCACAACAACACTTTTTTCACAATGGTGCTGTGTGATCTTATATTTGATTTGATTTGATTTATTATTGTCACATGTATTAGTGTACAGTGAAAAGTATTGTTTCTTGCGCACTGTACAAACAAAACATACCATTCATAGAGAAGGAAAGGAGAGAGTGCAGAATGTAGTGTTGCAGTCATAGCTAGAGTGTAGAGAAAGATTAACTTAACGTGAGCTAGGTTCATTCAAAAGTCTGACGGCAGCGGGGAAGAAGCTGTTCTTGAGTCGATTGATATACTTTCTCAGTCTTTTGTATCTTTTTCCCAATGGAAGAAAGTGGAAGAGAGAATGTCCAGGGTGCGTGGGGTCCGTGATTATGCTGGCTACTTTTCCAAGGCAGCAGGAAGTGTAGACAGAGTCAGTGGATGGAGGCCGGTTTGCGTGATGGATTGGGCTACATTCACGACCTTTTGCAGTTCCTTGCGGTCTTGGGCAGAGCAGGAGCCCATACCAAGCTGTGATACAACCAGAAACAATGCTTTCCATGGTGCGTCTGTAAAAGCTGTAAAACTCCACGCACCCCGGACATTCTCCCTTCCACCTTCTCCTGTCGGGAAAAAGATACAAAAGTCTGAGGGCGCACACCTGCCGACTCAAGAACAGCTTTTTCCCCGCTGCCGTCAGACTTTTGAATGAACCTACCTCACGTTAAGTTGATCTTTCTCTACACCCTAGCTATGACTGTAACACTACGTTCTGCACTCTCTCCTTTCCTTCTCAATGGACGGTATGCTTTGTCTGTATAGCGCACAGGAAGCAATGTATGTCCAGCTGGGGGGGGATAAACATCTCATCTGAAAGATTGTGCCTCTAGCTGTGCGGCACTTGCCCAATACTGCATCAGGTATGTCCATTTGTCTCATATACTCATTCTCTGAATGGGACTTGAACTCATACGATGAGATTGCTTACTTCTTAGCGAAGGCTGAATCATGTGTGAACTAAATTTTACGCGTCGTTTTTCTCCTGTTTCAGAGCTTTGAGGACGGTGGATGCACTGACTGTGAAGATGATCTTCTCTGGACCATCAGTGAGTATTACCACCCCAAACTTGGCCGTTGGGATCTCGGCCGTCGACACCATCAATTACACCGGCACTTCCTTCAGCGTGGCATCTCCGAATGAAGACTCGGAGTTGGAGGTAAGGTGCTGTGACTAGGGCATGGACACCACATCACTGTTGTAAAATAACTGAGTGATTACAAGGGCCATTTCAGCTCGGAGTTAACCCACGTCGCTGTGGTTCTGGAGTCACAATTAGGCCAGGCCGGGGGTAAGGACGGCAGATTTCCTTCCCTAATGAACCAGACAGGATTTTCCGACAATTGACAGTGGTTTCGTGTTTGATTAGTTGAATTGAAATTCTCCAGCTGCTTGCTGGGATTAAACTGTCGAATTTTCCAACCTTTCACGTCAGTGGGATTCTTTTCTTTTATTATTCATTCCTGGGACACGGTCATCGCTGGCTGGCCAGCATTTATTGCCCATCCCTAATTGCCCTTGCGGAGGTGGTGGTGAGCTCCCTTCTGGAATCGCTGCAGCCCACGTTCTGTGGGTTGACCCACAATGCCGTTTAGAGAGCGAATTCCGGGATTTTGACCCAGCGACTGCGAAGGAATGGCGATGTATTTCCAAGTCGGGATATTTCCCTTGGAGGGGAGCTCGCAAGTGGTGGTGTTCCCAGATATCGGCTGCTCTTGTCCTTCTAGATAGTAGACCATAAGACGTAGGAGCAGGATTAGGCCCCTCGGCCCATCGAGTCTGCCCTGCCATTCAATCATGGCTAGTGGGTTTGACCCGTGGCAACCCCTAGTGGGTTTGAATTCTCCGGTCCTGTTGCAGTGGACGGAGGTTTGAAAATTCTGGCCAAATTCTGCATACCCCCACCCCTACCCCTCCCCAAAGCCTGTAATGACATTTAGAGTTACTGTGCTTTGGGAACATATCTGAAATGATAAATATTGTCTTACAGAAACACTGCTCATTGTATCTGTTTAAGTTTTCTTCCCAATGCTTTGTCCATTCTATCTGATGACTCTACCACACGTTGGACTAACATTCCTTGGGATCAGACAGCTCTGTAGTATTTTGGCCAGTTGATCTTCCTGTGCGTGTAACTCAACACTGAGAATCAATAGACAGTTTGGCCTTCAGGACTATAGCCATTATTAGCAGAGGTTAGGAATTCTTTGGAGGGTAAATCACCCCCTGACTCTCCAAAGTCTGTCCACCACCTACAAGCCACACACTAGGGGTGCGATGGAATTTGCTCCACTTGCCTGGATGAATACAGCTCCAACAACACTCAACACAATCCAGGATAAAGCAGCCTGCCTGTTTGGTACCCAATCCATCTCCTTAAACACCAACCCTCTGATGGGGAGATTCTTTAAAGTGGATCTCAGTGGTGACTCTCCGTCTTTGATGGAGGCCCTTGTGGTGAGGGTCTCTCTGCAAACACCCCGATGGTGAGATTCCAAAGATGAAAAGGACTCCAGATCTTAAGGCTTTGACTTGTGAGGAAACTCTCTTCTCAATGAAGCGATGTGAAGATGCCGGTGTTGGACTGGGGTAAGAAGTCTCACAACACCAGATTAAAGTCCAACAGGTTTATTTGGCAGCACTAGCTCTTGGAGCCTCAAGCTCCTTCTTCAGGTGGGTGAGGGTTCACTCACTCAACTGATGAAGGAGCGGCGCTCCGAAAGCTAGTGCTGCCAAATAAACCTATTGAACTTTAACCTGGTGTTGTCAGACTTCTTACTGAGCACAGCAAAGTGACCAGGGAATATGGATCCCTTGGGAATAGATGGGAGGAAGGGGAGAAAGTCAATGATAGAATGACATGTTACAGGTTATGGCCCTCTCTGCTATCACAGTGTGATAGATGCCTCTCCCCATTCTCGCCCGCAGGTTAATCTTGAGGGAGATCCCAGTGATGGAGCCCTGGCTGAGATCAAGCTGCCCCCTGGCCTTTTCCAACAGCTGACAGATGATGAGCTCAGTGCGGTGTCGAGGACTCAGTTTGCTTTCTTCAGTAAAACGGGACTCTTCCAGGTAAGGGGGAGAGCACTTGGTGTGTCTGCATGACAGGTATGGCGTTTGAAGACCGGTTCCCAATGGTCCTTTCCAATCCCACCCCCTCCTTTCCTCATGGTTCCTCCTTTCGAATCCCGATTGGTGGAGATGGTTTAGTCATCCCTCCTGTCTCTCACCCAAGTGGACAGCTTGGGGGAGAGCGTTGGCCTGGCTATTTATCCACAGGAGGCATCGCAACTGAGCACTGCCGAGCGGGAGCCATTAAATAGAGATTGGGGTGAATGGGATCAAAGGTTATGGGGAGAAAGCAGGATTAGGCTATTGAGTTGGACAATCAGCCATGATTGTGACGAATGGCAGAGCAGGCTCAAAGGGCCAAATGGCCTCCCTTACTCCTACCTTCTATATTTCTATCAGAAGCAGGAAGGTTGACTAACCTGTGCTGTCTAGCTAGAAGCAGACAGAGTTCATTCTTTGTTTGAATAATTCTCGGGATGGGTCAGTCCTGTCCCTCGGTTGCTGGATTCTCTCGGAGGGTAGTCAGTGGTTAACCGCATCACGCTGTGATTGGGGCCCTACAGAGGCCCAGACAGGTTAAGGAGCCAGGGGATGGTGTGTTGGGTGAACCTGTTGGACTTTGATGAGCGTCTGACAGTTCAGGGGTCACTTTTACTGAGGTTAGGGGTGGGAGATTCTAGTCCCGCTCCCGCTCACTCTGGGATCTTCCCAACCCACTGAAAGTAAGTGGATCTGTGGCTGGTCTCAGCGAATCCTGTCCGTGCAAGGATGTGCAGATTAGGTTGATTGGCTAAATTACCCCTCAGTGTCAAGGGGAGTAGTAGGGTGGGGTTACGGGGATAGGGCCTGGGTGGGATTGTGGTCAGTACCGACTTTGATGGATCGAATGGCCTTTCCCTGCACTGTAGGATTCTATGAAGCCACACCTGACGCTGAGGGGATCACTCACTGTGCTGGATCACTGCAGGGGTGGGTTACAGCGGGTTGTCCATCGGAAACTCATGCATTACGTTGTCCAGTTGAGCTGGTATTTCTGCAGGGATTTTCCCAGACTCTCACTGGTGTGTTTCTCCTTTCGTTTGCTAGGATCCGGGAGGATTGGCTCTGCAGAGCTTTGTGATCGCAAGCAGCGTGGGAAACATTAGCATCAGTAACCTGTCCGAGCCGGTCAGGATCAGGATTAAACACCGACCGCGTGAGGTACCATCAGTTTCCAATCTCAGCAAAACCTGGCAGGTTACCATTAATCAGAATTTTAACTGGACCAGCCATCGAAGTACAGCAGAGGTTGGGAATTTGGCAGTGAGTAACTCACCTCCTGACTCCCCAGAGCCTGTCCACCATCTACAAGGTACAAGTGTGATGGAATATTCCCCAGTTGCCTGGATGGGTGCAACACTCAAAAAGCTCGACACCACCCAGGACAAAGCAGCCCCGCTGGATTCCCTCCACATCTACAGACATTCACTCCCTCCCCCACTGATATATAGTGGCAGCCGTGTGGACCATCTACAAGATACACTCCATCTATTCACCAAGCCTAATACAACAGCACCTTCCAAACCCACAACCTCTGCCGCTTAGAAGGACAAGGGCAGTAGATACATGCAAACCTCAAATGACTCAAGCTCCAGGGACCTGGGTTCGATTCCCGGCTCGGGTCACTGTCTGCGTGGAGTTTGCATGTTCTCCCCGTGTCTGCGTGGGTTTCCTCCAGGTGCTCCGGTTTCCTCCCACAGTCCAAAAGATGTGCGGGCTAGGTCGATTGGCCGTGCTAAATCCTGCCTCAGTGTCGGGGGGGTTTAGCTAGGGTAAATGTGTGGGGGTCACAGGGATATGGGTGGGACTGTCGGCGCAAGCTCGATGGGCTGAATGGCCTCCTTCTACTCTGGAGGGCTTCTGTGATCATCCAAATGGCCACTTCTTCAGGGGTGAGTGTCGAGAGGTTGTTGGGCTCTGGGGAGAATTGTGGCATCTGCGCTAAACAAGTTTGCTCGTTGACTGTAGATGAACTGAGAGAGAGGGCTGTATAAACGACTGCCCCACAGCCTTGCTATTGAACAGGCAGCAGAGCTACTGCAGTAAATAGTGGATTTTAGTAGCTCGCCTTCGCCACCTGCAGGATTTTAGCAGTGACTGCAGCAAGATGAAGCACTGTCTGAAATCTCACAGCTTTATTCTAACACTGTGGAATCACCTGTATTTGGGGAAGATTTGACCCGGGACTGAACATTAAACTCTCAATCAGCAAAACTGCTTAAGTGCATCTCGCACAACATTGTGTAACCTCTGTGTCTCCACCCTGTGCCACTTTGCAGCAACGGAGACTATTCCCTTCTGATCTCCCACCCTTCCTCTTCCGGGAGCGCAGTTTGTTCCAAACCCAGTCAGTTCAGCCCTGCTCCGCACTAAGTCTCCTTTGTCCATCATATGCCCCTCTCCACTGCCCCCCATTGGCTCCCTCACCCTTCGAACTAAATATAAGAACATAAGAAACATAAGAACATAAGAAATAGGAGCAGGAGTAGGCCATCTAGCCCTTCGAGCCTGCCCCGCCATTCAATAAGATCATGGCTGATCTGGCGCTGCTCAGTTCCACTTTCCCGCTTTCTCCCCATAACCCTTAATCCCCTCTCTTATCAAATAACCTGTGCCTCACCAGCACCATCTCGCTTCCCATTGGTTTGGCTTTTCTTCCCAAAGCGTATGTGTAATCTGTCCTTAGATTGTGTTCTTTGTCACACAAAGGGCAATTTTTTTTTTCTCTCCAGTGTTGCTGATCAGATTGCTGAATGGTTTGTGCTAAATCCTCTAACCTCCACTCAAGAGGTCACTGATTCAATTCCCACACCTAAGATTGGAGCACATTATCATAGAATCCCAACAGTGCAGAAGGGGGCCATTCAGCCCATCGAGTCTGTACTGACCACAATCCAACCCAGGCGCTCTTCCTGCAACCCCTCTTATTTACCCTGCTTAATCCCTTTGGGCGTCACAGTAGCACAGTGGTTAGCACTGCTGCTTCACAGCTCCAGGGACCCTGGGTTCGATTCCCAGCTTGGGTCACTGTCTGTGTGGAGTTTGCACATTCTCCTCGTGTCTGCGTGGGTTTCCTCCGGGTGCTCCTTCCATAGAACATAAGAAATAGGAGCAGGAGTAGGCCATCTAGCCCTTCGAGCCTGCCCCGCCATTCAATAAGATCATGGCTGATCTGTCGTGGCTCAGTTCCACTTTCCCGCTTTCTCCCCATAACCCTTAATCCCCTCTCTTATCAAAAACCCATCAACCCGCGTCTTAAAAATATTTAGCGAGGCAGCCTCCACCACTTCAACGGGCAGAGAATTCCAGAGATTCACCACCCTTTGAGTGAAGAAGTTCCTCCTCAACTCCGTTCTAAACCGCCCCCCTTTTATCTTGAGGCTGTGCCCCCTAGTCCTACTGTCTTTTTTGAGCGGGAAGAGTCTTTCCACCTCTATCCTATCCATCCCATTCATCATCTTATAAGTCTCAATGAGATCTCCCCTCATTCTTCTAAACTCTAACGAGTACAAGCCCAGTTTATTCAGCCTCTCCTCATAGCTCAACCCCCTCAACTCCGGTATCAGCCTAGTAAACCTCCTCTGCACTCCCTCCAAGGCCAAAATATCTTTGCGCAGGTGCGGCGCCCAAAACTGCACACAGTACTCCAGCTGCGGCCTCACCAATGCCCTATACAGCTGCAGCAAGACCTCCCTACTTTTATATTCAATCCCCCTCGCTATGAAGGCCAGCATCCCATTCGCCTTCCTGACCACCTGCTGCACCTGCAAGCTGGGTTTTTGCGACTCATGCACAAGGACCCCGAGGTCCCTCTGCACCGTCGCCTGCTGCAGTTTTTCGCCACGTAATAGTCCTTCCTACCATTCTTCCTACCAAAGTGGACCACCTCGCACTTGCCAACATTAAATTCCATTTGCCATTTCCTGGCCCATTCGCCCAGCCTATCTAGATATCTAGATAGTCCAACGATGTGCTGGTTAGTTTGATTAGCCATGCTAAAATTGCCCCTTAGTGTCCTGAGATGTGTAGATTAGCGGGTAAATATGTAGAGATATGGGGTAGGGTTTGGGAGGGATTATAGTCGGTGCAGACTAATGGGCCAAATAGCCTGTTTCTGCAATGTAGAGATTCTATGATTTTTCACTACGGCCAATTTAGCATGGCCAATCAACCTAACCTACACATCTTTGGTTTGTGGGAGGAAACCAGCGCACCCAGAGGAAAGACACAGAGAGAAAATGCAAACTCCACACAGGCAGTGACCAGAGGCTGGAATTGAACACAGGTCGCTGGCGCTGTGAGGCAGCAGTGCTAGCCACTGTGCCACTGTGCCGCCTCTGCTCTAGAGTTGGAATTCTGAGGGAGTGCTGCACCATCACCATCCTCTTTTCTGACAAGACGTTCATAGAATTTCTACAGTGCAGAAGAGGCCATTTGGCCCATCGAGCCTGCCCAGCACCCTGTCAGAATGTCTTACCCATTCCCTCTGCCCTGCCCTACCCCCGTAACCCCACACGTTCACCGTGGCCGATTCGCCGAACCAGCACATCGTTGGAAGGAAACCAGAGCCCCGGGGGAAACCCACGCAGACACGGGGAGAACTTGCAGACTCCACACAGACAGTGACCCAAGGCCGGAATCGAACCCTGGCGCTATGAGGCAGCAATGCTAACCACTGTGCTGTCCAAGGTTCTGAGGAAGGGCAGGGGTGTTCTCCCTGGTGTTCTGGTTTATATTTGTCCCTCGGTCAATGCAACAGATCACCAGTTCGTTATCACATTTCTGCTCGTGGAATGTGGACAAATTAAAGAGCGACCATGCTTCAATTTCCCACGAAGTATTTGTAATGTCTTGAGCTGATGGTATAAAATGCAAGTTCTTTATATGTATAAATATATTTGCACTTTGCCTTGAGAGAGAAGCCTGGTCTCACTAAGAGCTCATCAACTTCTGCAATCTTATTCTCCAACAGGAGCAGTTTAAACCGCAGTGTGCCTTCTGGGATTTGACATTAAACAGTAAGTAAAAGTTTATTAATCATGATTTTGCTGGCAAATTCCTGCAGTCCAGAAAGAGGCCATTTGGTTCATCGCGCCTGCATCAACAACTATCCCACCCAGGCCTTATCTCATAACCCTACATATTCACCTTGCTAAACCCCTTGACACTTAAGGCACAATTTAGCACAAACAATCCACCTATCCCACACAGTGTGGGAGGGAACTGGAGCGTCCGGAGGAAACCCACACAGAGCGAACGTGCAGACTCCACACAGACAGTGACCCAAGATGGATTTGAACCCGAGTCCCTGGCACTGCTTGCCTCCCCAAACACTGCGCCCCATGCCACCCCAACACATCTTCGGAGTGCGGGAGGAAACCGGAGCAGTGGGAAGAAGCCCATGAGGGCAACGTGCAGACTCTGCACAGACAGCCATACAAGGCTGGATTTGAACCCGGGTCCCTGGCGCTGTGAGGCAGCAGTGCTAACCATTGTGCCACCCTTATTCTGTGAGGTCAGGACAAGTATGTCCCAAAGAACTGCGGTTAGATAGAAAGCCCAGCGGCTGTTACTCATTCATGCCATGGCCAATTTCAGCATTTAATTTCATTTAAGATCTGAACATTAACCAGTGGAAAATACTGAATAGAAACAGGAAAAAGCTGCAGCAGGCGACGGTGCAGAGGGACCTCGGGGTCCTTGTGCATGAGTCGCAGAAACCCAGCTTGCAGGTGCAGCAGGTGGTCAGGAAGACGAATGGGATGCTGGCCTTCATAGCGAGGGGGATTGAATATAAAAGTAGGGAGGTCTTGCTGCGGCTGTATAGGGCACTGGTGAGGCCGCAGCTGGAGTACTGTGTGCAGTTTTGGGTGCCGCACTTACGCAAGGATATTTTGGCCTTGGAGGGAGTGCAGAGGAGGTTTACTAGGCTGATGCCGGAGTTGAGGGGGTTGAGCTATGAGGAGAGGCTGAATAAACTAGGCTTGTACTCGTTAGAGTTTAGAAGAATGAGGGGAGATCTCATTGAGACGTATAAGATGATGAATGGGATGGATAGGATAGAGGTGGAGAGACTCTTCCCGCTCAGAAAAGACAGTAGGACTAGGGGGCACAGCCTCAAGATAAAGGGGGGTGCGGTTTAGAACGGAGTTGAGGAGGAACTTCTTCACTCAAAGGGTGGTGAATCTCTGGAATTCTCTGCCCGTTGAAGTGGTGGAGGCTACCTCGCTAAATATTTTTAAGACGCGGGTTGATGGGTTTTTGATAAGAGAGGGGATTAAGGGTTATGGGGAGAGGGCGGGAATGTGGAGCTGAGCCACAACAGATCAGCCATGATCTTATTGAATGGCGGGGCAGGCTCGAGGGGCCAGATGGCCTACTCCTGCTCCTATTTCTTATGTTCTTATGTAACCGGTGGGGGTGGATTAGCTCAGGTGGCTTGAGGAGGAAGCAGAATGTGTGGCTTCCATTGCCAGCCAATCCCATTCCAGCTGCCGAGACCTGTCTACTTGCCTCGGCCCATGATTGAGGAGGGCACCCTTCATGCTGCACGTGTCCATTGGGGCAGCACGGTAGCACAGTGGTTAGCATTGCTGCCTCACAGTGCCAGGGACCTGGGTTCACTTCCAGCTTCAGGTCACTGTCTGTGTGTGGAATTTACACGTTCTCCCCATGTCTGCATGGGTTTTCTCCAGGTGCTCCAGTTTCGTCCCAAAGATGTGTACATTATTCTCCCCATGTCTGCATGGGTTTTCTCTGGGTGCTCCAGTCTCCTCTGAAAGACGTGCTGGTTAGGTGCGTTGGCCGTGCTAAATCCTCCCTCAGTGTACCCGAACAGGCGCCTGAGTGTGGCAACTAGGGGATTTTCACAGTAACTTCATTGCAGCGTTAATGCAAGGCTACTTACTGACACTAATAAAAATAAAGTATGCTCCTTTTAATCCCTGGGTGATTTGTAAGCTTGTCAGTTTGAACCGTGGCCTCACTGTTTAACGTTTTGTTCCTGCAGATGGCACTGGTGGCTGGAATACTCGAGGCTGTCATGTCGATTCACAGTCCAATGTGAATGAAACCATCTGCCTGTGTGATCACCTCACACACTTCGGAGTCCTGATGGTAAGATTTCTTTCCACCAGGAACTGAGGAAAAGCTAACTGGAGCATGAATATCCCACAGGAAAAGGGACCCTGCCACCCTTATCCATGCATTCTGCATACGTCACTCCAGTCCCACACTACATCGACGACTCATAGAATCCCTACAGTGCGGAAGGAGGCCATTCAGCCCATCAAGTCTGCACTGACCACAATCCCACCCAGCCCTATCCTCATAACCCTACCTATTTACCCTGCTAGTCCCCCTGATACTAAAGGGCAATTTATCATGGCCAATCAACCTAACTTGCACACCTTTGGACTCCTACTCCGTTAAAACCACTGAGTTGAATATCGAAGATTAAGGGGTGATTTATTTGAGGTATTTATGATGATTAAAAGAAACTAGAAGCAGGACGAGGCCAGTCAGCACTTCGGGCCTGCTCCACCATTCATTATGATCATGGTTGATCATCAAATTCAATATCCAGATCCCCCCCTGCCCCATATCCCTTTAGCCCCAAGAGCTATAGCTAATTTCTTTTCGAAATCACGCAACGACATTTGGTGGTAGTGAATTCCACAGATTCACCGCTCTCTGGGTGCAGAGATTTCTCCTCCAACACGGTGGCACAGTGGTTGGCACTGCTGCCTCTCAGCGCCAGGGGCCCAGGTTCGATTCCCGGCTCGGGTCACTGTCTGAGTGGAGTTTGCGCATTCTCCCCGTGTCTGCATGGGTTTCCCTCCGGGCGCTCCGGTTTCCTCCCATAGTCCGAAAGATGTGCAGGTTAGGGGGATTGGCCATGCTAAGTTGCCCCTCAGTAAGGTCAGGTAAATGCATGAGATTATTGGGATAGGGCCTGGGTGGGATTGTGGCTGGTGCAGACTTGATGGGCCGAATGGCCTCCTTCTGCACTGTAGGACTCTATGATTCTCCTCACCTCAGTTCTAAAAGGTTTACCCCTTATCCTCAAACTCTGACCCCTAGTTCTGGACTCCCCCAGTATTGGGAACATTCTTTCTGAATCCGATGGGGGAGAATTTAGATTATTTCCTCTGCTGAGGTGAGTTCAGAAGAAGGGAGCCAGTCTCGAGCCAGGCGGCTCACGGCTGATGTTGGGATGCACACCTTTATAAACAAGGTCACGCAACTCTGGAATTCTCTCTCTCGCCCTGAAAATAGCTGTAGAATCAGATTGGTCGAGTTTTTGGCCATCGGGAATGTTGCAGGTCACATGACAGATGGAGTTAAGGTACCGATTGGTCACAAATCTCAATGAGTGGCAAAGCAGGCTTGAGCGATCGATTGGGCAGCTCCTGTTCCTGCGTTCTTTCATGTGTTTATTAAATCAATCGTCAAACTGGAGCCATTAGTATCCTCTCGGTGGTGTTAACCGTGCGATAATTGTGCTCAAAGGAACAAATTGGGAAAATCGTCAACAGCTTTGAATCTCTCCAGTGCAGAAAGAGGCCATTCAGCCCATCAAGTCTGCACCCACCCAGGCCCCATAGCCATAGCAATGGGACATTATCTTCAAATTACATTAGGAGTCAGTCACAGCATCCCTACAGGGCAGAAAGAGGCCATTTGGCCCATCAAGTCTGCGCCAATCACAATCCCACCCAGGCCCTATTCCAGTAACCCCACATATTTAACTTGCTAACCACCGCCCCCGACACTGAGTGCAATTTAGCATGGCCACTCAATCTAACCTACACATCTCTCGACTGTGGGTAGAAGCCGGAGCGCCTGGAGGAAACCCACGCAGACACGAGGAAAATGTGCAAACTCTGCACTGACGGTAGAGACTGGAATTGAACCCCGGATCCCTGGTGTTGCGAGGCAGCTAACCATTGCGTTCCCGCGCTGCCCGCTTATTTACAGGTTTGATTGCTTGCTAATGTGACGTTTGTTCCCTGGTCAAGTATCACTCCCAGCTGAAATTTTTAATGCCCGCCTTACATCCTCCCCTACAGAAAGAAGACTCAGAAAATTGTACTGTTGACAAACTCGGATTGTAATTTTATTTGCTTTTCTTACAGGACATCTCAGGGACTGCACAACAAATAGACGCTCTTAATACAAAGATTTTGACCTTCATCACTCACATAGGATGTGGTATTTCAGCTATCTTTTCAGCAACAACACTTTTAACATATGTGGCCTTTGAGTGAGTGAATTTTAACACATCTTTGTCAAAGTGAACCTGTGCTGCTTCATTTAACCACCTTTTTAGAATAGAATCTAGAAAAACTACAGCACAAACAGGCCCTTCGGCCCACAAGTTGCGCCGATCATCTCCCTACCTATTAGGCTTACCTATATCCCTCAATCCTATTAAGTCCCATGTACTCATCCAGAAGTCTCTTAAAAGACCCTATCGACTCCACCACCACCGATGGCAGCCGATTCCACTCACTCTGAGTGAAAAACTTACCCCTGACGCCTCCTCTGTACCTACTCCCCGTCACCTAAAACCTGTGTCCTCTCGTAGCGACCATTCCAGCCCTGGGAAATAGCCTCTGAGAATCCATTCAGCAGAGAGACTCAGCAGAGGAAGAGTTAACTAGCCCCTGGTTGTTTGGAATCAGACTCAGAGATTCCTGTTCCCTTGTTTGATTTCTATTTGGGTGCCTGTTTATAATGCAGGATGGGTGCCTGTTTACAACGCAGGGTGGGTGCCTGTTTATAATGCAGGGTGGGTGCCTGTTTATAACGCAGGGTGGGTGCCTGTTTATAATGCAGGGTGGGTGCCTGTTTATAATGCAGGGTGGGTGCCTGTTTATAATGCAGGGTGGGTGCCTGTTTATAATGCAGGGTGGGTGCCTGTTTATAATTCAGGGTGGGTGCCTGTTTATAACACAGGGTGGGTGCCTGTTTATAATGCATGGCTGGACTTGCAGAGAACCAACTCTCATCTCCACATAGGTTAAGGTCTTGTTTAACTAGCACGTGGTAATCACCCACTGAAGCACATTGACAGCCAAGAGCAAATGTTAGTGGGGTGTTGATTGGTCAAGGATAAAGATATACATCTTGTGGCACAGTGGTTAATACTGCTGCCTCACAGCGCCAGGGACCCAAGTTCGATTCCAGCCTCGGGTCACTGCCTGTGTGGAGTTTGCATGTTCTCCCCGTGTCTGCATGGGTTTCTCCAGCTTCCTCCCACAGTCCAAAGATGTGTGGGTTAGGTTGATTGGCCATGCTAAATTGCCCCTATAGTGACTAAAGATGTATAGGTTAGGTGGGATTAGCCATGGTGAATGCAAGGTGTTAGGGGAATGGGCCTGGGGAAGATATTCTTTCAGAGAGTCGGTACAGACATGATGGGCAGAATGGCCTCCAGCTGCACTGTAGAGATTCTATGGAAAGGCATTGATTGATTAAGTACCTTAAATGCAGATAAAGACGCACTGCTGCGATCTTCATGACTGGGTAACTTTGGAGAGGGAATATTCAGTATCCACCGACATGCTTCAGGCCTTCCAAGACCAGTGCCAGCCCTGACCACTGCCCACCCTGAGCAGAGCCCACCCTGACCATGTCCGTTTTGACCAGTCCCACACTGATCAGTGCCTCCCTTACCACTGCCTGCCCTGAGCAGAGCCCATCCTGACCAGTGCCAGCCCTGAACAGTGGCCACCCTAATCAGTGCCTCCCTGACCACTGCCTGCTCTGACCAGTGCCCACACTGACCAGAGCCTGTCCTGATCAGTGAGCACTGCAGGGGCTGTGACATTTTGATTGAATTAGTTAAGTTTCGTTTTGATGTTTTGCTTTAGTTACAATGTCTCACCTCGTAATATTTCTGTTCACATTTTTAAAGTTTGATTTTAAAGAGTGTAAGAAGACACTCAAGGCTTTACACGACACTACAGAGTTGGAGGGCTAAATTTCACTGGTCATTTTCTTACAGTAGCTCTTTAAGAAGCTGTTAATTTGTTTATGAATTAATTTGTTAATTTAGTTATTTCTTTACTCAGAAGAGTATAAAGAAGCAGTACTGGGACATGTTAGTTGGTTGGAGGCAGACATTTGTAATGTTACATTCAGCAAAAATCAACCATTAAGAAAAAGATTTGTGTTCACATTCTAACTTCATCATCTGGTTTGTGACTCAATGAACACATTTCAGGAACCCGTCACTGTGGATGACAAAAAAAATTGCGTTTTACAAGCTTGAAGGTTGAAGGTGAAAAGGGAGATGTGATTCAATTTGATTTATTATTGTCACAAGTATTAAAAGTATTGTTTCTTGCACTCGGGTACAGAATGTAGTGTAACTAGGGTGTAGAAAAAGATCAGCTTAGTATAATAGGTAGGTCCATTCAAAAGTCTGATGGCAGCAGGGAAGAGAAGATGAGGAGGCGCACAGTGTACAGGTATTCTGGGTTGAAATGAGTCAGAGTAAGAAATAACACTGTTCTGGAGACCTGGGTTCGAATCCCACCACAGCAAATGGTGGAATTTGAATTAATTTAAAAAAAGATATCTGGAATTAAATATCCACTGATGACCATGAAACCATTGTTGATTGTAGGGAAAACCCATCTGGTTCATTAATGTCCTTCAGGGAAGGAAATCTGCCATCCTTACCCGGCCTGGCCTACATGTGACTCCAGAGCCACAGCAATGTGGTTGACTCTCAACTGCCCTCCAAGGGCAACTAAGGATGGGCAAGAAATACTGGCCCAGTCAGTGACGCACAAGTCCCATGAATGAATAAAAAAAACATGATGGATGACACATCCAGACTCAAAATGTTGGCCCCACTCTCTCCCCACAGATGCTCTCAGACTTGCTGAGATTTTCCAGCATCTTCTGTTTTTGTTTCAGGTTCCAGCACCCGCAGTATTTTGCTTTTATCTTTATTTTTATCTTGATATTTAAATTCAAATTCAAATTAAACTTGTCCTTTCCTTGTCTAGGAAGCTCCGACGGGATTATCCGTCAAAGATCCTGATGAACCTCAGCACCGCGCTGTTCCTCCTGAACCTCGTGTTCCTGATCGATGGCTGGCTTGCCTCGTTCAACATTCCCGGATTGTGCATCGCCGTTGCGGCATTCCTTCACTTCTTCCTGCTGGCTTCCTTCACCTGGATGGGACTGGAGGCACTCCACATGTACATCGCCTTGGTGAAGGTGTTTAACACCTATATCAGAAAGTACATGCTCAAATTCTGCATCATTGGATGGGGTAAGTTAGATTTTTTTTATATAGAATCCCAACAGCGCAGAAGAGGCCATTCGGCCCATTGTGTCTGCACTGACCCTGAGCATCTTGCCCAGACTCTCTCCCTGGCCCTATCCCCGTGACCCCACACATTTCCTGTGGCTAACGATGGCTCACCATGACCTCCTCAAGGGCATTACAGGCTAATAACGTCCGCATCCCCTTTCCTCAAAACATTAACCTGAACCCTACTGTCCTTGTTAAACAATCCTATCTCCAACAGGATCAGTGGATGCTGGAAAACCTCAACAGCTCTGACAGCATCTAAAGGAAGAATATCTTTCTTTCTTCAGTTCTCACAAAGAGCCGAGAGGATTCAAAATGTTAACTCTGTTTTTCTCTGTACAGATGCTGCCAGACCTACTGAGTTTTTCCAGCGTACAACCCAGAGAATCATAGACTCCTACAGTGCAGAAGGAGGCCATTTGGCCCATCGAGTTTGCACCGACCACATTCCCAGCCAGGTCCTATCACCATAACCCCATGCATTTACCTTAGCTAGTCCCCCTGACATTATGGGACAATTTAGCAATCCACCTAACCTGCACACCTTTGGATCTTGGGAGGAAACCCACGCAGACACAGGGAGAATGTGCAAACTTCACACAGACAGTGACCCCAGCCACGGATCGGTGCTGTGAGGCAGCAGTGCCAACCTCTGTGCCATTCACAGTTTTTTGCTTATTTTATTCCCATCTCCCTTGTCTCTCCGATGTTCTCGAGTGTGGTGGTGTACCCTGAATCTGACCTCATCTTTGCCACAACTCTACACTTGAAACCCTCCAATCAGGTTTCTTCCCACATGATGGAAGCAGCTTTGATTGAAGCCACAGATGACGCTCTGTGACACCCTGTGTGAGGGTGACAAAGCTGCACTATCCCTCGTCCTCATGCTGAACCAGCCCACGGGCTTTGACAGGTTTGATGATAACATTGTCCTCCAACCCCTTTCCACTGTCGTCCAGCTGGATGTGACTGCTCTCAGCAGGTTCCATTCTTATCTCAAATTGTATTCAGAGAATCACTTACAATCCTTTCTCTTACTGCTCCCTCCCTGTTGATTTAAGTTTATTTATTAGTGTCACAAGTAGGCTGACATCAACACTGCAGTGAAGTTACTATGAAAATCCCCTGGTCGCCACACTCTGGCGCTTGTTTGGGTACACTGAGGGAGAATTTAGCATGGCCTAACCAGCACATCTTTCGGACTGTGGGAGGAAACCGGAGCACCCGGAGGAAACCCACGCAGACATGGGGAGAATGTGCAAACTCCACACAGACAGTGACCCAAGCTGAGAATTGAAGCGGGTTCCCTGGTGCTGTGGGGCAGCAGTGCTAACCACTGTTGCCGCCTATACCTGTGTTACCTCTGGCACCCCCCACCCCCCCACCCAACCCACTTCTTATCCACACGCCACTCCCTCAGCAGCACGACCTGAATTGTCTTCACTTACGCACTGAAAACTCAAGCTCACCGTCTCCTCGCTGGACTCCGCTGCTGTTGCTGAAGGATCAGACTGCCTTGTCCCACATCCAGTACTGGATCAGCAGACGTTTCCTCCAATTAAATATCGGGAAGACTAAAAGCATTGGGTGGGTGGGAAGACACTGTTCTTCGATGAGTCTCTGTCTTTCTACGTTTGGACTCTTCACAGGCATACCAGCTATCGTGGTGGCGATCGTTCTGGCAGTTGACGATGAATTCTACGGTGTGAAACTGTACGGGAATGAAGCAGATAATGGAGCCTCTGAATTGTAAGTTACAAAACAATAATACAACAATAAATATATCAGTATAATAGACCTTCCCGCCCCATTGCCAATAAGAAGGAAGAATTTGGCATTCAGGCAAAACTCCACTCACTGCAGCGGGACTGGAGAATCCCCAGCCGCGGGTGAGGTCGGGGAATCCCAGCCGCTGGGAGAGGTCGGGGAATCCCAGCCGTGGGGAGAGGTCGGGGAATCCCAGCCGCGGGAGAGGTCGGGGAATCCCAGCCGCGGGGTGAGGCCGGGGAATCCCAGCCTCTGGGAGAGGTCGGGGAATCCCAGCTGCGGGGAGAGGTCGGGGAATCCCAGCCGCGGGGAGAGGTCGGGGAATCCCAGCCGCTGGGAGAGGTCGGGGAATCCCAGCCTCTGGGAGAGATTGGGGAATCCCAGCCGCGGGGAGAGGTTGGGGAATCCCAGCCGCTGGGAGAGGTCGGGGAATCCCAGCCGCTGGGAGAGGTCGGGGAATCCCAGCCGCTGGGAGAGGTCGGGGAATCCCAGCCGCGGGAGAGATTGGGGAATCCCAGCCGCGGGGAGAGGTCGGGGAATCCCAGCCGCTGGGAGAGGTCGGGGAATCCCAGCCGCTGGGAGAGATTGGGGAATCCCAGCCGCGGGGAGAGGTTGGGGAATCCCAGCCGCTGGGAGAGGTCGGGGAATCCCAGCCGCTGGGAGAGGTCGGGGAATCCCAGCCGCGGGGTGAGGTCGGGGAATCCCAGCCGCGGGGTGAGGTCGGGGAATCCCAGCCGCGGGGTGAGGTCGGGGAATCCCAGCCGCTGGGAGAGGTCGGGGAATCCCAGCCGCGGGGTGAGGTTGGGGAATCCCAGCCGCGGGGAGAGGTCGGGGAATCCCAGCCTCTGGGAGAGGTCGGGGAATCCCAGCTGCGGGAGAGGTCGGGGAATCCCAGCCGCGGGAGAGGTCGGGGAATCCCAGCCGCGGGGAGAGGTCGGGGAATCCCAGCCGCGGGGTGAGGTTGGGGAATCCCAGCCGCGGGGTGAGGTTGGGGAATCCCAGCCGCGGGGAGAGGTCGGGGAATCCCAGCCGCGGGAGAGGTCGGGGAATCCTAGCCGCGGGGTGAGGTCGGGGAATCCCAGCCGCTGGGAGAGGTCGGGGAATCCCAGCCACGGGGTGAGGTTGGGGAATCCCAGCCGCGGGGAGAGGTCGGGGAATCCCAGCCTCTGGGAGAGGTCGGGGAATCCCAGCTGCGGGAGAGGTTGGGGAATCCCAGCCGCGGGAGAGGTCAGGGAATCCCAGCTGCGGGAGAGGTCGGGGAATCCCAGCCTCTGGGAGAGGTCGGGGAATCCCAGCCGCGGGAGAGGTCGGGGAATCCCAGCCGCGGGAGAGGTCGGGGAATCCCAGCCGCGGGGTGAGGTTGGGGAATCCCAGCCGCGGGGTGAGGTTGGGGAATCCCAGCCGCGGGGTGAGGTCGGGGAATCCCAGCCGCTGGGAGAGGTCGGGGAATCCCAGCCTCTGGGAGAGGTCGGGGAATCCCAGCTGCGGGAGAGGTCGGGGAATCCCAGCCTCTGGGAGAGGTCGGGGAATCCCAGCTGCGGGAGAGGTCGGGGAATCCCAGCCTCTGGGAGAGGTCGGGGAATCCCAGCTGCGGGAGAGGTCGGGGAATCCCAGCCTCTGGGAGAGGTCGGGGAATCCCAGCTGCGGGAGAGGTCGGGGAATCCCAGCCGCGGGAGAGGTCGGGGAATCCCAGCCGCGGGGAGAGGTCGGGGAATCCCAGCTGCGGGAGAGGTTGGGGAATCCCAGCTGCGGGAGAGGTTGGGGAATCCCAGCCTCTGGGAGAGGTTGGGGAATCCCAGCCTCTGGGAGAGGTCGGGGAATCCCAGCCGCTGGGAGAGGTCGGGGAATCCCAGCCGCTGGGAGAGGTCGGGGAATCCCAGTCGCTGGGAGAGGTTGGGGAATCCCAGCCGCGGGGAGAGGTGGGAGGTTTCTGATGTTCGGATGTTATATATCAGTGCACTTGGAGCCGGGAAAGATCAGGAAGGGAAAGGGACCAGTGCATTCATGGAGATGTCACAGGCATGAAGAGTTGAAAAGCTTTTTCTTATGTGTTGTCAGCTTCAATGTTTGTGTGTGAAGGATAATAGCATGGATTTGATTTGATTTATTTTTGTCACATGCCTTAACATACAACGAAAAGTATTGTTTCTTGCGCGCCAGACAGACAAAGCATACCATTCATAGAGAAGGAAAAGAGAGAGTTCAGACTGTAGTGTTGCAGTCATAGCCACGGTGTAGAGAAAGATCAACTTAATGCGAGGTAGGTCCATTTAAAAGTCTGACAGCAGCAGGGAAGAAGCTGTTCTTGAGTCGGTTGGTACGTGACCTCAGACTTTTGTATCTTTTGTCCGATGGAAGAAGGTGGAAGAGAGAATGTCCGGGGCGTGTGGGGTCCTTAATTATGCCGGCTGCTTTTCTGAGGCAGCAGGAAGTATAGACAGAGTTATTGGAGTTTCCGCTGAGCTGTGCTTTTCATAGAATCAGAATGACAGAGTGAAGTACAGAGCCAAAGAGACCATTCGAGCCATTTAACTTGTCCTGGCTCTTTGATCCATCCATTTGGATCTATCCATTTAACTCCACTCACCATCCCTCCTTCTCCAGAGCCTGAGAATTTTTTGCCCTCCAAGTATTCATCTTGTAGAATTTTGAAAATTTCTATTGACTCTGATTCTATCGCCCTTCAGGCACCACCCAGATCATGACAGATCGCTGTGTACAGAAATTATTTCCTCATGTCACTTCTGGGTCTTTTATTCAGTATCTTAGATGATATCTATTATCCTGAAATTCAGTAAGCATGTACATCTTTCACCACGTGACGTCATTTTTAAAACAAGGACCGGCTTGGAATGATAAGCTATGAGGCAGCACGATGGTACAGTGGTTAGCACTGCTGTCTCACAGCGCCATGGAAATGGGTTCCCGGCTTGGGTCACTTGTCTGTGCAGAGTTTGCACATTCTCCCCATGTCTGCTCCGGTTTCCTCCCACAGTCTGAATTATGTTCTGGTTAGGTGCATTGGCCATGCTAAATTCCCACTCAGCATCCCTGTTCAGGCACTGGAGTGTGGCAACTCGGGGATTTTCATAGCAACTTCATTGCAGTGTTAATGTAAGCCTACTTGTGACACTACACGTCAAGAACTAGGAAAGGTCATGAAGGTAGCCCAATCCATCACGCAAACCAGCCTCCCATCCATTAACGGTGAGTATGCTTCCCACTGCCTCGGAAAAACAGCCAGCATAATTAAAGATCCCACACACCCCGGACATTCTCTCTTCCATCTACTTCCATCGGGAAAAAGATATAACCAACCCAAGAACAGCTTCTTCCCTGTTGCTGACAGACTTTTGAATGGAACTACCTCATATTAAGTTGATCTTTCTCTACACCCTTGCTATGACTGTAACACTACACTCATTTCCTTCTTTATGAACAGTGCGCTCTGCCTGTATAGCGCGCAAGAAACAACACTTTTCGCTGTATGTTAATACATGTGACAATGATAAATCAAATCACTGATAAATAATTGAAACTTTGAAAACTTATTTCAGCCGAATGTTTTCATTGTCAGGATTACTCAAAGACCCCCACAGTCAATAGATTACTGAGCTGGAGTAAATACGGTTACCAGTTTGTCATAGTCATAGAGTCACAGAGGTTTACAGCATGGATACAGGCCCTTTGGCCCAACTTGTCTATGCCACCCTTTTTTTAAACCCCTAAGCTAATCCCAATTGCCCTCATTTGGCCCATATCCCTCTAAACCAATCATCCCCATGTAATTATCTAAATGCTTTTTAAAAGACAAAATTGTACCCGCCTTTACTACTACCTCTGGCAGCTTGTTCCAGACACTCACCACTCTCTCTGTGAAAAAATTGCCCCTCTGGACACTTTTGTATCTCTCCCCTCTTACCTTAAACCTATGACCTCTAGTTTTAGACTGTTCTAACTTTGGGAAATGATATTGACTATCTAGCTGATCTGCGCCCCTCCTTATTTTATAGATCTCTACTAGATCATCCGTCAGCCTCCTACGCTCCAGAGAAAAAAGTCCCAGCCTGTCCTTATAACTCAATCCATCAAGTCCCAGTAGCATCCTAGTAAATCTTTTCTGCACTCTTTCTAGTTTAATAATATCCTTCCTATCTTATTGCACACAGTATTCCAAGTGTGGCCTTACCAATGTCTTGTACAACTTCAACAAGATGTATCAACTCCTAATCGAATGTTCTGATCGATGAAACCAAGCATGCCGAATGCCTTCTTCACCATCCTGTCCACCCGTGACTCCACTTTCAAGGAGCTGTGAACATGTACCCCTAGATTTCTTTGTTCTGTAACTCTCCCCAGTGCCCTGCCATTAATTGATTAAGCCCTGCCCTGGTTCAATCTACCAAAATGCATCACTTTGCATAGAAAGATTGTGCGTAGAAAGATCCCAGCAACCAATGCAAGGGGAATAGCTGGTTAATTATATTGTGGTGATGTCATTGTGCAGCAATGTTGAAGGGTTACTGGCCGATTTGCCCATGCCTCGGGTGCTCTCCCGGTGTTTTAGATTTCTAATCATGTTTACTGCAGTTTTATGTAACTCAAAGCTCTAATTGCCTTTCCCCCACCAATACCTTTGAAGCTTACTGCATCTTTTAAATGGCATCTCCTGACTGATAGATTTGGGAAAAGGCGTTAGTGTTGATTGGAGAAGGGACAGGCATTGGGAGGGGGAAGTCATTTTTGAGAGCTCAGATTTCTATCATTGGGAACAGCTGCAGGGATTGACACATTCTCAACAACTGCAACCACTGAACTCTACTCTGTACAGAGAGAGCCAGGGTTACACCACATGCAAAACCATTCACACTAGTGTGTGCTACTCCCATTCCTATTTCAGGGCCATTAGCATGTGTCAATTCAAAATATCCATTGATATTTCACTGTGATACTCTTGTTCTGTTTAAATACAGGGGTCTTGCCTTGTTCCCAGGATAATATCTTTCACAGTGTTAATGCACCAACAGGTTTATTTGGTATCACGAGCTTTCGGAGCACTGCTCCTTCATCAGGTCAGTGGCTCACCTGATGAAGGAGCAGTGCTCCGAAAGCTCGTGACACCAAATAAACCTGTTGGACTTTAACCCGGCTTTGTGAGACTTCTTACTGTGCCCACCCCAGTCCAATGCTGGCACCTCCACATCAATATTAATGTAAGCCTACTTGTGACTAATAAGTAAATGAATAAATAAAGTAAAAACATAGAGGAACTTCAGCTATTATTTTAATTATTAATATCACACAGTTTAACTGGAATTTTACTGGTATGCCTGCCCTGGAATCGGGGTGGGTGAGGCTCGCAGAACGGCATTCCCCTTTGGCCTCAGGTGGGATCTTACGAGCCTCGGGCGAGCATGCTGGTAAAACTCCAGTGCTTCAGGTGAACAGCAAAGTTTGCCAGTGCCATGGGTTAATGTTCTTCCCACGATAAGTAACTGGCTGGGTCGATGGTCAATGGATCTCTTCCAACCAATTGGGTGGTTGTAATAACTCCACGGAGGTGAAAGTCCCCTCACCAAGTTACTTTATTTACACCATACATCTGTACACAGCCAGCTCTCCAGTTGCTCCCTGCTGAATGCAGGCTGAGAGTCTGACACACCTGCTTTAAACCGGGAGCATGAGGCTCCGTGATTTAACCATCAACTAAGACTCATCAGGTAGTTCATACTCCAGAAAGCCAACCTCATTAGCCAGGCTGAAGTGATCACAATGGTGGGACCTGTTCTAAATCTGAATTACTTTCTTTTCCTCCCCATCCCTCCTGCAGCTGCTGGATCAAAGATTCCATCGTGTTCTACGTCTCCTGCGTGAGCTATTTTGTGATTGTCTTCCTGGTGAATGTGGCCATGTTTATCGTGGTGTTGATGCAGATCTGCGGAAGGAATGGGAAGAAGAGCAACCGTAACCTGAGGGAGGAGATGCTGAGGAATCTGCGAAGCGTCATCAGCCTAACGTTCCTCCTGGGGATGACCTGGGGCTTTGCCTTCTTTGCCTGGGGTCCAGTGAATCTGGCTTTCATGTACCTGTTTGCGATCTTCAATTCTTTGCAAGGTATTCCCATTCTGGTTCCTATTGCTTTCTCCGTGGCAACACCTCGGCCAATTGGAGTTGACTTGCCAAGAATCACCACCCCTTTCCTTCTAAAGTATTAATGGTTGTAATAGTTTGAAATTTGGTATTCTTGTGTTTGTCCTGGTGAGTGCAAGGTGAAAAGCTTCAACAACATGTCCCTTTTCAGCAAGTTTTAGGTTCAGTTATCCCAAGTGACTATACTCATTCTGTTTTCATCTATCCATCTGTCATTGATTCACATATCATCAACTTGCTTATCCATCTTCATCCAAAAGTAATACAGGGCATGATCTTGAATAGAGTCAATGAGTAGACAAACCTGGCTGGCCATGTACACAGTTCTGAATACTGGCAGGACAAGTAGACAAAGTAATTAATAAAAAACGTATGGTTTACAACTAGAAGGATAAAATACAAAAGCAAAGAGATTGTGCTGGAGTTTTATAACAGGCTCTGGAATGTGGCGACTAGGAGATTTTCACAATAACTTCATTGCAGTGTTAATGTAAGCCTACTTGTGATGAATGAATAAGCTTTAAACTTTAAATTGTCCCTCAGTGCACGCAAACAGATGTTAGAATGTGGCGACTAGGGGATTTTCACAGTAACTTCATTGCAATGTTAATGTAAGCCTTACTTGTGACACTAATAAATAAATTTTAAACACAGCATTGGGACCTTCTTCCATTGAACCTAACTTGTGTAAATTGGCATTGGACATCCCATACGGACCCCGATAGCTCAAGGATCCAGTTCGTTTGCGCCCAGGCTCTTTATTCGCCATTATAACCAAGAACTCTTTATTCAATACAGGTTTCTTTGTGTTCGTGTTCCACTGCGCTCTAAAGGAAAATGTTCAGAAGCAATGGAGACGATATCTTTGCTGTGGCAGATTCCGACTACCAGAAAATTCCGGTAGGAACGAGAGCCGTCTCCATTTGAGCCTCGCAAATGATAGAGATATAGAAACCAACGGTATAGGAGGAGGCCATTTAGCCCATCGTATCTTTGCTTGTCAAGCAAGAGATACCAGTTTAATCCCATCTTCCAACTCTTGATGTTTAGTCCTGTAGGTTGTGGCACCTCTAGTGAATATCTAAGTACCTTTCAAATATGGTTCTATAAAAGTGTTGGAAGTTTTGCGGCATACACTGATATCTTCAGGAAGACTCCATGCAATTTGACCTTGTACTCCAGTTTGGTAGGTGCAGGCATGGAGGGTCGAAGGGCCTGTTCCTGTGCTGTAATTTTCTTTGTTGTTTGACTGGAAGAGGTGGTACATGAATGTCTCCCAATGTTCTCTGGGTGGACTGACACCCCATTGTGGAATGTCATTCTGGTTCACCTTTAAGACCCAGTCTCAGACATGTTTGCTGTTCTGGTCCCAGTGTCAAAATCAGGCTTTGTGTCCCTGGGCTAGGAAGACAAGATGTGACCGGGGAGAGGGGTGGGTAGGGGTTAAGAAGCCAGCTCTAATCTTTCCTCCTGATTTCTATCTGGATATCCCTGCTAGAAAGGCCTAGACATCAGGTGAGAATGGGTTGAGGTTTGATAACCCTGACCTTTAGGGTCAGCCCTTTCTGTCTCAGGCCGTGCTTGAAGAACAGGTGTTTTTGGGTGAGATATTGGAATGTGGTCAGTGTCAATTACATTATTAAGGTGTATTAATATCAATGATATTGTTAAAGTTACAAGTCACAGGTTATGGGTGTTAATTGTCTTTGAGCATTGTATAAATAGGGAATTTAACGTTCTATTTTAGATAGAGTGCCCACCAGGGACTGTCACATCCCTCCCCCCTCTTCATTTTGTTTGCTTTATTGACGTTTTTGTTCTAGTCAAGAGTGTATAAATGGGGGATAGCTGGGATACTGGGTTAATTGATTTTGATTTGATTTGATTTATTATTGTCACGTGTATTAACATACAGTGAAAAGTATTGTTGCGTCTGCACTATACAAAGCGTAGTGTTCATAGAGAAGGAAACAAGACAGTGCAGAATGTAATGTTACAGTCATAGCTAGGGTGTAGAGAAAGATCAACATAATGCAAGGTAAACCCATTCAAAAGTCAGACAGCAGCAGGGAAGAAGCTGTTCTTGAGTTGACTGGTACATGACCTCAGACTTTTGTATCTTTTTTCCCGACTGAAGAAGGTGGAAGAGAGAATGTCCAGGGGGCGTGGCGTCCTTAATTATGCTGGTTGCTTTGTTGAGGCTGTAGGAATTATAGACAGAGTCAATAGGTGGGAGACTGGTTTGCGCGATGGATTGGGCTATATTCACAACCTTTTGTAGTTCCTTTTCATCTTGGGCAGAGCAGGAGCCACACCAAGCTGTGATACAACCAAAAAGAATGCTTTCTGTGGTCCATCTGTAAAAGTTGGTGAGAGTCATAGCTGACATGCCAAATTTCCTTGGTCTTCTGAGAAAGTAGAGGTGTTGGTGGGCTTTCTTAACTATAGCGTCGGCATTGGGGGGACCAGGACAGATTATTTGGGAGGAGACTGAACAAGTGAACAAACTCTGTCGATAAATGAAATCTCTGTGTCTTGGGGTTGTGTGATCAGCTTGGGCCTTGTTAACAGCTAGCGTTCTTGCGATGGACCTCAGTATCAGTCTCTCCTTGAGGGGCAGCGAGGCGATGATTGGGGGGTGGAAATGATCCTAACACAATCCTGTGCCATCTGCATCCACGTGGTGTTGATATTCCCTTCAGAATGACCACTAGATGTAGTTGCCAATTCTCTAGCCTTATTTTGGATCTCCAGGGATGAAAGACTAATCTTTAACCTTACAAGCAAACCTGGGAGAAAAATCACAGGGGGCATTAAAAAACCTGAGAGGGCTTATTTCATTGCTTTAGAACACAAATGGGATGGATTAGAAGGTTGTTTGGTTGACTATGAAGCATAATTTAATTCATTAAAAGTCTATTTTCATTTCAGTTGGTGTGGGTAGACTGTACTTTGTGAGGATCAGACATGTTGGGCATTGCGTCAACATGGGATAGGACAGTTGAAGGTCATGTGATAGACCCTCCAGGAATATATCCAATCAGAGTTAAGGACACTCTCATTCAAGGTGTCCACAGAGTTGCCTCAAAGACCTTCAGGTGCAGAATGGAGAGAAAACATGTGCTAACTTCACTGAGGAAGAACATTCTTGGGCATAATATCTCTCCTGAGAGATGAAAACAAATTCTATTTTATTTTAAATTCATTTATGGGATGAATATTGCTGGCTGGTCAGCATTTATTGCCCATCCCTAGTTGCCCTCGGTGGGCAGTTGGGAGACAAGCACATTGCCGTGGTTCTGGAGTCACATGTACACCAGACTGGCTAAGGACGGCAGATTTCCTTCCCTAAAAGACATTAATCAACCCGATGGGTTTTTCCGACAATCGACAATGGTTTCATGGCCATCAATAGATTCTTAACTCCAGGTTTTTTTTATTGAATTCAAATTCCACCATCTGCCGTGGTGGGATTCGAACCCAGGTCCCCAGAACATCAGCTGAGTTTCTGGATTAATAGTCTAGTGATAATACCACTCGGCTGTCACCTACCCTTGATCAAAATCTTTTGGCTTGAGTAGTTATTTTAAGTTATATTTTTGAGGGTCAGCTCTAACGGCTGTTTCTGGTGTTTCAATTCCAGACTGGAGCCGAACCATCACGAACAACACCAAGAAAGTGAGCTCGGAAAACCTGGGAAAATCCCTCTCGTCCAGTTCCATCGGCTCCAACTCCACCAGCTGGACCAGTAAATTCAAATCTGGTTCCACCTTCTTTAAAAGCAACAGCAAGGGTAAGGGTGAGAGGCTGGCGTCTACCTGCACCACCCTTCAATCTGTGCCTACTCGCTACCTCTCTGTCTTTTATTTATTTTACAACTTGCAATTTTCCGACACATCTCCTTTTCGCATTCCACCGGGCGGCACGGTGGCACAGTGGTTCGCACTGCTGCCTCACAGCGCCAGGGATCTGGGTTCCATTCCCAGCTTGGATCACTGCCCGTGATCCCCGTGTCTTCTTGGGTTTCCTCCGGGTGCTCCGGTTTTCTCCCACAGTCTGAAAGACGTGCCGGTTAGGTGCACTGGCCATGGTAAATTCTCCCGAACGGGTGCTGTGGTGTGTCGACCAGGGGAATTTCACAGGTTAAATCTGCTGTCATGTCAAGGAGATCTCCAGGTTTCGACAGCAGTGACATCAATAAACAGAGCAAATCACATTGAAGCATTCCCACAGACAGGCAATCAGGAAGTTCCAAGCACTGATTAACCCCTGATTTAAATTTTCAGACAGTGAAATAAATAATCATGACTTTTACACCTGGTCCTCTGAACCAAATAGGAAAGTAGGGAAGACTTAGTTTTGCAGCGAATCCCCTCCTTGCTGGGAAACATTCTCTCTCCACTTGCAGAGGACAGGTTTCCAGCACTGTCAGACAGATGGCCAACTAACTGTTCCAACTTGTTTGGGAAAACATGCAAAATGATTTTACTTGCCTGGGTAATACTGAAGCATTGCAGAAAACTGCAGTAAAATCTTAAAAGTTGAACATTGTTACACAACAGGCCTCAAAATAATCATAGAATCCCTACAGCGCAGAAGGAGGCCATTCGGTCCATCGAGTCTGCACTGACCACAATCCCACCCAGCCCCTATCCCCTTAACCCCACCTATTTGCCCTAGCTAGTCTCTTGACACTAAGTGGCAATTTAGCATGGCCAATTCATCTAACCTGCACATCTTTGGACTGTGGGAGGAAACTGGAGCAAACCCACACAGACACGGGGAGAACATGCAAACTCCACATAGACAGTGACCCGAGGCCAGAACCGAACCCGCGTCCCTGGCACTGTGAGGCAACAGTGCTAACCACTGTGCCACCATGGTGCATGAATGTCTATTTGCAGATCTAAGTCTTTCAAAAGATGTGAAAGGCACAGATGATGTGTATATATTATCATGGAGCACTGGTTAACAAATACTGATATGTTTTTGGAACAGGATGATGTCTTCTGAGAATTTGTCCATACGCAGAGATGGGCTCCTTTGACAAGGTAATGCATGCTGGGCAGAGATGGGTGGTAGCCACATGTTAGAGTGACTACCAACCCTGTGCATCTAGTTGGCAGGTGACTGCCTACCATACACATGCTGTGGTCGGTATATAGAAGGGAGGTGCATCTCTTCGGTACCCATCACACCACTGGCTGAGGCCTGTTGCTTTTAGCTTGACACAACACATCTGCGCCCATGCACCTTCTACTCTGCAGCCTGGCGAGACGATGAGGCGATGGACCAGCCATGTCTCATAGTTGACCTCTTTCTGTGCCTTTGCGTTGCAGCATGTCTAACTGTTTGAATTGGGTGGGGTGCTCATTGAGCGAGACTGACTGTGGTCCCAATCTCTGCGGGGTACTCTGCATGTGAAAGCTGCTTCCTCTGATCTCCACATGATTGCCTTCCGCTCTTTCTGTGCCCTAACGGGAGTTACTTTTCTCTCTCGGTACCATTGTCCCGGGGACTGTCCCGCACCTTTATCTCACTGGCTTGTCTGTTCTGGGCTCTTTGATGCTGGTGGGCACAGTGTGAAGTTCACCATTCTACTTAGTGCCAGAGTCGCTGCTTGTGGATCTAACACTTAAGAAAATGATTTGGGATTCGTCTCAAAATCCGCCCAAGATCAATGGACCTTTCCGTGGCCTGTCGCTCTCCAGCTCCGATTCCCATGGTGTGCAGGGGGTAAAATTCAGGCCGGGCTTTTTTGAAATGTACAAAATCTATTTTTTTTAATTGACTGGAAGTTTTATACTGGAGAAACAGTATAAAACAGAGGATGCCTGGAATACGCTGACGGGGGAATATTGGAAGCAGATACGATAGTGACTTTTAAAGGAGCGTCAGGACAAATACATGAATAGGATGGGAATAGAGGGGTACGGTCCCCAGAAGGGTAGGGGGTTTTAGTTCAGAGGGGCAGCATGGTGGGTGCAGGCTTGGAGGGCTGAAGGGCCTGTTCCTGTGCTGTAATTTCCTTCGTTCTTTGTTAAACCAAACCATCAAGCATTGATAAGACAGCTGAAATATTAGATTTAGCAGAACTCCGTCTCCCTCAGCCAAAAAAACCCCTGAAATTAAAAAGTCTTTTGGTGACCACGAAACCCTGGTCATAAAAACCCATCTGGTTCACTAATGCCCCTTTGGGGAAGGAAATCTGCCATCCTGACCTGTTCTGGCCTACATGTGACTCCAGATCAATGTGGTTGACTCTCAACTGCCCTCTGAAAAGGTCCAGCAAACCACTCAGTTCAAGGGCAAAAGTTTTAAAGTTTATTTATTATTGACACAAGTAGACTTACATTAACACCGCAATGAAGTTACTGTGAAAATCCCTAAGTCGCCACTCTCCAGAGCCTGTTCGGGTACACTGAGGGAGAATTGAGCAGGGCTGATGCATCTAACCAACACATCTTTTCGACTGTGGGAGGAAACTGGAACCACACAGACACAGGGAGAATGTGCAGACTCCTCACAGACAGTGACCCAAGCCGGGAATCGAACCTGTGTCCCTGGCGCTGTGAGGCAGCAGTGCTAACCATTGTGCCACCCAGTTAAGAGTGGGCAATAAATGCTGGCCATAAGACCATAAGACATAGGAGCAGAATTAGGCCACTCGGCCCATCGAGTCTCCTCTGCCATTCAATCATGGCTTATCTTTTTCTCATCCCCATTCTCCTGCCTTTTCCCCACAACTCCTGATCCCCTCATTGATCAAGAACCTACCTATCTCTGTCTTAAAGACACTCAATGTCCTGGCCTCCACAGCCTTCTGTGGCAAAAAGTTCCACAGATTCACCACTCTCTGGCTGAAGAAACTCCCCTCATCTCCGTTTTAACGGATCATCCCTTTAGCCTGAAACTGTGCCCTCTGGTTCTAATTTTTCCTGCTAGTGGAAACGTCCTCTCCATGTCCAGTCTGTCCAGGCCTCACAGTATCCTGTAAGTTTCAATAAGATCCTCCCTCATCCTTCGAAAGATGGATAGCGACGCCCATGTACCAGGAATAAATAGAGAAAAAAAACACTGCGATTTCCATTTGCCTGCCCAGCCAAAGCTGCTCTGGTTGCTGCCAGCTCATGGACAACACTGAACTATAGACATGCATCCATTGGTAACTCAATCTCAGTTCACTGTCAAATAGGGGAGACTTTGGTATGACTATCCACCCTTCAGATTTAGACACTGGTTCCACAGCTGATGGTACTTATCACCAAATTGATGAGATCATCATAGAATCCCTACAGTGCAGAAGGAGGCCATTCGGTCCATCAAACCTGCACCACCCACAATCTCACCCAGGCTCTATTCCCATAACACCACATATTTACTCTGCTAATCCCCCGACACTAAAGGGCAATCCAGCACGGCCAACTCACCTAACCCGCACATCTCTCAGACTGTGGGAGGAAACTGGAGCACCGGGAGGGAATCCACGCAGATACAGGGAGAATGTGCAAACTCTATACAGACGGTGACCTCAGGTGGAATCGAACCCAGATCCCTGGCGTTGTGAGGCAGCAGTGCTAACCACTGTGCCACCGTGCAGCCACCCTGTACTGGACAAGATGCTGCCCTGGGGACCTGCTTTTTGGCTTTGGACCTAAATTGCTTCCCAATGACTCATTCACATTAATGCAGCAGGATCACTCCCTTATCTGAACTGAATCCTGTTATCATAGAATCATGGAATCCCTACAGTGCAGAAGGAGGCCATTCAGCCCATTGAGTCTGCACTGACTACCCAGGCCCTATCCCCATAACCCTATGCATTTACCCTTGTTACTTCCCCCATCGCTAAAAGACAATTTAGCACAGCCAATCAACCTAACCCGCACATCTTTGGACTGTGAGGGGAAACTGGAGCACCCGGAGAAGACCCATGCAGACATGAGGAGAACGTGCAATCTCCACGCAGACATTGATCCAAGCTGGGAATCGAACCTGGGTCTTTGGCACTGTGAGGTAGCAGTGTCGGCCACTGTGCCACTGTGCTGAACCTTATGGTTCAGATCAGAAATTCCAAAATGTTTTTGTAACCCGCCTGGATCATAAGTTTTGCATGTTGAATTTAGCTAGGATAAGCATGAGATGTTTCATTTCAGGTGTGGTTCAAATGACCCACTAGGGAGCTTTTATCAAATTAAGTTTATTCAAGAATATAGTTTACATGTATAATAAGCAAACTAGCAGTAACACAACAAACAAAAACAAAATAACCATGAAAATCTATATCCCTTCACAAATATATCTGAAATCTTCCCATCAAACAAAACCCTTCCCATAGACAAAACGCTTTAAATAAGTTCAATACAGCAAAGACCAATGCTTACGTGATACTGGAATTAAGTCCTTTGGTTGAAGTCTGCATTTCTCTAGATACTTCCAGAACAGTTTGAAGTCAGAATAGCTTCCCAGAACACCAGGAAGACTCTGGTGAAGCCATCAACAGCAGATTTTCTCCTCCAGGAAAGCTTTCAGCTAACCCGCAGAATTTCCAAAACCAGAGAGTAAGAGAGAGAGAGAGAGATTCTTTCCAGCTTGATGTCCCTTCTGAAACTCCACTCTAACTGCAGCCAAACAGAAAAAAAACCCTTAAACTCCCTAGAAAGGGGATGAAAAAACCTGTCCAGAATCCATGACTTTTTCACCTAACATTGCAATGCCATAAAACTAATCCCAGAGTAAACACAAACTATCCCCATTTAAACCACTCAAGTAGCCATAAAAGGACCCTTCGTAGACAGCCCAGCAACAATGACATCAGCTGAGGCTATGAGCTGAGAGAGCATGATTTAAAAAAAGCTCTCAAAGGTACACTAATATCACAATCTTTGCTTCCAATTCACATATTCCCAGTAGTTTGCGTAGGCCTGTATGTTATCAGCTAACCACACATTTCAGTGGTCTGTTATTCAGTTTGTTTGTGCTCGCTGACTCACACTGACTCACCGCACTGGAAACATGCCAATTTCAAAATCCCCATCCTTGTTCTCAAATCCCTCCATGCCCCCACCCCTCCCCCTCCCCTCCCCCTTTCTGGAATCCCCTACGGCCCTTAGAGATCCGTCCTCTTGTGCACTGCCGCTCCCCCACCGCATTGTAATTGCTCTAACATTGGTGGCCATGCCTTCAGCTGCCTAGGCCTCAGGCTTTGAAACCCCCTCCCTAAATTCCCACGCTCCCCCCCCCACCACCAACTCCCCGGCTCACTACTTCACTTCCCTTCTTTAAGCCATGCCTTCAAACCTATCTGTTTGACTCAGCTTTTGGTCACCTGCCCTTATACTGCATTATGTGACTCAGCGTCAAATTTCATTCCATACATTTATTTTATACATTTATGGAATGTGGGCCAGCATTTATTGCCCATTCCCCATCTCCCCTTGAGAAGGTGGTGGTGAGCTGCCTTCTTGAATTGCTGTAGTCCATGTGCTGTAGGTACACCCACAGTGCTGTTCGGGAGGGAGTTCCAGGATTTTGACCCAGTGACAGTGAAGGAACGGCCGATGTATTCCCAAGGCAAGGTGGTGAGTGGCTTGCAGGGGGACCTCCAGGTTGTGGTGTTCCCAGGTGATTGCTGCTCTTGTCCTTCTAGATGGTAGAGGTCATGGGTTTGGAAGGTGCGACCTAAGGAACCTTGGTGAGCTCCTGCCTTGCATCTTGTAGCTGGTAGAACATAGAAACCCTACAGTGCAGAAACAGGCCCTTTGGCCCATTGAGTCTGCACCGCCCACAATCCCACACAGGCCCTATCCCCATATCCCTACACATTTACTCGCTAATCCCTCTAACCTACACATCCCAGGACACTAAGGGGCAATTTTAGCATGGCCAGTCAACCTAACCCGCACATCTTTGGACTGTGGAGGAAACCGGAGCACCCGGAGGAAACCCACGCAGACACGAGGAGAATGTGCAAACTCCACACAGACAGTGACCCGAGCCGGGAATCGAACCCAGGTCCCTGGAGCTGTGAAGCGGCAGTGCTAACCACTGTGCCACCGTGCCGCCCCAGTACACATGGTTGACACTGTCCGTCAGTGATGGAGGGTAGCAATCAAACAAGTTGCTTTGTCCTGGATGGTGTTGAGCTTCGAGTGTTGTTGGAGCTTCACCCATCCAGGCAAGCGGGGAGTATTCATTCGCACACTTGACTCTGAATGGTGGACAGTCTTTGAATGTCAAGGGGGCGATCTTCCTTTAAATCAGCTGGGGATATTTTACAAAATTAAAGGTGCCACACAAATGCAACTGTTGTTATTGTCAACATTTCACAACAAAATATATTTGTCTGTTTTTCATTGGCTTTGGAACTGTTAGGATTGACCAATTGAATCATTTGTAAGGGACGTCTGCTTGTACTGGATAGGTTATTGTTCCCAAATATTGATGCAGAAACCAGCTGCTGGTTTTGAGAATCTCCGTTAAAAGTGTCTTAATTCTTAAAGCTCCCATAGACAAGCCACTTCTCATGGACCTGTTGTTTGGTCAGATATGGAGTTTTACTTTGTCAGTATGCCAGCAAAGTACGGCAACTACTGGATATCCAAAACCAAAACAGAAAAATGCTGGGAAACCTCAGCAATTGTGGAGAGAGAACAGAGCCAACGTTTCGAGTCTAGATGACCCTTCTGTTTTTGTTCATTTTGCCAATATTGGTTTCAACTCTTATTCTGAGATGATGTGGCTGTTTCCATCCACAAATGTGCGATTGTGACAATTCCTTTCATCGCCAGTTGTGGAACGGCCAAGATTTGGGAAGGAAACAGGGAGTGGGGTTGGATTGGGTGAAAACTTAAATAAACAAAATGTTCTTCTTAAACGCTGGGAGGGTTAAGAATGTATGGTTATGGTTCTTTGGGACTTTTCCCTGCTCCTATGCGTGGTTTTGTGGCCTTGTTATTTACTGTGAACTCTGGTCTGATTGCGGCGTTGACCATGCCATCTTTCTTTCCCTCACCCAGGCGGACTCTTTGCAGCCATGGCATCCTCTAAATTTGACCATCTGGATGTCCACCGGGAGCCTGTCATTCCTGTGCACAACGCCCTGGACAAGGTCACCAATTACTACCCAACCCACTCAGACAACTTCTACAAGAACATCATGATGTCCGACAACTTCAGCCACAGCACCAAGTTCTGACCCACCGCCAAAAGACTAAAGGAGAATGACGAGGAACCTGTCCGGGAGGAGGCAGCCCCGGGGAGAGGCGTGCAGTCTGATCATGGAGAATGTGTCTCTCGACGCAGGAAGGGTGGGAGGGGGAGGATGGGGGGGGGAGGTGACAATCGTGTTGGGTGTGAATGAAAGGAGGGTAATTTGAGTTTGGACGTCATCAACAAATGGCCAGAGCACAGGTCACCTGTCTCGTGGATATTATCTAGACTCCGGCGATCTTTCACACCCTTATCTATCTGGTACTTTGTAATGAAACGATTGCTCCAGATCGGCTCACACATTCTGGGCCGTACAATTCACGTCTGCCATCTTGAGTTGAACGTAGCCCATCACTACTCCCCACCCGCCCCACCCCACCCGCTCGCTCCCCCTGCGCCGTACCAACCGATTCCCCATCCCAGTTAATCCGGCCTGTCACAAGCCCCACTCGAAATGAGATTGTCAGGCCCTGATCCCATTTCCACTGGGTTGTGGGCCCACAGTGGAACCTACCCCGTGGTTAGGTCGTATCTGCCTCTCTTCCCTCGGAGAGGCTGTGGGATGGAGGACGCTGCTCAGTAAAACGATGCATCAGTTGCGTCCCGCGGATTAGTGGCTCAGCCGCACTGTAGGAAAAGAGGGGAGGGATCGCCACTCCATTTCTCCCCCTCCTTCTCTGAGATCACTTGAGGCAGGCTCCAGGGGCCCCAAAATAATAAGAACCACCTCACCTTGATGGGTGCAGAAAGAATTACCAGCATAGTAATAGTTAAAGTCAAGAATTCGTAGAAAGAAGATGGTGAGGTAACTGAGGCCTAGTTTGTGCAGAAGCCTGAATTCACCGTGGAGACACAGGCCATTCGGCCCCATTAATCTCCGTCAGTGTTTATGCCGCACATGAGCCTTCTAGCGTCCCTACTTCATCTAATCCATCGAATGAAGGAATAGTTTTACAGGATAATGTAAAAGAGTATGAGCATTTGGGATCCATTATGGAAATCTTATCAGCAAACACGCTCTCCCTGTCGCCCGAAGGCAGGTTGAGGGCAGGCACTAGATTTACGCAATTTTGACAGTAGAGTTTGATGAAAGGTGACTGGGACAAAATAAGGAGTCTCACAACAGCAGGTAAAAGTACAACAGGTTTATTTGGAATCAGGAACTTTTGGAGTGCTGCTCCTGATGAAGCTCGTGATTCCGAATAAACCTGTCGGACTTCAACCTGATGTTGTGAGACTTCTTACTTGTGCCCACGCCAGTCCTACGCCGGCATCTCCACGTCATTTCTGGGACATGGGAGAGACGCTGTTTGTTTACCGACAGCATCAAGAAGTGCCTTACCTCAGCTAAACCACTGGCTGGGCATAAACATCGCTAACCCCCAGGTTTTAGCCACCAGGCTCTCCCAGATGCCGGCTGATGTGTGATACAGAAGTAATCACGTTGGCTCAATTAGAGGCTAGTCGAGCCCTTTAGAAGGACCACCTAGCATTTTCCTTCTGATTCTAGCCTGCCGTCCTCTCAATTTGACCATCTGGATGTCCGCCGGGAGCCTGTCATTCCTGTGCACAACGCCCTGGACAAGGTCACCAATTACTACCCAACCCACTCTACCCCACTCCTGATCTGTCAAAGCAGGGCATTGTAATTATAACATTAGTCCCTCTGACATTCAGCACTGTTACCCAACCCAGTCACCAGTTCATATAGAAAAGAGTCATATTCTCATTATCACCTCAATTTCACTGTGACTCCATTCCACTGAAGAGATTCATTAGATCCACGATTAATATTTGCAAACAGTTTTATAATAAAATGTTGACAAATATTCCAACGTGTTCCAATGCTGATGGTGTTGCTCCAGCATTTTCCCATGACCTGCAGTACCACCAGCTACCTGACAGTGGCGATGGCGCACGTTTGGATTCAATAGTGCCCATCAGCACCACCTTCAGCCGTCAGGCGGTACTGCGGGCAATGACAATGACAGCAATGTAGCCCATTGACAGGAGGTGAAAGGTCCCCTGTGCTGGACACCAGCAGGGCTACCCCAGAAGCAGGAGAGTAGTCAAGTTGGAGCAAGGCGAGGTGTTGCCAGGCTTTGATCCTGCAGATTTCAGCAAGGTGGAAATGGTCTTAAAGATTAAGACAGAAAATGCTGGAAACGTTCAGCAGGTAAAGGAGCACTTGTGGAGTGAGGAAGCGAGCTATTGCTTCAGGTCAATGACCTTTCGTCAGATCTTTAGATGGGTCTTCAGATATTTCAAGGACCTGGGAAAAAATGAAGTAGATTTAAAACTTTTAAACACTTGATTTCAGTGACTGTGTGAGAGTGAGTGTGTGTGTGTGAGTGTGAATGTGTGTGTGTGTGTGTGAGAGAGAGTGAATGTGTATGTGTGTGAGAGTGTGTGCGAGAGTATATGTGTATGTGAGAGTGTGTGTGAGAGTGAGTGTCGAGAGTGAATGTATGTATGTGGGTGTGTGTGTATGCATGTATGAGGATGAATGTGTGAATGGGTGTGTGTGTGTGTGTGTGTGTGTGTGAGAGAGAGAGAATGTGTGTATGTGAGTGTGTGTGTGAGTGTGTGAGACAATGTGTGTGTGAGAGAGAGTGAATGTGTGACAGACAATGTGTGCAAATGTGAATGTGTAAGTGTGTGTTTGTGTGTGTGTGTGTGTGAAAGAGAGTGAATGTGTGTGAGTCAATGTGTGTGTGTCAATGTGTGCGAGTGTGAGTGTGTGTGAAAGTGTGTTTGTGTGTGTGTGTGTGAGAGAGAGAGTGAACGTGTGTGTGTGAGACAATGTGTGCGAGTGTGAGTGAGTCTGTGTAAGTGTGTGTTTGTGTGAGTGTGTGAATGTGTGTATGTGAGTGCGTATGTGTGCGTGTGTGAGTGAGTTGCACAGTGGCAGTGAAAATCCTTGACTCTTCCCCACAATCCCAGCCTTCCAGGTGACGAGAGAAACATGTTTTTTCATGGAGGATAATATTCAAGAGAGATGTTTGTAATGTATGAGGTTCAGCCCCACAAGTGTCAGTAATCTAGACTTGTTGCGAATATTAATTTGACAATCACTGCATTAGCTGGATGTTCTGCTAAGTTCTGGCATTGCAACTTTACTACTGTGTAGTACAGTCTGTATGAGTCTTTGATATGATGTTGTTCTTGTGTAAGTTTATTTTGTGACTCCCCTCTCCCCGCCCACCCTCCCCCATTGCCTCCTGTCAACCTGCTGCTGATGTTAATCTAGTCACTTCTGTAAATATTTATTTATTGCAGTCTTTGTCAATGATGTTGGCCAGTTGCTGTGACAATCTTACGTGTTAGTGTATTTTTAATTGAGTGAAACCATTTGAGATCGTTCTTTTTTTTGTTATTGTACAAAGCAAATAAACAAAAGCTTTAGTCATGCAAATATAACGTTCCTGATTGGGTGTCTAGGAGTGGAGAGAGAAGGTGGCCTCTCGGACTGGGTCGGGGGAGTTGGGGTAGTGGGGGGTGGGACGTGGGGCTGGTTAGGTTGAAACACCAATGGTCTGAAAGGTGGTTGTGCCTTTAAAGGAATGAGGGATGGACAAGTTTGAGATCTGTACACCATGAGAGTGTGAGGGCAGGGCCATTATTTCGCTGTTTGTGACTAGGCAGAGGGACTCTCGAGGAATTGAGGTGTCACTAAGTACTGGGGTGCTCACATTCCAAGAACCAATTACACAACAAAATCCGAATATGCATCTGCTTTCTGCCTGAGCATTTTTCCAATGTCTCCCGCAGTTAGTAGTGATGATTCGTGTGGTTATAGAGTCATAGAATCACTATAGTCCTGAAGGAGGCCATTTGGCCCATTGACTCTGCACTGACTCTTGACAGAACATCCCACCCACGCCCCATATCCGTAATGCCATACATATTTTCTCTTCTAATCCCCTTAACCTGCACATCTTTGGACACCAAGGGTCCATTTAGCTTGACCAATGCACCTAACCTGCAATATGGGGATACTAATGGGCAATTTAGCATGGCCAATCCGCCTAACCTGCACATCTTGGTTCACCAAAGGTCAATTTGCATGGCCAATCCACCTAACTTGCACATCTTGGGACATCAAGGGACAATTTAGCATGGCCAATCTACCTATCCCACACATCTTTTGGACTCTGGCAGGAAACCAGAACACCCAGAGGAAACCCAGGCAGACACAGGGAGAACGTACAAACTCCACACCCGTGTCACTGGCCAGGGCAGCATTTATTGCCCATCTCCAGTTGTCCTTGAAAAGGTGAAGCTAAGCCACCTTCTTGAAGGGCTGCAGTACATGTTGTGTAGGTACACCCACAGTGCTGTTAGGGAGGGAGTTCCAGGATTTGGATCCAGTGACAGTGAAGGATAAGCCAGGGTGCTGAGTGGTTTGGGGAGGAACTTGGAGATGATGTTCCCATGTGTCTGCTGCCCTTGCCCTCAGAATCCTACAGTGCAGAAGAGGCCCATCGGCCTGTCAAAACTGCATTGATGCACGAAAGGCCCCGGCCTACCCACCTAATCCCACTTTGCCAACACTTGGCCCATAGCCTCGAATGTTAGAGCGTGCCAAGTACTCATCCAGGTACTTTCGAAAGGATGTGAGGCATACTGGCTCCACCAGCCTTCCAGGGAGCGCGTTCCAGACCATCATCACCTTCTGAGGAAAAAAAGATGTTCCTCACACGTCCCTCCCTCCACCACAGCCCCACCCCCCCACATTTAACTTGTGTCCCTCGTAACTGACCTTCTAATGAAGGGAACAGCTGCTCCCCATCCACTCTATCCATGTCCCTCATAATCCGGAACACCTCAATCAGATCACCCTTCAGTCTTTTCTGCTCCAGAGAAAACAACCCAAGCCTACCCTACCTCTCTTTATGACTTAAATGTTCCATCCCAGGCAGGTTCCTGGTGGATCTCCCCTGCATCCCCTCCAGCATGTTCGTATCCTTCCCACAATGTGGTGACCAGAACTGCACACTGCTGTGGCCTCACCAAAGTTCAGGACGTAGTCTCACAACACCAGGTTAAAGTCCAACAGGTTTATTTGGGAGCACATGCTTGTGGAGCGCTGCTCCTTCATCAGGCGAGTGCCTCTCTGTTTTTGTAACCCATACCCCGCTTGATAAAGGCGAGTGTGCCATTTGCCTTTTTCACCATCCGATTAATCTGCCTTTCCAACTTCAGAGATCTGTGGACAAACATGCCAAGGTCCCTTTATTTTTTGAAACTTCGCAGTGTCAAATTTTCACAGTATACCTCCTTGTCAAATTACTCCTAAACTGCATCACCTCACACTTTTTCTGACTGGCTGGCAGCTTTCGGAGGCGGGATTTCCACCCTCGAGGTCCTGAATCTCAAGAAAGAACTGATACTAATTGTGACAACCCTTCCCTAACAGGAGAACACCCACCAAGCAGCTCCAAGCAGTGAGAGAGACCCTCGCTGCCAAGATGAAATTCCACCCTTTAACTCCGTTTCCCTCTCCAGGTCTGCCTGACCTGCTGAGTGTTTCCAGAATTTTCTGTTTTAAGTTCAGATTTCCAGGATCTCTACAGTATTTTGTTTTTGAACGCTGCAAAACATGTGCACTGGACATATTGGTCAGTGTTTTGACTGACTCTTCAATATCTCAGCAACAATTTGCATCTATATAGCAAATTTAGCACGGTAAATTTTGCCAAGGTGTTTGACAGGAGTTTGCCAAGCAAAATTGGACGCAGAATCAGATAAGGAGACCTCACACTCTCTCTCTGACTCGGATGCTTGTTACATTACGAGAACTTGCATGCGTAGTATTTTAACATAGAGGCAGGTTTAACGTTTTTTTAAAGATTATTCATTCGTCGCAAATAAGGCTTACATTAACATTGCAGTGAAGTTACTGTGAAATTCCCTGAGTCGCCACACTCTGGCACCTGTTCGAGTCAATCCACCTAACCAGCACGTCTTTCAGACTGTGGGAGGAAACCAAAGCACCCGGAGGAAACCCATGCAGACACGGGGAGAATGTGCAGACTCTGCACAGACAGCGACCCAAGTCGGGAATCGAACCCGGGTCCCTGGCGCTGTGAGGCAGCAGCGCTAACTACTTACGCTTGCCACATAGTCCCAGTTGACTAGGAAATTCTCCTCCACTTAGCACCTGTCATATTGGAAAGATTTACAAAAGTAAAAGTAAACTTTATTTATCAGTCATAAGTAGGCTGACATTAATGCTGTAAAGAAGTTACTGTGAAAGTCTCCTAGTCGCCACACTCTGGTGCCTATTCGGGTACATTGAGGGAGAATTTAGCACGGCCAATGCGCCTAACCAGCATGTCTTTTGTGCTGTGAGAGGAAACTGAAGCATCTGGAGGAAACCCACGCAGACACGGGGAGAACATGCAGATTCTACACAGACAGTGACCCAAGTCATGAATTGCACCCAGGTCCCTGGCGCTGTGAAGCAGAAGTGCTAACCACTGTATCACCATGCTGCACTGATCAAATGATCAATCTGTTTTCATAGAATCATCATAAAATCTCTACAGTGCAGAAGGAGGCCATTCAGCCCATCACATCTGTGCTGACAACAATCCCACCCGGGCCCTATCCCCATAACTCGTCTTATTTACCCTATTAATCCCTTGGCATTAAGGGGCAATTTAATGGCCAATCAACCTAACTGGCACATCTTTGGACTGGGGAGAAAAGCGGAGCATTCGGAGGAAACCCACGCAGACACAGGGAGAACATGCAATTCCCAAGCCGGGAATTGAACTCAAGTCCCTGGAGCTGTGAGGCAACAGTGCTATCCACTGTGCCATCGTGCCACCACATGATAAACACGGCTTCCTTACCTATTAATTCCTGGATTGGGATTTGAACCCACAACCTCTGGGCTCAAAGGTAGGGATGTTATCCACTGCACCACAAGACCTCCCTCCACTATAACCTAAAGCTCGGTCAAAGTGTCTTAAAGGAGGGGAGAGATACGTAAGAGAGGCAGAAAGGTTTGGGGAGGCAATTCCAGAGCTTGAAGATACGGCCACAACTGTTGCTTCAATGAGGTGGAAGTCGGTGGCTTTTGCCATGGAAAGGATATGAGTTTGGAAGTACGGGAGGGTCACGGGCAAACCATCAGCATGAATTAGAAGGTGGGCAGCAGAGTTTTGGCCAGGTTCAGTTTCCAGACAGTGGAAGGTGAGAGACTGGCCAGGAGAATGATGAGATAATTGAGCCTGGAGGTTTCAAAAGTTTGGACACGGGTGTCAGCAGCAGACGATTGGGTTCACCCAGCAGGTAGCCTTCACAATGGGATGGGAAGCTCAGCTGAAGGTTAAACGGGACTCTGAAGATGCTTTGGAATGTCCGAAATGGTGCTATACAAATGCAACATCTGCTCATCTCTCCTTCTATCCTCCTCTGCCTCTCTTTTCCATAAGGTGTAGGAATAGAGGTAGGCTATTCGACCTGGTGAGTTTTCTCTACCATTCAATGAGATTATGATTGACCCAAAATGCTAATCCTCAGCTCCACTTTCCCTGTTTTATCCCTAATAACCTTCAATTCTCTGACTGATAAACCACATTTGCCTCACAGCACCAGGGACCCGGGTTCGATTCCGGCCTTGGGTCACTGCCTCTGTGGAGTTTTTTTTCCACAGTCCAAAGATGTGCAGGTTAGGTTGATTGGCCATACTAAGTTGTCCCTTAGTTGATCATTCGGCAGAAGGGATTCTTCAGTTATGGACAATAAAATGATACATTTACTCCAACAGATAAATCGAAGAGAAAGGTTTAATAAAGAAACTTCATTACTCCTACACTTGAGGCCTCACTGTAGGCCATTCCAAGCTCTCCCACAATCCCAACAGGTTCTTATTTATACTATGTCAACTGGTCAGCTGATCATCACATCATTTGTCATTGGTTACATTGTTTACTAGGTCAGCTGACCCTTACAGCTTGCTATTTTTGGTGACGCTACGACAGTTCCAATATTATCACTGGTTCATTCTAACACTCGTGTCCCACGATGTGTAGTTTAGGGGGATTAACGGGGTAAATTTGTGGGAGTTACAGGGATAGGGCCTGGGTGGGATGCTCTGACGGAGAGCTGGTGCAGGCTGGATGGGCTGAATGGCCTCCTTCTGCACTGCAAGGATTCTATGATTGGATGCGCCTGTTTCTCAGCTTTCACCCAGAGAAATCATCCCAGTGCCCATTAGTGCCATGAATGTTGGCAGATAACATTACCCTGGAGAGAGTCAAACCTGGCCCAAATTTGCTGTCTGCAACTGGAGTCTGTTTGTGTGCACTTTGTATTGGGGTTGAGGGGTTGGGTCGGGGTTGGGTCCCTCACTAAGATACGATAGTGACCAACAGTTTAGGAGTTGAGGGGGTCATTCCACTCTGTAACTAATGCTTCTCATTTCGCATTGAACCCTAACCCAGTGGTGACGAGAAACACCAAAATTTACCTTAAGGTCACAGTCACACAGCGTCCCCTGAAATGTTCCTAATGAATCCACTGAATCACAATAATCTGAAATGTGGCAACCGCCGTGAACCAATTCAATAAGAACATCATTCGCTCGTTTTATACTTACTCAAATTGTGCGGAGGGTGTGGAGAGTCTGCAGAAGGATCTAGATAGGCTGGGCGAATGGGCCAGGAAATGGCAAATGGAATTTAATGTTGGCAAGTGCGAGGTGGTCCACTTTGGTAGGAATAATGGTAGGAAGGGTTATTACTGAAGGGCGAAAAGCTGCAGCAGGCGACGGTGCAGAGGGACCTCGGGGTCCTTGTGCATGAGTCGCAAAAACCCAGCTTGCAGGTGCAGCAGGTGGTCAGGAAGGCGAATGGGATGCTGGCCTTCATAGCGAAGGGGATTGAATATAAAAGTAGGGAGGTCTTGCTGCAGCTGTATAGGGCATTGGTGAGGCCGCAGCTGGAGTACTGTGTGCAGTTTTGGGTGCCATACTTACGCAAGGATATTTTGGCCTTGGAGGGAGTGCAGAGGAGGTTTACTAGGCTGATACCGGAGTTGAGGGGGTTGAGCTATGAGGAGAGGCTGAATAAACTAGGCTTGTACTCGTTAGAGTTTAGAAGAATGAGGGGAGATCTCATTGAGACGTATAAGATGATGAATGGGATGGATAGGATAGAGGTGGAGAGACTCTTCCCGCTCAGAAAGGATAGTAGGACTAGGGGGCACAGCCTCAAGATAAAGGGGGGGCAGTTTAGAACGGAGTTGAGGAGGAACTTCTTCACTCAAAGGGTGGTGAATCTCTGGAATTCTCTGCCCATTGAAGTGGTGGAGGCTACCTCGCTAAATATTTTTAAGACGCGGGTTGATGGGTTTTTGAGAAGAGAGGGGATTAAGGGTTATGGGGAGAGGGCGGGAATGTGGAACTGAGCCACGACAGATCAGCCATGATCTTATTGAATGGCGGGGCAGGCTCGAAGGGCTAGTTGGCCTACTCCTGCTCCTATTTCTTATGTTCTTATGTTCGTTTCAGAATGAGTACTCCAGTATAGTCTAACATGAATCCATTGCGTGTCCATTTTCAGCACTAAGTTTCTCATTAAGTTAGACTATTCTAAGCATTTTCCTCCAAATTCTCCATATCCTTGGACACTGCACTTGTTTAAGGTGTACTTAGATAGACACATGAGCGAAATAGGGATGGAGGGTTATAGGAGACTGTTTTAAATAAGGATCAGAGCCTCGGGACGTTCCTGGAAATCAACTGTTACATGTGTTAATGTTTTTCTCTTTTACTCCACAGGTGCGTCGGTCCACTTTGTTGTCCAACGAGGGGCATACACGCGGTGGGTCGTGCGTGGGCTGCTCTTGGATGTTTTGAGAGTAGCCTAGTACTTTGTGTCGTTTGTGTACTCTTAAACTGGACCAGCAGACGGGCACCACAACAGCTCAGTGACTATCACTGCTAGCTGTGCAGATACATGGATTTGGGCCAGTATCTGTGGGAGTTTGCGCATTCTCCCTGTGGTTGCATGTGTTTCCTCTGGGTGCTCCGGTTTCCTCCCACACCCCAAAGGTGTGCTCTTAGGCTGATTGGTGTAACAAATTGTCCCTAAATTATCCTCCCCTCAATCTGGTTTCCAATGGGGGTACCATACGCATAGATGTGGGTCAAGGGTGGGAGAGAAAAAGCACATTGTTAAGATGGCGGCGCAGGCTCGTTGGGCCAAAGGGCCTGTTTCCTGTGCTGTGTTGTTCTTTGTTCTTTGACTCCGACTGTGCTCTGGAGATTTCTAGAATGTACGTGGCCAGAATTGGGTAGAGAGGGATTGTTACCCTTCATTCGAACGCAATGAGAAACCTTACACAAGAGTTCTCTAAAGATATTCTCCACCCTGAGCCAGAATCTCACTGCCTCATCCCCTTGTGCAGTGGGGAGGTTAACTCAGGAGATTATTGTTGTTTTTGGATCCCTGTGGTTTTGGGTCAGTGGGTAGCCCTCTCGCCCCTACTGATCATAGAGTCACACAATCATAGAAACCCTACGATGCAGAAGGCTTACGTTAACACTGCAATGAAGTTACGGTGAAAATCGTCTGGTTGTCACACTCTGCCGCCTGTTCAGGTACACGGAGGGAGAATTTGCATGGCCAATACACCTAACCAGCACATCTTTTGGACTGTGGGAGGAAGCCCACACAGACACGGGAAGAATGTGCAGACTCCACGCAGTGACCCAAGCCGGGAATTGAACCCAGGTCGCTGGTGCAGTGAAGCAGCAGTGCCAACCATTGTGCCACCGTACCGCCCAGTGGATGTAAATGTTCCCATGTATCATTTTGAAATAGAGCGGGGGGAGTTGGTGTCCTCGCCAATATTTATCCCTCACCCAACACCACAAAAACAAAATCTCCCACTCCCTCTCCCCCCACACCCCCATCCTGTGGGAAATATCGCCCGTCCGTTGACCTTGGGTGGGAATTTCTGATCCTGAGGCAGACGGAACTGGAAAATCATGCTCCTGCGCATTATCGCACGGCTGGTGGTGAGAACTTACGCTGTGGAAACTGGACTTTCTCACCCCATATCAGCGACCGCTCTTAATTAGCTGGAAATTGCTTTGAAATGTCCCGAGGTCGTGAAGGGTGCTAAATAAATGCGTCTTTTCGCTTTTTAATTAGCCGCCAACAACCGTGAAGCAAATCTGACCCCTGAGGACTCGTTCTGCAGACCCCTCCTCGCTCAAGGTTGGCTGAGAGCCACCCGGCTGGCAAGTACTCAGAGTCAGCACAGAAAGAGTCAGTGAGAATCATCGATCAGAGAGATTGAAAGCCGGGGGATTGGGGCCGGGGGGGCCGGGGGGACGGCAGGGAGGGGCAGGGGGTGAATTCTGAACAACATCTGGAATTTATCAACATCTGGCGCACCCTTAAAGGCGAAAGCTCCCACGGACAGTGACCCCAGCCAGACCAGTTCACACTGGTGGAAAAATTAAAGCAGGCCATTTTTAGAAATTTTTATCGATTTGTGGAGCGTGGGCGTCGCTGGTTGGCCAGCATTTATTGCCCACCACCCCGAGTTGCCCTTGAACTGAGTGGTTTCCTAGGCCATTTCAGAGGGTAGTTGAGAAGCAATCACTTTGCTGTAATCTGGAGTTACATGTAGGCCAGACCAGGTAAGGACGGCAGATTTCCTTCCCCAGAGGACACTAGTGAACCAGATGGGTTTTTCTGACAATCGACAACGGTTTCATGGTCATCAGTAGATTCTTAATTCCAGATATTTTCTCTGGAATTCAAATTCCACCATCTGCCGTGGTGGGATTCGAACCCAGAGCATTAGGTGAGTTTTTGGATTAATAGACGAGCAATGGTACCACAAGGTCATTGCCTCCCATAACGTGTCAACCATTTATTTTTCATCAAAATCTGGCACCAAATATCATTAAAAAAATGCAAAGCATTATAAGGATTACTATTGATCTATGCCCTTGTGGTGGGCACCCTTGGCCCACCGGGAGTGGGTGCTGCCAATCAAGGCTTGTATCACCCACAACTTAGAAACATAGAATGCCTACAGTACAGGAGGAGGCCATTCAGCCCATCGAGTCTATACCGACTATGTCTCACCCAGGCCCTATTCCCATAATCCCACACATCCACCCTGCTAATTGGGTCAATTTAGCATGGCCAATCATCCCATGAACAGTGGGAGGAAACCGGACTCCAGAAGGAAACCCACACAGACACGGGGAGAACGAGTAGACCCCACACAGACAGTGACCGGAGGCCGAATTGAACCTGGGGGTCCCTGGCGTTGTGAGGCAGCGGTGCTAACCACTGTGCCACCATGCCATCCCAATCACTTTACAACCAATCATGTGGGATTCTGCCCATACTTTGAGATCTGTGATGCCAGCTCATGTGAGCAGTGAGACAGATGGAGCGATGGGTTATGTTATGTTTCTCATCCACAATAATACCGGCCAATGGAAGGGTTTGGAGAATCTTGGTCAAATGTCTGCTTGATCATTTGTGTGGTGGTGTCTCTACATGATTAGCTGATCCCCAGACCCTGATCTAACAAGTGATGGAGTACAAGACACCTGTGTGCTACACAGTGGCACAGTGGTTAACACTGTTGCCTCACAGCACCAGGGTCCCGGGTTCAATTCCTGACTTGGGTCGCTGTCTGTGTGGAGTTTGCACCTTCTCCCCATGTTTGCATGGGTTTCCTTGGAGTGCTTCAGTTTCTTCCCACACTCCAAAGATGTGCGGGTTAGGTGCATTGACCTGAACAGGCAGGAAAGTGTGGCGACTGTGGGCAGTTGGGACTAGCTTATTGGTGCAAGTTGGGCCAAAGGGCCTGTTTCCCTGCTGTTAACCTCTATCTGTGCTGTAAACCTCTCGACTGTGTTTATTATCTGCAGATGAGACCAAATTGTAGATATCTCTGAAGATCTCCCAGACTTACTTCAGTTGCCACTATGTTCTGAGATTTATTGCTATCCATATGAATCCTGCTGACATTTTCAATGGATCTGCTTCTCTTAAGGACAACAGTGAACCATTTGGCATTTCCACAACAGGCTGAAAGATTTCTGTTTTGAAATCAGTGTGACTCAGAGGGAGACACAGAGATAGTTAGGGTTTGGGGAGAACTACTTGGAAAAATAATATTCATATCTGTTACGGCAGCGGGGGAGAGGTTACAGGTTCAGGGTCTTTATAGAGGAAAGTTGGGACTCAAACCTGAAGCATTTCTTTAACACAGCGGGTGTTTAAGAGCTGAGGTTCTTTTTCCAGATTAAATCTCAAACACAAGAAAATCAGCAAGCACCACAGCATAAGGTGAGAAGAAGGATGACATTAAACAGGGTGATAAGCCTGCAACATTCCAAGCCTAACTGATGATATATGGGAGACATGTGACCTTAGGAACTAACTGACACATTACATTGTGATTAGAAGTTGTTAAAAAAATCTCCCACAGAGCCTGTTTCTCCACTGACTTCTGTCGGGAGTCGGAGAAGGTTTGACTGTGACATTTGAGTCTTTAGGGAAGAGAGAACATCCTTACATCTGGTTTAAGTCCGTCCTTGGTGTTAGAGAGATAAAATCAACCCACATTTGAGACTAATTAGCCTTCAATGCATTAAAAAAAATCTTCAGTGCTTCAGTTTATAGATGAGGGATACATTTCAGATGCATTACAATTACAAAAAAAATATTTTTACAGCATAGGAACAGGTCATTTATCATTGGGATAAATAAAAAGAGGTTGAGAGTAGTTCTCGTTTGTAACCAATGGAAATGTAGGTCATGGACGTTTTGTCCTGGGATTTTAAATGATTGGATCCAAATTCCAACAAGCACAGGGTTTTTATCAAATCTTCCCTCAGGACATCTTTCTTGATTCGCTCAATGTTATTCACTGGGAAGGCCAACATATGATGCCTATAGTTGGCCCATGAAGAGAGACTAAATAGACTGGGCCTGTACTCGTTGGAGTTTAGAAGGATGAGGGGGGATCTCATAGAGACGTATAAGATAATGAAGGGGATGGATAGGGGAGAGGTAGAGAGATTCTTCCCACTTAGAAAGGATAGCAGGACTAGAGGGCACAGCCTCAAGATAAGAGGGGTGGCAGTTTAGATCAGAGTTGAGGAGGAACTTCTTCACTCAAAGGGTGGTGAATCTCTGGAATTCTCTGCCCATTGAAGTGGTGGAGGCTACCTCGCTGAATATATTTAAGTCACGGGTAGATAGGTTTCTGACAGACAAGGGAATTAAGGGGAGAGAGCGGGAAAGTGGAACTGATCCACTTCAGATCAGCCATGATCTTATTGAATGGCGGGGCAGGTTTGAAGGGCTAGATGGCCTACTCCTGCTCCTATTTCTTATGTTCTTATGATACCATGTGATGATGGCAATTCCTTTTTTTTTAGATTTGCTTTTGGGATTTGGCGGGGTCAGCGTTGATTGCCAATCTCAGATAGTCTTAGAACTGAATGGCTTGCTCTGCCATTGGGCATTGCTGTAAGTCTGGAATCACATGTAGGCCAGCCCAGGTAAGGACGGCAGATTCCCTTCCCTGAAAGGCATTCATGAACCAGATGGGTTTTTACTACAATGGTTTCATGGTCCACATTAGCATTATAGAAGTAGGGAAGTCATGTCGGAGTTGTGTAGAACTTTGGTGAGGCTGGAATACTGTGTGCAGTTCTGGTCGCCACATTATTGGAAGGATGTGATTGCACTTGAGGGGGTGCAGAGGAGATTTGCCAGGATGCTGCCGGGGATGGGACATTTAAGTTATGAAGGGAGGTTGAGTAGGTTTGGGTTGGTTTTTTTGGAGCAAAGAAGACTGAGAGGTGGTCTGGTCGAGGCGTACAAGTTAATGAGAGACGTGGACAGAGTGGATAAGGAGCAGCTGCTCCCCTTGGTTGAAGGGTCAGTCATGAGGGGACTCAAGATGAGGGGCAGGAGGTTTAGGGGGGATGTGAGGAAAAAAGTTTTTACCCAGAGGGTGGTGACGGTCTGGAATGTGCTGCCTGGGAGGGTGGAGGAGGCGGGTTGCCTCACATCCTTTAAAAAGTACCTCAATTAGCACTTGGCACATTATAACATTCAGGGCTATGGGCCAACTGCTGGCAGATGGGATTAGGTGAGAATTCAGGCGTTTCTAATGTGTTGATGTGGATTCGATGGGCCGAAGGGCCTCTTCTGCGCTCTATGATTAGACTTTTAACCCCAGGTTTAATTTTATTGAATTCAATTTCATTACCTGCCGTGGTGGGGTTCAAATCCCGGTCTTCAGAGAATTACCCACAGTCTCTGGATTACTAGTCCAGTGACAATATCACTATGCCAACGCCTCCCTTCTACTGCCTCCACCTTGTTAAATACAACTACAAACTTCTCTGTTGATGATTGATGGGGAGTGATATCACTGGATCCAGAGGCCAAGGCTAATGTTCTGGGGACATGGGTTCAAATCCCATCATGGCAGCTTGTAGAATTTAGACCTAGTTAATGAAATCCAATCTCTGGACAGTTATCATTTTTATTTATTTTTATTTACAGGGTATCACTGGCTAGGTCAGTATTTATTGCCTCTCCTTAATTGCCCATGTGAAGATTGATGATAGGGTTATAGAGTCATAGAGGTTTTCAGCATGGAAACAGGCTCTGCTGCCCAACTCGTCCATGCCACACCTTTTTAAACCCCTGAAGTAGTCCCAATCGCCTGCATTTGGTCCATATCCCTCTATACCCATCTTAATCATGTAACTGTCTAAATGCTTTTCAAAAAACAAAATTGTACCCACCTCTACTACTATCTCTGGCAGCTTGTTCCAGACACTCACCACTCTCTGTGTGAAAAAATTGTCCCTCTGGACTCTTTTGTACCTCTCCCCTATCACCTTAAACCTATGCCTTCGAGTTTTTGACTCCCCTGTCTTTGGGAAAAGATAGAAACATAGAAACATAGAACAGTACAGCACAGTACAGGCCCTTCGGCCCTCGATGTTGTGCTGAGCAATGTCCGATCCCAAGATCAAGCTATCCCACTCCCTATCATTCTGGAGTGCTCCATGTGCCTATCCAATAACCGCTTGAAAGTTCCTAAAGTGCCCGACTCCACTATCACAGCAGGCAGTGCATTCCACACCCCAACCACTCCCTGAGGGAAGAATCTACCTCGGACATCCCTCCTATATCTCCCATCATGAACCTTATAGCTATGCCCCCTAGAAGCAGCGACATCCACTTGAGGAAATAGTTTCTGCATGTCCACTCTACCCCCTTCATCATCTTATAAACCTCTATTAAGTCGCCTCTCATCCTCCTCTGCTTTAAAGAGAAAGGCCCTAGCTTCCTCAATCTTTCCTCATAAGACCTACCCTCCAAACCAGCCAGCATCCTGGTATATCTCCTCCAATGTTTCCTCTCTCCAATGCTTCCACATCCTTCTTATAGAACTGCACACAATATTCCAAATGTGGTCTCACCAAGGTCATGTATAGTTGCAGCATAACCCCACGACTCTTAAACTCAAACGCTAACACATTATAAGCCTTCTTCACGGCTCTATCCACTTGAGTGGCAACCTTCAGAGATCTGTGGATATGAACCCCAAGATCTCTCTGTTCCTCCACATTCCTCAGAACCCTGCTGTTGACCTTGTAATCCGCATTCAAGTTTGTCCTACCAAAATGAATCATCTCACACTTATCAGGGTTAAATCCCATCTGCCATTTTTCTGCCCAGCTCTGCATCCTATCAATGTCTCTTTGCAGCCTACAAGAGCCCTCCACCTCATCCACTATTCCAGACCAGGTAAGGACGGCAGATTTCCTTCCCTAAAGGACATTAGTGAACCAGATGTGTTTTTCTGACAATCGACAATGGTTTCATGGTCATCAGTAGATTCTTAATTCTAGATTTTCTTTTATTGAATTCAAATTCGCCCCTTCAAATTCCACCATCTGCCATGGCGGATTCGAACCCCAGTCCTTCAGTACGTTAGCTGAGTTTCTGGATGAATAGATAAGCGATAATACCATCGGCCATCGCCTCCCATTATCAACTTGTAAATCATTCTGACACACACCAATGGCAGGCAGTGAGATTGGGAGAGGTTCCTGGTCAGTCTCGTGATGGACAGAATGGTGGAACGTCTACCAGTGCTATCCCTTGCTCAGTCTACAACATGCATGGTCAACAGCATGTTACCATGTTAACTCAGACCCACTGAGTGATATCACCACCACAGCTTGATAATAAACATAGCAACTCTTTGCCTGCCTCACGTTTGGGAAAATTATTTGGAATGAAATTGTCAACATCCGTATTAAGAATACAGTATATTTTTTAACTAAATACCGCAAACAAATGAAATATGGAAGAACGTGTAGGGGTTGAGTTTAAATCTATCAATATAAGATTACCAGTCATAAATCTAATAAGGAATTCAGATGAGTGTGAATCACCCTCATACAGAGTGACTGAGCAATTTAACATGGATATATTTAAAGGAAAGCTGGATTAATTAGTCTGATTTGATTTATTATGTTCACATGTATTAATATACGGTGAAAAGTATTGTTTCTTGAACACTACACAGACAAAACATATCATTCATAAAGAAGGAAAGGAAAGAGTGCAGAATGTAGTGTTACAGTCACAGCTAAGGCGTAGAGAAAGATCAACTCAATGCGAGGTAGGTCCATTCAAAAGTCTGATGGCAGCAGGGGAGAAGTGGGGGGTGAAAGGAATACCAATTCCTTTTTGTATCCTTTTGTACGAAAGGAGACGAATTAACACGATGAGAGAAAGTGCATGAAGAGATGAGGAGGAGTGTGAAACAGTCCAGGATCTCATTGTCTCTCTTATCAATGTTAATGCATTAGAAACATAGAAACTAGAAGCAGGAGTAGGTCATTCGCCCCTTCGAGCCTGCCCCGCTATTCACTTTGATTATGGCTGATCATCAATATCCTGATACCCCCCTCCCCCCATATCCCTTGATCCCTTTAGCCCCGAGAGCGATATCTAGTTTCTTCTTGAAACCATGCAACCTTTTGGCCTCAGATACATTCTGTTTCAGTCAATTCCACACATTCACCCCTCTCTGGGTGAAGAAATTTCTCCTCACGTCAGTTCTAAAAGGTTTACCTTTCTCCTGAAACTATGCCCCCTGGTTCCTGACTCCCTCAGCATTAGGAACGTTCTTTCTGAAGCTACCCAGTTTCTATGAGATCCCCTCTCACTCTTCTAAATTCCAGCGGATATAATCCTAACCGATTTAGTCTCACCTCATATGATAGACCTGCCATCCCAGGGATCAGCCTGGTAAACCTTCACTGCACTCCACCTATAGCAAGGACATCCTTCTTTAGATAAGGATACCAAACCTGCACACAATAGTCCAGGGGTGGCCTTACTAATGCTGTATACAATTGCAGTAAAACATCCCTATCTCACAAATCCTCTCTATGAAGGCCAACATACCATTGCTTTGTCAATTTCTCTCCAATCTCATTACTTTGTCAATTTCAATCCAATCGCATTGCCTTGTCAATATCCACCCAATCCAATTACTTTGCCAATGTCCATCCAATCGCATTGCCTTGTCAATATCCATCCAATCCAATTACTTTCTCAATTGCCAGCTTGTGGAGGTAACAGATATGTTGATCCGCCTATTTTAACATTCCCCCTGTTTTCTGTCAGCATGGTGAGCTAGCTAAAACACTGAGGGGTATAAGAACATAAGAACATAAGAAATAGGAGCAGGAGTAGGCCATCTAGCCCTTCGAGCCTGCCCCGCCATTCAATAAGATCATGGCTGATCTGTCGTGGCTCAGTTCCACTTTCCCGCCCTCTCCCCATAACCCTTAATCCCCTCTCTTATCAAGAACCCATCAACCCGCTTCTTAAAAATATTTAGCGAGGCAGCCTCCACCACTTCAACGGGCAGAGAATTCCAGAGATTCACCACCCTTTGAGTGAAGAAGTTCCTCCTCAACTCCGTTCTAAACCGCCTCCCCTTTATCTTGAGGCTGTGCCCCCTAGTCCTACTGTCTTTTTTGAGCGGGAAGAGTCTCTCCACCTCTATCCTATCCATCCCATTCATCATCTTATACGTCTCAATGAGATCTCCCCTCATTCTTCTAAACTCTAACGAGTACAAGCCTAGTTTATTCAGCCTCTCCTCATAGCTCAATCCCCTCAACTCCGGTATCAGCCTAGTAAACCTCCTCTGCACTCCCTCCAGGGCCAAAATATCCTTGCGCAGGTGCGGCGCCCAAAACTGCACACAGTACTCCAGCTGCGGCCTCACCAATGCCCTATACAGCTGCAGCAAGACCTCCCTACTTCTATATTCAATCCCCCTCGCTATGAAGGCCAGCATCCCATTCGCCTTCCTGACCACCTGCTGCACCTGCAAGCTGGGTTTTTGCGACTCATGCACAAGGACCCCGAGGTCCCTCTGCACCGTCGCCTGCTGCAGTTTTTCGCCACGTAAGTAATAGCCCTTCCTACCATTCTTCCTACCAAAGTGGACCACCTCACACTTGCCAACATTAAATTCCATTTGCCATTTCCTGGCCCATTCGCCCAGCCTATCTAGATCCTTCTGCAGACTCTCCACACCCTCCGCACAATTTGCCTTTCCCCCAATCTTGGTGTCATCAGCAAATTTCGACACCATACACTCGGTTGCCTCCTCCAGATCATCTATATAAATGGTAAATAGCTGAGGCCCCAGCACCGACCCCTGGGGCACCCCACTAGTCACCAACCGCCAATCCGAATAGCACCCATTGACCCCCACTCTCTGCCTCCTATTTGACAACCAATCCTCTATCCACGCTAACACCCTACCCCCAACTCCATGTCCCCTGACCTTCTGCAATAACCTCTTGTGATGAGTGACTCTAACTCCAGGGCAGTGTACAGAGATAGGGGCGGCTCAAGTTGGGAGGGGAGGGGAACAGTTGACACAAGGGGACGCAGTTTGGATGTCATGACCAGCATAGGAAGTTGGAGCAGGAGAAGTCATGACCTCTGACAGGGATAAAAAATTTGTCTGCGTCCAACACTGAGCAAGACAGTGGGTCAGGGATTCTAAGGTGCACTAAGGGTGGGTTGATGATATTTTAATCCCTCTTAACATTGGAGTATGCCGATACCAGCTGTGGAGATTAGTGAGAGCGTTAGAAAGACTTTGAAGAGATGCCTGAAGCCTCCCGCCCAACTATCCTAACCACCTGTCCAGGAGAGATCAGTGCAACGGATTAATTGGAAACACATTTGGTTTAAAGGCCTGAGAAGGCAGTGCAGATGAAGTTGAGAATCAGGGAGCCCCTTCAGCGGGAGGTCAAAGTCGGGGAACACATCAATGCAAGAGGAATGATCTCACTGAGCAAGAGCATGCCACATGTCTAGGCTGTTTTATTATCCCAGCAAGGCAGCCAATTACGCTAGTCTTGATCAAAAGCAGAGGGGTTGCGCATTTCATTTTAACTCCTGCTTTCTTTCATCAAGCAAGAAAACACGGGTAGCTCCTACGTACTGAAAGCTTTAAGAATGTGAAGATACATTCATGGTGTTGGTGTGTTATGTGAAGTAGGTGACACTGCAGTGGCTCAGTTACTCGCCATGTTAGCTCACTGTTTGTGGGTTCCAATCCAACCCTTGGGACATAAGCACAGAATCTAAACCAATGCTCCCAGTGCAGCTCTGAGGATAAGATATTAAGCCAAGACTACAATCATCTAGTTAATTATAGTCAACACTGTTAACATCCCCAGTCAATGACTGTCCTTGCATACTATTGAATTAGAGTTATGACTGCACAGAAGGAGGCCATTTGGCCCTCTGAGTCCATGCTGGCTCTCTGCAGAGCAATCTTTTGACATCCCATTCCCCATTCTATCCTCGCAAATTTGTTTCCCTCAAACATAAGAACATAAGAACATAAGAAATAGGAGCAGGAGTAGGCCAACTAGCCCTTCGAGCCTGCCCCGCCATTCAATAAGATCATGGCTGATCTGTCTTGGCTCAGTTCCACATTCCCGCCCTCTCCCCATAACCCTTAATCCCCTCTCTTATCAAAAACCCATCAACCCGCGTCTTAAAAATATTTAGCGAGGCAGCCTCCACCACTTCAACGGGCAGAGAATTCCAGAGATTCACCACCCTTTGGGTGAAGAAGTTCCTCCTCAACTCCATTCAGTTTCCTCTAGAATTCCCTAATTGTCTCCATTTCCACCACCCTTATAGGCAGCAAGTTTCAGGTTATTACCACTCGCTTCATGGAAGAGCTCTTCATAATCCCTCTGCGTCTCTCATCCCAAACCTTCAATCCATGTCCTCAATCCTTGAGCCATCAACCAACAGCTTTCCTTTGTCTCCCTTATCTAAACCGGTCAAGGTCCTGTGCACCTCGACCAAATCTCCCCTCAGTCTCCCTCGATCCGAGGAGAACAATCCCAAATTCTCCATCCCTAACCTTGGGGCTGAAATCCCTCATTCCTGAAACCATTCTGATAAATCCTTCCGAAAGCGTGGCTTCCAGAACTGGACACAATGGGTGGCGTTTTACAGCCTCGCCTGGCGAGACTGGAAATTCTGACCCGAGGTCAATGGGGATTGCCGTTGTCAGGCCCTCGCCCGTGTGGGGGAAGGTGGTAGATTTCCAGCCAATTTAAGAACAAAGAACATTCCAGCAGGCCCTTCGGCCCTCCAAGCCTGCACTGATTATGCTGCCCGACTGAGCTAAAACCCCCTACCCTTCCGGCAACCATATCTCTCATTCCCATCGACTATGATAATTTAGTCAATTTGTGGTCAGCACCTTTAACATTTCCAGCCAAAGACTGGCCTTAAGTTTAAGTAAGTTTCTTTATTAACGTCACAAGAAGGCTTACATTAACGCTGCAATGAAATTACTATGAAAGTCCCCGAGTCGCCACACTCCAACGCCTGTTTTGGGTACACTGAGGGAGAATTTAGCACGACCAATGCACCTAACCAGCTTGTCTTTCAGACTGTGAGAGGAAACCGGAGCACCCGGAGGAAACCCACGCAGTTACGGGGAGAACGTGCAAACTCCGCGCAGGCAGTGACCTAAGCCGGGAATCGAACATAGGTCCCCTGGCACTGTGAGGCAGCACTGCTATCCATTGCGCCACCATGCTGCCCCCAATTACTCTGTTTGTGGCCCACCCAGCACTTTGTAAAGGCTCAGCATAACTTTCCAACTTTGAAATGAATACCTTTCTTTATAAAACCCAAGGTCCCATATATTTTGCTAATTAACATTCCAGTGTCTATCACCCCCAAAAATCCACACACAAAGTCCATCTGTTCCTGTAGTCTCTTTAAAACCATGCCATGCAGTTTACATTGCCTTTCCCTATTCCTTCTGTCAAATTCCATCAGCTCACACATCTCTGTATTAAATTCCTTCTGCTTTGGCGCTTCAATGTGTTTATCCCACATGAACGCTTCAGCAGCCGGCTGCTGGTTGGAATTGGAAAGGGAGGGGTGTTGCTGCTTCTGGGTGTGCTTGCCAGAAGCCGCAGCAACAAGTAATAAATTGTCAACAAAAGTCCTCCTGATTCTGTCAAGTGAAGGCTATCTCCCTACTGAATGGCTGGCCACTCGGTTATAATGAGGTCAACCTTTATATGTGATCCGTGTCAGGCATCCCATAAGGAAGGTCCCCAAGTGCGTAATCAATACTGCTGAGATACTGTCGCTCTGGGGTAGCATCTGGGCATCATTCATCAAACATGGCCTGTCTTTTACTTAACTGTTTGAGGAGTGGAAGAGGGGCTCCAGATCGAAATGCAGAATGAATAGTGTGGACTTTCCACTACAGATCGCACTGTTCATTCACTCGTTGTCGCAGCGTCGTATGGTCTCCCCAATGTACCATACCTCGGGACATCCTTCCCTGTAACGTATCAACATTGGCCGAGTTGCAAGATTGTGTACCTGGTGGATGGTGGTCTCATGTGAGATGATGGCATCCGTGTCGATGATCCGGCACATCTTGCAGAGGATGTCCAAATTAAGATTCCCAATTATGAATTCCCACGTCCTGGATCTACGCGGTTGCCTGCGGAAAATCCGCATAGTCTATCCAATTTTATATCCCTGGCCTGGGAAAGGTGGAACACTGTAAGAAGTCTCACAACGCCAGGTTCAAGTCCAGGCTTATTTGGTAGCAAACACTGCTAGCTTTCAGAGCGCTGTTCCTTCGTCAGATAAGTGGGGGTTCAGTTCACAAACATGGTATATAAAGACACAAACTCAATTTACAGAATAAAGATTGGAATGCGAGTCTTTACATTTAGTCAAGTCTTAAAAGTACAGACAATGTGAGTGGAGATAGCGTTAAGCACAGGTTAAAGAGATGTGTACTGTCTCCAGACAGGACAGTTGGTGAGATTTTGCAAGTCCAGGCAAGTTGTGGGGGTTACAGACAGTGTGACATGAACCCAAGATCCCGGTTGAGGGCGTCCTCACGTGTGTGGAACTTGGCTAGCAGTCTCTGCTCAGCGATTCTGCGCTGTCGTGTGTCATGAAGGCCGCCTTGGAGAATGCTTACCCGAAGATCAGAGGCCAAATGCCCGTGACTGCTGAAGTGTTCGCCAACAAGAAGAGAACAGTCTTGCCTGGTGATTGTCGAGCGGTGTTCATTCATCCATTGTCGTAGTGTCTGCGTGGTCTCCCCAGTGTACCATGCTTCGGGACATCCTTTTCTGCAGCGTATCAGTTAGACAACGTTGGCCAAGTTGCAAGAGTATGTACCGTGTACCTGGTGGATGGTGTTCTCATGTGAGATGATGTCATCCATGTCGATGATCCGGCATGTCTTGCAGAGGTTGCTGTGGCAGGGTTGTGTGGTATTGTGGTCACTGTTGTCCTGAAGACTGGGTAGTTTGCTGCGGACAATGGTCTGTTTGAGGTTGTGCGGTTGTTTGAAGGCAAGAAGTGGGGGTGTGGGGATGGCCTTGGTGAGATGTTCGTCTTCGTCAATGACATGTTGAAGACTCCGGAGAAGATGTTGTAGCTTCTCCACTCCAGGGAAGTGCTGGACGACGAAGAATACGGTGTCCGCCGTGTCCCATGTTTGTCTTCTGAGGAGGTCGATGCGGTTTTTTACTGTGGCAGGTCGGAACTGTCGATCGATGAGTCGAGCACATCCTGTTCTTATGAGGGCATCTTTCAGCATCAGGAGGTGTCTGTTGTGATCCTCCTCATCTGAGCAGATCCTGTGTATACGGAGGGCTTGTCCATCGGGGATGGCTTCTTTAACATGTTTCGGGTGGAAGCTGGAGAAATGGAGCATTGTGAGGTTACCTGTGGGCTTGTGGTACAGTGAGGTGCTGAGGTGACCGTCCTTAATGAAGGTGCGTGTGTCCAAGAATGCAACCAATTCCAGAGAATAGTCCATGGTGAGTTTGATGGTGGGATGGAACTTTTGCTACCAAATAAACTGTTGGACTTTAATCTGGTGTTGTGAGACTTCTTATCCCAATCCAATGCCAGCGTCTCCTCATCTTATCATTCTAAGCAGCAGAGGTTGTGGGACATCCCAGGGATGTTGCTAGTAGGGGTTTTAGTGATAATAATGTTCTTGAATATGAAGGGGAAAAGGCTGGACCCTCGCTTGTTTGAGTTGGTCATTGCCTGTCACTTGTGTGGCAAGAACATTACTTCTCACTTATCCCTCTCACTGGGAAAAAAATACATTTCCCTCTGTTTCCTATGGTTCTTTTGCCAATTTCTTTAAACCGGTGTCCTCTGGTTCTCAACCAGAGTTTCCAAGTGTCAAGACCCTCCACAGTTTCCTTTGAAACTGAGTGGCCATTTCAGAGGGGCAGTTAAGAGTCAACCACTCATTGCTGTGGCTCTGGAGTCACACATAGGCCAGACCAGGTCAGGACAGCAGATTTCCTTCCCTAAAGGTGAACCAGATGGGTTTTTACCAACAATGGTTTCACAGTCGTTGGTAGTTTCTTAATCCCAGATCATTTTAATCAAATTCAAATTCCATCAATTGCCGTGACGGGATTCGAACCCGGGTCCCCAGAACATTAACTGAGTTTCCGGGTTGATAGTCTAATGATAATACCACTCGGGCATCACCTCCCCATGATCATATAAGGAGCATTCAGCTTCACGGATTCACTGACTAAGCATGTTACCAACTGAGTTATGGCTGGTACCCCTTCATGGTGACATTTATATCCCCTCTGCTTAAACCCCTTTGCCCTTTGTCTCTCCCTCAAGCTTGTTAACCTGATTGTTAAAGTTGAATAATTGGCACTGTGACTGAAGCTTGATTGAGTTAAGAATAACTTGCACGTTGAAGATATTAAAATACCTATAACACTTCACTGGGGCTTTCTTTTCAGGCTTGCTCAAGTTCTCAGTACATAAAATAAGCTTTGCCCAGAGAAAAAACAAGAGTCCATATATTTTGCTGACCCGTTTTAAAAATAAGTTTTGCACCACACCCTGAAAAATCCATTACGATCATGTCTATTTTCGACAGAAACTGCTGCCCTCTGTTGTGCTGTAATTTATGAAGAAGTCAAACTATGAATTATTAACCGCTGTTTTATATCTCGCTTGATGTTCTGGATTTGGTTACACGCAGTTGCAATTGAAGAGCTCTGCACAGGGCTCTTTGTGCAGTAGGGGTGTGAGTGAGGGGGAGGGGGAGGGGGCTGGAACAGGCAGAGGTGTGGGTCGCTGGAAAGAGTCAGCGAGGAGGTGGAGCAAATCAAACAACAGAGAGTAAATAAGAGGAAGCAGGTTTCAACCATCTGCAGGTTGCAGGTTAGAAGGCCCGGTAATGTGAGATGACAAGTTGGTCAGTTCTGGAAAGAGTTTGCTCAGTGTAGGCAGATGCCTGGCTGCTTCTAAACTGAGGCAAGCGCGCAGTCAAACACTTCACTCTGCCTTAACCTCAGGACGCACCCCAACCCCAACACTGACAATTTCAGTTCCCACACAAAACAGCATGTAGGAGCCCCATCGTTGTCTCTGCAGTAAGGCACAAGAATCATGGGTGAGAGTCTGCCGTCACGTGCCTACCGACTCAAGGACAGTTTCTTCCCTGCTGCTATCAGACCTTTGAATGGACTTATCCAGCACTAAGCTGATCTTTCTCTACACCCGAGCTATGACTACCACACTACATTCTGCACTCTCTCCTTTCCTTCTCTATGTATGGTGTGCACTCGGAGGAAACCCACACAGACATGGGGAGGACGTGCAGACTCCGCACAGACAGTGACCCAAGCTGGGAATTGAACCTGGATCCCCGACTCTGTGAGGTAGTAGTTCTAACCGCTGTGCCGCCCTGTCCCGGGAGCATCCTAGTAAATCTTTTCTGCACTCTTTCTAGTTTAATAATATCGTTTCTGTATTAGGGTGGCCAGAACTGCACGCAGTATTCCAAGTGTGGCCTTACCAATGTCTTGTACAACTTCAACAAGACATCCCAGCTCCTGTATTCAATGTTCTGGCCAATGAAACCAAGCATGCCGAATGCCTTCTTCACCACTCTGTCCACCTGTGAATCCACTTTCAAGGAGCTATGAACCTGCACTTGATGGGTGTACCTACATCACATGGACTCTTGCAGCTCAAGATGGTTGTTCACTGTGACCTTCTCAAGGGCAATTAGAGATGGGCAATAAATGCTGGCCTAGCCGGTATTAAAAATAATTGATATTCAAAATGATGCCTGGTTTTAACAGAATAAGTAAGGAAAAGGTTATCTTTTTCAGTGGCTGGTAACCGGAAAAGACAGAGGGGTAAATTCTCTGATCTCCCCCACTGTGGGAATCTTTGAGGGTGAGACAGATAATTTGACAGATCATTAAAAGTTTCCTTTGACCCCGGGTGGGAATTTCTGGTCTCTTGGGTGGGGAGAAGCTGGGAATGCCCCATCCAGAATTAAGATGAGAGACAAAAGAACTAACAGCATAAGAAAAAATGTTTTTACGCGATGAGTTGTTGTGATCTGAAGGGCATTGGCCGAAAGGGGAAAGGAAGTGGATTTAATTAGAGCTTTCAAACGAGAATTGGATAAATATATGAATGTGAAATGAAATACAGGGTTACTGGGTGAACGGGCATGGCAGTTGTGTCAATTAAATAATCTTAGCTAAAATATAGGTGCAAATCTTTGAATGAACTCTTTCCCCACTCTATCGGTCTATGAATTGAATGCATTTACAATGTTTGGAATATAGGATTCTGGAGATATCTCAAGACCCCATAGACCCTCTCCATACCAAATAATGCCACAGTGCCCACTTTAGACCATAAGATATAGGAGCAGAATTAGGCCATTCGGCCCATTGAGTCTGCGCAGTCATTCAATCATGGCTGATATGATTCTCATCCCCATTCATAGAACATAGAACATTACAGCGCAGAACAGGCCCTTCGGCCCACGATGTTGCGCCAACCAATTAAAAAAGCAATGACCCTCTAACCTAAACCAATCCCTTTCCATCCATAAACCTATCCACGGATCTCTTAAACGCCCCCAAACTAGGCGCATCTACAACTGCAGCAGGCAGGGCATTCCAATCCCTCACCACCCTCTGGGTAAAGAACCAACCACTGACATCCGTCCTATAACTACCACCCCTTAATTTAAAGCTATGCCCCCTCGTGCTAGCTTTCTCCATCCGAGGAAAAAGGCTATCACTGTCCACCCTATCTAAACCTCTAATCATCTTGTATTCTAATTCTCCTGCCTTCTCCCCGTAACCCTTGATCCCCTTACCGATCAAGAACCTATCTACCTCTGAGTTAAAGACAATCAGTGGTCTGGCCTCCACAGCAGTCTGTGGCAATGAGTTCCACAGATTCACCGCCCCGTGGTTGAAGAAATTCCTCCTCATCTCAGTTCTAAAGCAGCGTCCCTTCACTCTGAGGTTGTGCCCTCAAGTTCTATTCTGTCCCACTGGTGGAAACATCCTCTCTGTGTCCGCTCTACCCAGGCTTCTGTAAGTTTCAACGAGATTACTCCTCAACCTTCTAAACTCCAACAAGTGTAGATTCAGATGCCTCATACTACCCCTCAAATGACAAACCCTTTATTCCTCTGGACCCCCTCCAATAACGCTGGACACTTTGAAAATTTACACTCTATGTAGGCAAACGGAAAACTCCATCAGGTTGAAGAATTCTTGTTTTTTTACTGCCAGTATCCGTGGTGTCTCTGACATCCCATGTTTTTCTTTGTGGACACAAGTCACAGAATGTTCTGTGGCTTGACAATAAAGTAATTGCTTTCTCCAAACAGAGGATGATTGTGGAGTATTAAAAGCCAGTTCATTGTGGCTTTGGGAAGACTTGTGTCTTCCAAGTAAGAAGCCAGTCTTTACAATAGATTCAGAAACATTCTTGTGGGAATAAAGTTCATGAAATTCCTTCTGTTTGATATTTAATGTGTTGGATATGGGGTTTTATACACATGGTAAGTTAGTTAGTAAGTTTTATTTGTTAGTGTCACAAACAGCCTTACATTAACACTGCAGTGAAGTTACTGTGAAATCCCCTAGTTGCCACACTCTGGCGCCTCTTTGGGTACACTGCAGGAGAATTTAGCACGGCCAATGCACCTAGCCAGCATGTCTTTCGGACTGTGGGAGGAAACCGGAGCGCCTGGAGGAAACCCACGCAGACACGGGGAGAATGTGCAGTCTCTGCACAGACAGTGACCCAAGTGGGAATCGAACCCATGTCCCTGATGCTGTGAGGCAGCAGTGCTAACCAATGTACCACCTGTTTACAAAGCTCAAGTATGGACTTACGTAGGTTTCGGATCGGAGAAGTAACTGCTCCCCTCAGGAGCTCAGAATGTCTCTAAGTTTTCTCTTTGAACTTGTGTACTTAAGCAAGAAGTGTGACTGTGAGAGAGGGGTGAGTCTCTAGTTCCCATTCTCCACCTCACAACGCCCTTGTGACCTCAAGCTTGGTTAACTACTTGGTGTAGTTCACACCAATGCTCTGTACGCCTCAAAATGATCCCAAGACCCACCTTCCACTTAAATTCAAAATGCAGGCAAACTTGTATTGATACAGTGCTTCCTCCGGTCTATCTGATGGCCCACCTCCCCCCACATCTCCCGCCAAGGATTCCCGAGTGGCAAAGGATATGAACAATGGGGACCAGAAGATTCCGCAGCCAGCCAATCATGGGCCACCTACGCAAAATATGCCACAATGGGGCAGGATGGGGGGGTGAAAGTGCCTCCATTAGAATTCAATTTGCTCGTAGAAAGCTCCATAAACCGCAAACTACTAATGAGCAGATAATCTGTGATGAAGTTTGAGGAATAAGGAATATATGGGGGAACTCACCTGCCCTTCATCAAAAGAGTGCCCATCAGATCTTTTATAAGGCAGATGTGGCATTGGTTTGTCATCTGATGTTAACAGTGTTTGTCCCCAATCTCAACAAAACAAAACAGATTGTCACCAACTTCAGGAAGTGTAGAGGAGAACACGTCCCTGTCTACATCCATGGGGCTGAAATAGAAATGGTCGAGAGCTTCATGTTTTTGGATGTCCAGCTCACCAACAACCTGTCCTGGTTCCCACCCCCCCTCCATGCTAACACTATGGTTAAGAAAGCCCACTGATGCCTCTACTTTCTCAGAAGGCTAAGGAAATTTGGCACGTCAGCTACGACTCTCACCAACTTTTACAGATGCACCCAATAGAAGGCATTCTTTCTCATTGTATCACATCTTAGGATGGCACCAGGACTGCAAGAAACTACAAATGGTCGCAAACGAAGACCAGTCTTGCACTCAAATCAGCTTCTGTCTACACTTCCCACTGCCTCGGCAAAGCAGCCAGCATAATTAAGGACCCTATACACGCTGAACATTCTCTTTTCCACCTTCTTCCGTCGGGAAAAAGATACAAATGTCTGAGGACATGTATCAACTGACTCAAAGAACAGCTTATTTCCTGCTGCCATCAGACTTCTGAATGGACCTACCTTGCATTAAGTTGATCTTTCTCTACACCCTAGCTATGACTGTAACACTGCATTCTGTGTTATAGTCTCTCCTTTCCTTCTCTATGAACAATATGCTTTGTCTGTATAGCGCGCAAGAAACAATACCTCCCACTGTATACTAATACATGTGACAATAATAAATCAAATCAAATGATGGGGAGGGTGATAAATCCATTCTTAGGATGTGAGCGAGCTGGCAAAGCCAGTGCTCATAGCTCACGGTATATTGGACTTGAGAAGGTGGTGGTGAACCACCATCTTGAACCGCCATGGTTCATATGATGTGGATAGGCCTACACAGCAAGATCCAGGATTCTGACTTAGTGGAACATTTTTTTTTATATACATTCATTGCACATCGGCATCGCTGGCTGATTCGCATTTATTGCTCATCCACACTGCTGTGGCTCTGGAATGGCAGATTTCCTTCCCCAAAGGTCCTTAGTGAACCAGATGGGTTCTTCCGACAATTGATAATGGTTTCATGGTCATCAGTCGATTCTTAATTCCAGATTTTTTTTTCTTGAATTCAAATTCCACCATCTGCTGTCGGGATTCGAACCTGGGTCCCCAGAACATTAACTGAGTTTCTGGATTAATAGTCCAGCAATAATATCACTCGGCCATCGCCTCTCCCTAATGATCCCCCTAATGGCCCTTGGGTCATCTGCACTCGAAACATCAGCTCTTTTTCTCCTTACAGATGCTGCCAGACCTGCTGAGATTTTCCAGCATTTTCTCTTTTGGTTTCAGATTCCAGCATCCGCAGTAATTTGCTTTTATCTAATAATTTTTCCTTGCCCAGTCCTTCTGGGTGCTAGAGATTTTGGGTTTGGGAAGTGTGTAGTTATTAGTATAACAATTCTAGAAAGTCATTTCTGATAATGGAATCATTGAATTGTAGATAGCAGGAATAGGTTTCATGATGCAAGCATATTGCAAATAGAAATAACTTCTTTTCACATCTCACCAGGTGATCCAAAGATGCTTCATAAATCTTCCATGCACAATTAGTTATTTGGTTATACAGTCACTGACTCATTGTACTTGAAGGGAATTTAACTAATTATTCTGCTCCTAGCCTATCCTACAATTAAAACAAAAATTCTTTCATTTGATATGGATGTCACAGTAAGGATAGCATTTACGCTTTAAAGTTTATTTATCTGTATTGCACGTAGACTTACGTTAACACTGCAATGAAGTTATTGTGAATATCCCCTAGTTGCCACACTCCAGCACCTGTTCGGGTACACTGAGGGAGAATTTAGCATGGCCAATGTGCCAAACCAGCACGTCTTTCAGACTGTGGGAGGAAACCGGAGCACCCGGAGGAAACTCACGCTGACACGGGGAGAATGCGCAACTCTGCACAGTCAGTATCCCAAGCCTGGAATCGAACCCGGGTCCCGGACACTTTGAGAGAGCAGTTGCTAACCACGGTGTCTCCCATCCCTAATTGCTCTTGGGAAGGTGACAATGAGCCACTTTCTTGAACTGTTGCCGTCTGTTTTGGTCAACTGACTGGTTTCAGAAGCCATTTAAGAGTCAACAATGTGTGCCTGCAGCCACGTGTAGGCTGGACCAGGTTAGAGTGGCAAATGGGTTTTTACAATATTTGTTGACAGTTTAATAGTTACCATCACTGAGACTAGCCAGGGGGAGGTTTCCTCTCTTATTTTCATTGGGAGAGATGCCTGGGCACTATCCCCTGGCAATGCCAGGGTTGGAACTCATTTCCCCTGAGCATTTGCCTGGGCTCCTGTATTCCTAGCCCAGTGACATTACCACTGCACCGTCATCTCCCAGTAGTGCAAAGAGACCCAATACCAATTAGAATGGTTTGTGATAATGTTGTTTGATGGAAAAATGGGCACTCTATTAAATGTGCCATATAAATGCAAGTAGTTGTTGTTGTTGATGACAAACACATTGACATGTCTGGAGTAAGTACTTGGCTGGGTTAAGTCAAGGTACAAACCAGAGATGTTAAACGGATGATAACACCATGGGGTGAATATCTCCGTCCAAGCTGCCACAGGAATTGGAGCAGGTGAGGGGTGGACCATGGAAGAGTTTGTTGACTTTGGGGGGGACTTCCCATTTTTGGCGTGAGCAAGACTGGAAAATCCCACCCCACATCTTTGGTGTCTACCTTGGCTGGTGGAGGCACTGCGCTGGTACGTATCATCCGCACACCTTCCTCTGCTCAACAGTGTAGATTGGAATCGTAGCATTTGACTACACAGAGACCATCCATCCCACAGCGCCGGCGACAGTTCCTTGAATGGGTTTCCCTCCCTGCTTTCCAGTTCCTTTGAGACTTTTATTTTCAAAAGCAGGGGAAGGAAATGACCCAGTGGTATTATTGCTGGACTATTAATCTGAAAACTCAACTAATGTTCCAGGGACCCGGGTTCAAACCCCACCACAGCTGAATTGGAATTTGAATTCAATAAAAACTATCTGGAATTAAGAATCCACTAATAACCATGAAACCATTGTCAATTGTTGGAAAAACCCATCTGGTTTACTTTTTATTTGATTTATTATTGTCACATGTATTAACATAGGTGAAAAGTATTGTTTCTTGCACGCTATACAGACAAAGCATACCGTTCATAGAGAAGGAAATGAGAGAGTGCAGAATGTAGTGTTACAGTCATAGTTAGGGTGTAGAGAAAGATCAACTTAATGCAAGGTAAGTCCATTCAAATGTCAGCAGGGAAGAAGCTGATCTTGAGTCGGTTGGTCCATGACCTCAGACTTCTGTATCTTTTTCCCAAAGGAAGAAGGTGGAAGAGAGATTGTCCGGGATCCTTAATTATGCCGGCTGCTTTGCCGAAGCAGCAAGAAGTGTAGGCAGAGTCAATGGACGGGAGGCTGGTTTGCGTGATGGAGTGGTCTACATTCACGACCTTTTGTAGTTCCTTGCAGTCATGGGCAGAGCAGGAGCCCATACCAAGCAGTGATATCACCAGAAAGAGTGCTTTCTAATGTCCTTTAAGGAAGGAAATCTGCCATCCTTACCTGGTCTGGCCTACATGTGATTCTAGAGCCAATGTGGTCGACTCTCAACCGTCCTCTGGCAACTAGGGATGGGCAATAAATGTTGGCCAGCCAGCGATGCCCATGCCCAGTGAATGAATAAAAGAAGCAACAACAAAATTGTTCCATCTCCACCTCCACCTTGCCTTGTTTTTTTACATTTAATCATCCACTTCTACTTGTCCTGTGTCCCTACAGATAACTTGGGTTCTCAAACCACACATTCTGAAACCACAGTACCTCCTCGTTGGAAGCTCTTCACTTTAGCTTTCCAATTCTCGGTGAGGGCGGTTAGTCTGATAACTCTTTGCTGCTGTGGTTATCCACATCCCAAACAGTAACTCATCTGTTTCTCCTCCACAGATACTGTGAAGAGAGACTCAAGCACTTACTCTTCCCCACCACTGCAGCCACTTGCTGTGTTATGAACTCCACAAGCTGTCATTCTTGGAGAGGCTCAATGAATAAAGTTCATCTGGCTCCGAGCTTGTCAAGCTTCTGTCCTTGAGTGCCGGGAGGATGTTTTTCCTGGCTGGGCAATCTGGAATACGAAACACAATCTTAGAATGCAGGGGAGAGCATTTATGATGGAGATGAAGAAAAAGGCGAAAGAACCTGTGGAATTCTCCAACAATCTCTGGAATTCTCTGCCCATTGAAGCGGTGGAGGCTACCTCGCTAAATATATTTAAGTCATAGGTTTTTGACAGACAAGGGGATTAAGGGTTATGGGGAGAAAGCGGGAAAGTGGAACTGATCCACTTCAGATCAGCCATGATCTTATTGAATGGCGGGGCAGGCTCGAAGGGCTAGATGGCCTACTCCTGCTCCTATTTCTTATGTTCTTATGTAACAGTGAAAGCCATGGAGGACAAGTCGCAGAATGTATTCAGATAGATAATATTTTAGATTTTAATGGCATCAAGGAGTGTAGACAGAAAGTGGGAATTTATTAAGATAGCGGATCAGCCTACACAATGTGGTTATCCACATCCCAACCAGTGACTCATCTGTTTCTCCCTCCACAAATATTGTGAAGAGAGACTGCACAGCAGGCTCGAAGGGCTGAAATGGCCTACTTCTGCTCCTCGTGTCTATGTTTCTGTGTAAGTCACTGCAAGACCTCTGATCAATCTGTTGTCCAACAGGCTGGGGAACATTTATGGTATCATTCACAATGGAGTCATTTTGGGTGGCGCAGTGGTTAGCATTGCTGCCTCACACTACCGGGGACCCAGGTTCAATTCCCAGCTTGGGTCACTGTCTGTGCAGAGTTTGCACGTTCTCCCTGTGTCTGTGTGAGTTTCCCACGGATTCTCCAGTTTCCTCCCACAGTCCAAAGATATGCGAGTTAAGTTGATTAGCCATGCTAAGTTGCCTCTTAATGGGGGAGAAACAGATAAGTTACTGTTCGGGATGTGGATAACCACAACAGCAAAGAGTTATCCCCCTTAGTGGGGGATTAGCAGGGTGAATACATGGGGTTATGGGGATTGGGCCTGGGTGGGATTGTGGTCGGTGCAGGCTCGATGGGTGGAATGGCCTCGTTTCTTTGGAATTCGTGAATTTTGTGAATGGCATCCTGAGGTAGGTGGCTGGAGCACTCGCTTCAGGCAGGGGGGCTATCTGGGATCTGCATATCAGGAGTCCCACTCATAGAAAGGTTTGGCACACACAGGGTTAATCTGGGACTGAGTGTAATGCTACCCACATGATCCAGACCTGACCCAGGTCATGAAACCTTTTTCTTATTCATCGGGGGACATGGGCATTGCCAGCATTTATTGCCTATCCCTGGCTACCCGTAGAGGGCAGTTGGGAGTCAACCACATTGCTGTGGCTCTGGAGCCACATGTAGGCCAGACCAGATAAGGATGGCAGATTTCCTTCCCTGATGGACATTAGTGAATCAGGTGGACTTTTGCGACAATTGGTACGGGTTCCATGGTCATCAGTAGATTCTTAATTCCAGATATTTTTTATTGAATTCAAATTCCATCGTCTGCTGTGGCGGGATTCGAACCCAGGTCCCCAGCTGAGTTTCTGGATTAATAGTCTGGCAATAATACCACCAGGCCATCGTCCCCCCATAACTTAGCTCCTTGTCTATATCCTTTACTGTATGTGTGTAGATACAGATAGTTAATAAAGACCTGCTGTTAACAATCAGAAGACTAGAAAGATTTCCTCAAGGAATATGTTCTATAGCTCAGACCCTCCTAACACTACTACCATTTTTGGTACAGATGGGCTGAGTGTTTGCTGAACAAATTCCAAATTCCACTAGTTTGTATCAGGTAGTGGATGGAATACTTGGAATCTGTTGAAGAGACCTTTGGAGGCCTCAGTTATATATCTTGCATCTTGGATCTATGTAGAGATGACAGGTATTTTATTTATACAATGCTTTAAAATATCTACACAAGGCTTCAACTCTGGCTTCCAGCAACTTCTGCAGTGTGTTTACTTTTCTCCGAATCCACACCCAGACTTAACTAATCAGGCACAGTGAGCATCAATTGTAAACAGGCTCGCATAATCAAACACCGAACAATTGAACAAGAGATGTCCCATTATTTTTAAAAGGCTGGGAAGGGGAGGGTAGGGCAAGTGGGATTTACCCAGAGATTTCCTCTCTAATCCCTCCACTCCTGCCTTTTCACCCTCCATGCATCCAGCATGGGATCTGAATCAGATCCAGGGCTCTGCAGTTTGTAAACAACGCTCAGGGTATCACCCCAGTGAGAGGTGGTGAATGGTGGTCATGTATCCCATCCACCTCCCCTCCCCACTATGTCCATCCACTCCCTCCCTGGATATCAGAATTGATCCCATATCCATCCTTTTGGTGCAGACTCGATGGACAGAATGGCCTCTTTTTGCACTGTGGGGTCCTACGATTCGATTTGTGTATTCTCCCCTATCTCCAGTGCCATTAGACATGGGATTCTGCTGCTCTGTAACAGCAACCCGCATTAATGGAGCACTTTTAATGCGGTCACATGTCCCATCACACAAAGGAGCGTAATCAAACACAAACTGACATGAAGGTAAAGATGAGACTAATTAGGACAGGTTTGGTTAAAGATATATTTTAAGAAAGATCTTTAAACAAAGAGAAGGAGAGAAGTAGCGAGGTTGAGAGAGTGAATTCCAGAATTCTTTCAGTTCTTGTGCATCCCTGTCCTCTCCCGAGACCGTTTGATTGCAACAAGCCCCCAGTAGCAAACACATGCTTATCATTTATTGTGTTTATTTTAGCAGAATCATTCGGTTGAGTTTATTTCTCCTTCAAGCCAGGCTATCGAAAACTGTGCAAGGATGCGTTAGACCGCGAGAATTAACATCACAAAATAAATACCTGACAAATATCCTCAGGAAACAAACACCATTCGACTCCTCCTGGGAGGTGTCAGCACAGGTTATTTCTGGAAGTGAGTTCGGCATGTGCAGGAATAATTGTGATAAACCTTTCAGCGCTGGTGGATATTAGACCCCTGCCGTGACATTTGGGTGGCATGGTAGCACAGTGGTTAGCACTGCTGCTTCACAGCTCCAGCGTCCTGGGTTCGATTCCCGATTCGTGTTACTGTCTGAGTGGAGTTTGCACATTCTCCTCGTGTCTGCGTGGGTTTCCTCCGGGTGCTCCGGTTTCCTCCCACAGTCCAAAGATGTGCGGGTTAGGTTGATTGGCCATGCTAAGAAATTGCCCCTTAGTGTCCAGGGATGCGTAGGTTAGAGGGGATTAGTGGGTATAATATGTAGGGATATGGGTGGGATTGTGTTCGGTGCAGACTCGATGGGCTGAAGGGCCTCTTTCTGCACTGTAGGCTTCTATGATTCTACGATTACCTCATTTCAAAGACTGCATATTAAACTCTGAAGCGATTTGCCTGAAATGCTGCCTCAGTAAGGGGCACCAGAATGCCACAGACCAATCTCATACTTGCGAAAGGTTGCACAATGACCTGAGCCCCGGGAATAAGTGGGAGCAAACTAGCAAGAGACAAAGAAACAAACCCACATGTAAAAAAGAGATCAAACAGAAATAAACACTGGATAAAAACAAATTATTGCAGATGCTGGAATCCGAAATCAAAAGAGAAAATACTGGAAAATCCCAGTAGAGAAAAGAGCTGGCGTTTCGAGTCCAGGTGACCTTACAGATGCTGCCAGACCTGCTGAGATTTTCCAGCATTTTCTCTTTAGGTTAACAGAGGTAGATGTGGGCCCCTCACTGGAAGTGACAGGAGAGATTTTATGGGAGAATAAGGGTTTGTGTCTGTCTTCAATGTCAAAGACACCAATTGCATTCCGGAAAAGTTTTTAGAGTTTATTTATTAGTATCACAAGTAGGCTGACATTAACGCTGCAATGAAGTTACTGGGAAAATCCCCTAGTTGCCACACTCTGGTGCCTGCTAGGTACACTGAGGAAGAAATTGACATGGTCAATACATCTAAACAGCATGTCTTTCAGACTGTGGGAGGAAACTGGAGCACCCGGAGAAAACCCACGCAGACACGGGGAGAGTGTGCAGACTCCGCACAGGTGGTGACCCCTCAAGCCGGGAATTGAATCTGCATCCCTGGTGCTGTGAGGCAGCAGTGAAAACCACTGTGCTGCCACCAGGAAATAACGATGAGCCATGGGATTAGTGGGAATGAGGAATTTGAGGTAATCCCAGAAATAGTACTGACGAAATTAGTGGGATTAAAAGCTAACAAGTCCCCCAGATCTAATAATACACGTCCTAAGAGTTCCACAGGATCTGCAGCGAGGGCGGGTGTGTTGGTGATGATCTTCCAGAGTTCTTGAGTTGTTAGAATGGTCACCATGAATTAGAGGGTAGTAAATGCCCTGTCAGTGAAGGAATGAGTGAGAAACCTGGGAATTTTAAGACTTGTTAAGCTGATTGCAGTGGTAAGGAAATGTTAGAAGTTATTATTAGGGGTAACAAAGAACAAAGAAAATTACAGCACAGGGAAAGGCCCTTTGGCCCATCCAAACCTGCACCGAGCATGCTGCCCAATTGACCTAAAATCCCCTACCCCTCTGGGGACCATATCCCTCCACTCCCATCCTACTCATGTATTTAACAGGGCATGTAGGAATAATTGTACGGCTGGGCAATGTAAGCTCAAATTTATGAAAGGGAAGTAGTGTTTGACAAATCTGTTAGAGTTCTTTTGAGGATATAATTGGAGGGTAGATAAACTCGGCGGCACAACTTTAATTGTAGGAGATATAGGAGGGATGTGCGAGGTAGATTCTTTACTCAGAGAGTGGTTGGGGTGTGGAATGCACTGCCAGCTGTGATAGTGGAGTCGGACACTTTAGGAACTTTCAAGCGGTTATTGGATAGGCGCACACCAGAATGATAGGGAGTGGGGATAGCTTGATCTTGGGTTTGGACATAGCTCGGCACAACATCGAGTGCTGAAGGGCCTGTACTGTGCTGTACTGTTCTATGTTTTATAAAGAGGTGCACCAGTAGATGTAGTGTATTTGGATTTTTATGAAAAACTCAATAAGGTGCCCCACAAGAAGTTAGGATTCATAATGAGCATTCATAATTAGGAAGAAAGAATCAGTTGATCACAACTTGAATATTGCTGATGTAGGGATATGTTGGTGAAGCTTTCCATTCTTTTTAATCTTTCATGAGATGTGGGTGTTACTGGGTAGGTCAGCACTTATTACTCATCACTGATTGCGCCTTGTGAAGGTATTAGTGAGATGCCTTGTTAAATCGCTGCAGTGAGTGTGGTGTAGTTACACCCACAGTGCTGTTAGGGGAGGGAGTTCCGGGATTTTGACCCAGCGACACTGAAGCAATGGCGATATATTTCCAAGTCAAGTGGGTGCCTTAGAGGGAAACCTTCAAACTATAGAATCCTTACATTGCAGAAGGAAACTACTTGGTTCATCAAATCTGCACTGACTCTCTAAAAGAACATCCCACCCATCCCCGTAAACCCGTGCAGTTACCCTGCTAATTCCCCACACCTACGCATCTTCGGACACGAAGGGGCAATTTAGCATGACCAATCCGTCTAATCTGCACATCCTTGGAGTGTGGGAGGAAACCGGAGCACCCGGAGGAAATCCACGCAGGCACGGGGAGAATGTGCAAACTCCTCACAGACAGTGACCCGAGGCCGGAATTGAACCTGGGCCCCTGACACTGTGAGGCAGCAGTGCTAGCCACTGTGCCACCTTAAACTGCCCTTAAACATCCAGGTGGTGGTGTTCCCATGTGTCCGCTGCCCTTGTCCTTTTAGATGGTGGCAGTCAGGTGTTTAGAAAGTTGTGCAGATTTCTTGTACTTATCACGATTGTACCTTTTTTTGGATTATTAGGAGTTTGGGACCCCCTCATTCCCCTTTGACTTGTAGATAGATTATCAGAGCTCTTTCTGGCAAACTCTTGACCAATCAGCGTCCTTTTCTCCTGTATTATATATTTTTGTATTTGTTTTAAATCTGCTATTTATCCTGATGAGTGCACAATGAAAAACTTCAACAAGCTGTCCTCCCTGTCAGCAACATGAAACAATGCTTTACATCCATAATAAATGGGGTGATTCTTAGCCTAATGAGATTATGTGCTGTTGTTCCAGATGGTCACGATAGATCCTGGGCCAATGATCCTTTCTCAAAGAACATTATCAAAAGTACGCCAACCAGGCATCCCTTCCTTTGCCACTCATGGGGTTTGCTGTGCATGAACAGCCACTGGTCACCCAGGCAGTAATTCACTGGCGCGGAGCGGGGTAAAGCTAATTCTAAGCAGTGGGATAAAAGGCCACAGAGGAAGAGGATAAAAAGCTTTGAGTTATAACACTGCGTGTCAATGCTGATAGAGACAATGAGTAGTCCATACCTCAGTAACTCTGGATTCCAGGCACTGGGCAAACTCTTGAAGTTTTGTGTCACAGAGGGCTGTTATGTAAGGCCTGGAATGGAGATCAAATATAGCAGATGGAGCCAGAAGTCGAGTTTTTAAAAAGCAATATAAATGTACCAAAGCTTAGAATGTTGACAATCAACCAAAAACCTTTCCTCAATGTGCTTTGCAATAAACCAGATTTTCAAAGGCCCAACTTGAACTGGAGTTTTTAAGTACATGTACATACTCCGTGCAGACATCAAAGGAGAGGCATCTTAGCTATTTTGTGGGTTTGATTTAAAATAGTCTATCCCTGTGAGTCTGATAGGGCAATTGTGCTCCACACACCCTGCCCTCTTATTTCCCAGCAATGGGGGGAAAAGATATTAGACAGGCATGCAATGTTTGTGTAGAATTAGCAACAGGCGTTCCGCCAAATGGAGGGGCCTTTCAATTGGCTCACAGACCTTTTGCTGGGAGCACAATTCTTTGCAAATCCCGAGCTCCTGAATGTGGCTGAATTTTATAATCGACATTTTCAAGTGGGTGGATTCTCAGAGTTCCTTCAGGCAAATTGTTAACTTTTAGCAAATTCTTTGATTTGATTTGATTTATTATTGTCACGTGTATTGTGCAACGTATTGTTTCTTGCGTGCTGTAAGACACAGCATACCGTTCATAGAGAAGGAAAGGAGAGAGTGCAGAATGCAGCGTTACAGTCATAGCTAGGGCGATCGACAAAAGTGCTACGGAGGCCAAAGGTCGCGGGTTCAGAGTGAGATTAAAAAAAAAGGCCAGGTGCAGCTTTTAAAGCACAGTGGTTAACACTGCTGCCTCACAGTGCCAGGGACCCAGGTTCAATTCCAGTCTCGAATAACTCTCTGTGTGGAGTTTGCATGTTCTTCTCGTGTCTGCGTGGGTTGCCTCCGGGTGCTCCGGTTTCCACACTCCAAAGATGTGCAAGTTAGGTGGATTGGCCATGCTAAATTGACCCTTAGTGTCCCAAGATATATACAGATTAGGGGGATTAGCGGAGTAAAATAGTTAGTGTCACTGGAATAGTGTCGGGGTAAGAGTCAAATGGTCTCCATCAGCACTGTAGGGATTCTATGAAGTCATAAAGAATTTACTTTTATACATCACTCTTCATAAATCTCCAAGTGTGTCACAGCGATGAAATACCCCTTGCAGTATAATCGCTGTTGTCATACAAGGGCACAATAAATAAGAGCAGAAATAGACCCCTTGAAGTGAAGGGCACAAAGTTCGCAAACTGCGTTCAAGAGAATTACCTTAGCCAGCACATAATAAGCCCAACGAGAAGGGGCACAATTCTAGATTTAGTCTCAGGGAATGAAGCTGGACAGGTGGGTGGAGTAGCAGTGGGGAGCATTTTGGAGATAGTGATCAAAATATAGTCAGATTTAACATCATTATGGAAAAGGACAAAGATGGAACATTCTAAACTGGAGAAGACAAATGTTACAAAGCTGAGAAGCAAGCTGGCGAGACTGGGCTGGATACAGCTATTGGAAAACAAAACTGTGTGACAACAGTGGGAGACTTTCAAAAGCAACATTTTATGGGCCCTATGTAGACTAATTCCACAAAGAAACAGGGGGGTACTGCCAAATCCAGAGCCCCTTGGTTATCCAGAAGCAAACAGGCCAAGATATAGCAGAAAAGGGAAGCTTATAATAGTCACAAAGACTTAATGCGATAGCTTAGGAATATAGGAATGTGAGGTGAATTAAAAATGAAAATTAAGAAAGCAAAGAGAAGATACATAAATATTGGTAGTTAAAAATCAAAGAAATCCTAAAATATTAGTGCTTTAAGAGCAGGAGAATAACTAAGTAAAAGGTAGGGCCTATCAGAGATACACATGTTAACTTGTTGATAAAAGATGTGGGCAGGATTCACAATAAGTACCTGGTCTGGTCTCTGTCTTTACTAGGAAGGGGGATGGTGTAAACATTCTAGTTAAAGAAGAGGAGTGTGAAATATTAGATATTCCAGTAAAGGCGGGTGGCACTTGAATCCCAGGGTGACCAATATCTTGGCGGGAAGATTGGCTAGGGCCACTGGGGGAGCTTTAAACTAGAAAGGTTGGGGGGAGGGAATAGAGATGAGGAGACTGAGAGCGAGGAGGTTAGCTCCCAGGTAGAGAAGGACTGTAGGCAGTATGAGAGGGAGGTTAGACGGTTGTGGAGAAGGGAAGTGCCCAGACCGAGGGTCTGAGGTGTGTCTATTTTAACGCCAGGAGTGTAGTGAACAAAGTAGATGAGCTTAGGGCGTGGATTGCTGCTTGGGAATGTGATGTGGGGGCCATTACAGAGACTTGGATGTCTCAGGGACAGGACTGGGTACTTCAGGTGCCGGGATTCAGATGCTTCAGGAAGGACAGGGAGGGGGGCAAAAGAGGTGGCAATGATCTGGGAGGTTGTACTACAGGTTTGCGGCAGACTGAAAAGATTGAGTACGTGGATATTAAGAAAGAGGATGTGTTGGAACTTTTAAATTCTATCAAGATAGATAAGTCACTGGGACCAGATGGGATGTACCCCAAGTTATTGTGGGAGGTGAAGGAAATGATTGCAGAGCCCCTGGCGATGATCTTTGCATCGTCGATGGAGACAGGAGAGGTTCCGGAGGATTGGAGGATTGCGGATGTGGTCCCTATTTTCAAGAAAGGGAACAGGGATAGCTCGGGAAATTACCAACCGGTGAGTCTGACCTCAGTGGTTGGTAAGTTGATGGAGAGGATTCTGAGGGACAAGATTTACGAGCATTTAGAGAAATTTAGAATGATCAGGAATAGTCAGCACGGCTTTGTCAAGGGCAGGTCGTGCCTTACAAGCCTAGTTGAGTTCTTTGAAAATGTGACTGAACACATTGACGAAGGAAGAGCGGTAGACGTGGTTTACATGGACTTCAGCAAGACGTTTGATAAGGTCCCCCATGCAAGACTTCTTGAGAAGGTGAGAGGGCATGGGATCCCGGGGGCTTTGGCCTTGTGGATCCAGAACTGGCTTGCCTGCAGAAGGCAGAGAGTGGTTGTGGATGGGTCTTTTTCTGCATGGAGGTCGGTCACCAGTGGAGTGCCCCAGGGATCTGTTCTAGGACCCTTGCTGTTTGTCATTTTCATAAATGACCTGGATGAGGAAGTGGAGGGATGGGTAAGTAAGTTCGCTGACGATACGAAGGTTGGTGGTGTTGTGGATAGTCTGGAGGGATGTCAGAAGTTGCAGTGTGATATAGATAGGATGCAAGACTGGGCGGAGAAGTGGCAGATGGACTTCAATGTGGATAAATGTGTAGTGGTCCATGTTGGCAGGACCAATGGGATGAAGGAATACAATATCAAGGGTAGGAGTCTTAGCTGGGTTGAAGAGCAGAAGGATCTTGGGATCCGGGTCCATAGGACTCATAAATCGGCCTCGCAGGTGGAGGTAAACTGCGACAGATGAAGATATGGGAAGAGAGGGGAGAAGGGATGGGAGGGTGTTAATAAAGTAATAAAGTAATCAACCCAACTTTTGTCTTAGTGTTTTCTTATAAGTGAAGATGTATCACAGAGACATAGAACATAAACTCTAATTTACACTAGGGGCAAAATTTGTCTTTGCCAGAAGTGCGAAGTGGGCAGCTGAGTTTTCATTTCTGTATCAACTCTCCATTGATGAAGAAACCACAAGTGACACATCGAACGAAAGTGACGGTGAGGCTCGTAAACAAGTTTCCAAAAAAGAGTGTGAGTCATTATTGTGTGGACTGCAGTGAGGGTGTGGAGATGACAGTATTGATGCCAGGATGTGTAGACTGCAGTGAGATCAGCTATAAACTCACCAGGAGGCTGTTTCAGATTGCTGCCAAGTCAGCTTCATCCCATTATCACATCCCTCAGCGCGATTCCTCACACAGTGAATCAGATGAAGTCCAATGGCTGTTACACACAACAGAATACCACAGGAACTGTTGTGTTTTTTCTTGCGGTGCTATTTAGCAACAGAAGAGGAGGAGGCCATTCCGCCCCCCACCCCACCCCACCCCGACCATGCTCTGCTAGTTGGATTGTGGCTGATCTTAACCTCGACCCCATTTCACTGTTGTCATTTTTGAGATTGCCATCCTTGTTTTCGAACCTTTCCTTGGCCTCACCCTTCCCTGCCTCTGTAATCTCTTCCAGCTTTACAACTGCAGCTCACACATCCCAAATTTAATTTTGCTCCACAGTTAATGGCCATATCCCATTATATACCCTGTTCCTTTTCCCTATTGCCCATTATATACCCGCTTATATACCCACCCATTTTCTGTGTGCCCATTAGATGCTAAATATATTTAAATATATTTAAGATGCGGGTTGATGGGTTTTTGATAGGCAAGGGAATTAAGGGTTATGGGGAGAAGGCGGGAATGTGGAACTGAGCCACGGCAGATCAGCCATGATCTTATTGAATGGCAGGGCAGGCTCGAAGGGCTAGATGGCCTACTCCTGCTCCTATTTCTTATGTTCTTATGTTTCTTATGCCCCATCTACTGTATGTCTGCCATTTTAGACATTCTGCTCATAATATGCCCCACCAGTTACCCACCCTGCATGTGATACGCTCCATGCATTTTTTATCCTGCCTTCACCTAATGTACAGCCTGCCCAATTAAAGTTTATTTATTAGTGTCACAAGTAGGCTTACATTAACACTGCAGTGAAGTTTATGTGAAAATCCCCCAGTCACCACAGTCCGGCACCTGTTTGGGTACACTGAGGGAGAGTTTAGTGCGGGCGAGGCACCTAACCAGCACAACTGTTTTCAATTATCCCGATCATCCTTTCAGACTGTGGGAAGAAACTGGAGCACCCGGAGGAAACCCACACAGACATGGGGAGAATGTGTAGACTCCACACAGTGACCCGGGCTGGGAATCGAACCCGGCTCCTTGGCGCTGTGAAGCAGCAGCCCTAACCACTGCCGCCCCTTCACAATTAGCCCCTTCATTGACCAATCGATGGCTGACCAGTCTGCTATAGTCCTCCTTCTTTGCACCATTGAGAGTTAACCCCAACTCTCAACTGCTCAAAAGCAATATTTCTTGAGGTTTACAATGCTTTAGTAACCAATCATAATCTTACTGTTTCCCTTTCATGATCCACGTACTGAATCTAGCAAAACCCAGTTCATTGTAAATTCTCAGTAATAATGAGCTGGTTTCAATTATCCTGGTCATTATTGACAAATACAAAGGAGATAAAAAGCATGTAAAGATTCCTGGCACTCTAACCATTAGAGAGTAATGAATGGCAGATGGGTCTAATGTTAATGGAAATGTTAGAATGTTGAAAATGAAAACGTCTAATATTGATATGCGATGAAAGGGTGTACTTTAACCAAACTCCAGAAAGAAAAGTATTTGGGCGTGTTTGTTTGTCATTGTCTCAACAGGTTCAGTCAATATGAAATTGCCACCAAAGCTGAGATACCTCTAAAAAGTATTTGATTATAAGTCAACCATGCTTCAACCAGAAGGACAAGGTGGTTTTGGAGGTTTACGAAGGTGTTGCCTGGTATGGAGGGTATTAGACACAAGGAGAGATTGGATAAACTGGGATTGTTTTCCCAGATGGAGGCAGAGGAGTGACCGGATAGAAGTTTATAAAATTATGAAGGGCATAGATAGGGTGAACATGGAGAAGGAAAGGAGAGAGTGCAGGATGTAATGTTACAGTCATAGCTAGGGTGTAGAGAAAGGCCAACTTAATGCAAGGTAGGTCTATTCAAAAGTCTGACAGCAGCAGAGAAGAAGCAGTTCTGAGTCGGTTAGTACGTGACCTCAGACTTTTATATCTTTTTCCCACAGAAGAAGGTGGAAGAGAGAATGCCCGGGTGCGTGGGGTCCTTAATTATGCTGGCTGCTTTTCCGAGGCAGCTGGAAGTTTAGACAGAGCCAATGGATGGGAGGCTAGTTTGAGTGATGGACTGGGCTTCGATCACCACCTTTTGTTGTTTCTTGTGGTCTGGGACAGAGCAGGAATTTCTTCTCTCAGAGGGTTGGGAGTTTTTGAAGCTCCTTGCCACAGAGAGCTGTGGGGACAGAGTTCTTGTGTATATTTAAGGCTGAGATGGATAGGTTTTTGATCAATAAGGGAATCAAAGGTTATGGGGAAAGGGCAGGAAAGTGGATGTATGGAATGTCAGATCAGTCATAATCCTATTGAATGATGGGGCAGGCTCAAGGAGCTGAACAGCCTACACCTGTTCCTATTTCTTATGGTCTGGCAGTTGTTGTGTGAAGAAGGGGGGGTGTTGGGGCTGATAGAGAAATAATGTCACAGAAGATCCCACTGAACATTGGATGGGGAAGAGAAGGAAAGATATGTTTGGTGGTGGCTTCACACTGGAAGGGACTGAATGGAGCTGCAAGGTGAGGGCAAGGAGAATCTTATTGTGCTCCTGGAGGGAGAGGAAGGGGCGATCGCAGACATGTGGGAAATGGGACGGACAGGCTAAGAATCCTGTCGAACCCGGTGGTGTCTTTAATTCAAGTCACTTGAGAAATCTGCACTGTAACATTTAGATAGAAGGAGAGAAGAAAGGTTTGCATTTCAGTTGTGCCTTTCGCAGCCTTTGGATATGCCAATGGTATTTTGGAAGTGCAGTTGTAATGCGGACAGAGATGTGGCCAGTTTGTGCACAGCAAGATCTCACAAACAGCAATCAGATAATGATTAGATCATGGGATGAAAGAATTAGTGTTAACAATGCCACTGGCAATGCTTCATCTAGAAGCATTCAATGCTTTATCTAGAAGATTGTAATCGAGTCTCAAGATTATCTGCCGGTGCCTCTGGAGAGGGAACTAAAGAATAATGGGCCTTCAGCTCCAGAACACTAACAGAGACAATTCTTTGCAATCTTGTGATTGCCCTTGCTACAAAGATTGGGCAGGTCCTTGCTGATCATAAGGTTTTGTCCTCTAATCAAGGATGGCGATTGGTAATTATAACTGTGAATACAACAGAGGCTCACAGCGACTCAGGGGGAATCAATGCTGAGCCTTGCAGTGAAAATCCAGTAACTCCAGGCAAGGGCACGATGTGTTTTTCTTTTGTGTGCAAGAACAGCTAAACCCTTCCCCATCCACATGTGCTTGTGATAATAAGCTCCTTTGCATTTCAACATCTGTGTCCAAAATTGTCTTTTGAACTTGTCTGGAGGGTACGGAAATGGGGTGTGAAGGCTGGCGAGAAGCGAGGCAGTCAGGGTTGAGTTGCGCCAGACATTAAAATTGAAACGTGAGAGATCAGCTCCCCCACAGGTTACAGTTTTCCGAGCTTGGCACAGATTGTGTCAGCAAGAGGTCAGAATCACCCTGCAGCAATGACATAAGTGAGTGTGATATTCAATTTGACCTTACGCAGAACTTGCTGCGGTATTCAAATCTCTCAGACAAACCAAAACTCTGAATGGTTTTCCATAGAAAGCACTACTCCTAATGATGCCAATTCCACACAATAATATTGAGATTTGTGCTGTGTATTTTAATGGCACAGAAACAAGCCATTCAGCCCAACAGATCCATGCCGGTAAACGCAAAATACTATGGATGCTGGAACTTGAAACAAAAGCAAAGAAATGCTGGAAAATCTCAGCAGGTCTGACAGCATCTGTGTAGAGAGAGTAGAGCCAGCATTTCAAGTTCTGGGACATTTATTTGGAAGATCCATGCTGGTAAATGCAAAATATTGTGAGTGAGATAGAATCTCATGTGGAAAAACGTGAGGTTATCCAATTTAGTGGGAGGAACAGATATGCAGTGTATTTCTTAAATAGTCAGAGAACAGAAAGTGTAGGTGGAAGTGTAGAGTGTCCTGATCAATAAGTCACTGAGCGTTAAGATGCAGGGCGGCACGGTAGCACAGTGGGTTAGCACTGTTGCTTCACAGCTCCAAGGTCCTGGGTTTGATCCCCGGCTCAGGTCACTGTCTGTGTGGAGTTTGCATGTTCTCCTTGTGTCTGCATGGGTTTCCTCCGGGTACTCCAGTTTCCTCCCACAGTCCAAAGATGTGCAGGTTAGGTTGATTGGCCATGCTAAGAAATTGTCCCTTAGCATCCAGGGATGCGTAGGTTAGAGGGATTAGTGGGTATAATATGTAGGGATATGGGGGTAGGGCCTGGGTGGGATTGTGTTCGGTGCAGACACGATGGGCCGAAGGGCCTCTTTCTGCACTGTAGGGTTCTATGAGGTGCAGTGAGCAAATGGGAAGATCAGTGATTTGTTAGCTTTTATCGCAAGAGGATGTGCATAAGATAATAGCAAAGTTTTGCTTCAGTGGTGTGGAACCTTGTTTACGCCTGGAGTACTGGGTTTAGCATTGGTCCTCCTGCCTTAGGAAGGATATTATTGCCATAGAGGGAGTGCAGCAAAGATTCACCGGGTTTGTTCTCAGCGTGGTGGGACTGTCCTATGAAGAGAGATTGGGGAAATTGGGCCAGTATTGTCCAGCCTTTCAAAGAATAGGAGGTGATCTCATTGAAACCTACAAAATACTGAAAGCAATTGACAGGGTCGATGCAGGTAAGAGTAGTTGTGGAGTCTAGAACCAAGAAACACAATTTCAAAATAAGAGGGAAGCCACTTTAGACCAAAATGATTTTTTTTTCAGTCAGATGTTTGTGAACATTTGGATTTTTCTACTCCAGGGGGCTGTGGAAGCTCAGTCACTGAGTGTGTTTAAAATAGGGATGAACAGATTTCTAAATACCACTGACGTAGAGGGATATGGGGATAATATGGGAAAAAGGTATTGAAGTGTCCAATCAATCATGACCGCAATGAATGGTGCAGCAGACTTGATGGGCTGAATGGCCTACTCTGGCTCCTATTTTACAGCAAGCAATGATGGCTGTCATGGTCACCATTTATATTCCAGATTTTATTAAATATAAATTCCACCTGTGACCTCCTGGTGGGATTTGCCCCAAGCACATTAAATCGGGCCTCTGCATTATTGGGCCAATGGCATTCTCATTACACCACATTGTCAAGTCTCTTCAGAATGTCCCTGTATTGTAATGAGCTCACCTCGTTCTTCTAAAGTGAGTGGAACATGGGCCCAGTCAATTGAATGTCTCTGCATTGGACCATATCTCGCCAGCATTTCTTCAGCAGGTTTGCACTTTGGTAGGAATAATGGTAGGAAGGACTATTACTTATGGGGCGAAAAACTGCAGCAGGCGACGGTGCAGAGGGACCTCGGGGTCCTTGTGCGTGAGTCGCAAAAACCCAGCCTGCAGGTGCAGCAGGTGGTCAAGAAGGCGAATGGGATGCTGGCCTTCATAGCGAGGGGGATTGAATATAAAAGTAGGGAGGTCTTGCTGCAGCTGTATAGGGTATTGGTGAGGCTGCAGCTGGAGTACTGTGTGCAGTTTTGGGCGCCGTACTTACGCAAGGATATTTTGGCCTTGGAGGGAGTGCAGAGGAGGTTTACTAGGCTGATACCGGAGTTGAGGGGGTTGAGCTATGAGGAGAGGCTGAATAAACTAGGCTTGTACTCGTTACAGTTTAGAAGAATGAGGGGAGATGTCACTGAGACGTATAAGATGATGAATGGGATGGATAGGATAGAGGTGGAGAGGCTCTTCCTGCTCAGAAAGGATAGTAGGACTAGGGGGCACAGCCTCAAGATAAAGGGGGGGCGATTTAGAACGGAGTTGAGGAGGAACTTCTTCACTCAAAGGGTGGTGAATCTCTGGAATTCTCTGCCCGTTGAAGTGGTGGAGGCTGCCTCGCTAAATATTTTTAAGACGCGGGTTGATGGGTTTTTGATAAGAGAGGGGATTAAGGGTTATGGGGAGAGGGCGGGAATGTGGAACTGAGACACGACAGATCAGCCATGATCTTATTGAATGGCGGGGCAGGCTCGAAGGGCTGGATGGCCTACTCCTGCTCCTATTTCTTATGTTCTTATGTTCACACAATGGCATGTTAATCACCATTGTCTATCTGAAAGTGAAACTATCAGAAGCTGCCATTACTATTGTCAACAACCTAAACCAGATCTAGGGAGATAACTGCACTGAAAGCTCTATTTAAATGTAAGTTGTTTTCCATAGAATCATACAGTGAAGATGGAGGCCATCCGGCCCATTGAAACTGCACCGACCACAATCCCACCCAGACCCTATCCCCATAACCCCTTGCCCGAGCTAGTCCCCCTGATACTAAGGGGCAATTTTAGCATGGCCAACCTACCTAACCTGCCCATCTTTGGGCTGCGGGAGGAAACCGGAGCACCCGGAAGAAACCCACGCAGACACGAGGAGAACATGCAAACTCCACACAGACAGTGGCCCGAGCCTGGAATCGAATCCGGGGGTCCCTAGCGCTGTGAGGCAGCAGTGCTAGTCATTGTGCCACTGTTGTTATGACATTGTTGCAAATGAAGCATTCGACAACAAGCTTGAAAGTTGCGACGTGGGAAAGTGTGGCATTTGCAAACTCAGCCTACAATCCCCTCTCTTACACGAGCTCTCAATCGCTCTTGATTCCTGTTAAGTAAATCATATTTATAAATCACCTGCCCAGATATTTTTGAATCCAGATGTGCTTGATTATTATATCAGATCGACCTTGCTTAGCTGTCTGTTTACTCAATGTTTCTTGACACACGTGCCAAGTTCTAAGAGATGGAATATGTGGTTGAATTATGACCAATATATTGACACTTATATGAAATGGCAGCACTCAGAGACTGATAGTGGACTCCTTCAGCCAGGATACTTCACCTTGGGTTAATTCCCAGTGAAAATCGCTACACCATGTGTGTGGGAGGCTAAGATGTAAAGATCACAGGCGCACATGTTATTTCTATGAAGCCTGAAGCAGCAGTTGATTTTAAATCAGATTAATGGAATGTCTGTTACCTTTTGTCTTCAAGGGACTATCTAAGTGCCTACAGACCAGGCATTCAGGTTAAATTACAAAGGCTCCCCTTTTTTTAATGAAACCTTGAAGTGCTCACCTGGATTTCCCTGTTGTGTTTTTATGAACTAAAATAGATCTAAGGAAACCTGTTGCCTTCAATTCCTTCACCATATGAAAACTCCAGGATCCTTCCTATTTCGCCAGTGGCTTGAACCAGTGGTCAGGTTTCCTTGAACCTGGAGAAATATACAAAATAGGAGCAAGAGGAGGCCATTTGGCCCTTTCAGCTTGCTCTGCCATTCATAATGATGATGGCTCATCATCCAACCTATTCCTGTCTTACCCCCCCATCTGCTTTGATCGCCAAGTGCTATATCTAATTCCTTCGTGAAAACAAACAATATGTGAGCTCTTTCGTACGGTTTGCTTAAGTTAGTGCAAAGTGTTCATTTTAAGATATTTTTGCCTATGTAACTAAACGCTAAACTTTTAAAGTTAACTTGACCACATTTTAAACTCAACAGGCATGCTGGGATTAGCTTGAAAATTGGCTGCATTCTTTGGAAGTACAATGCTCGCAGGAACGGCTTTCCCATAAGCCAAAACAAAGCTCCTCATGGCCACAGCTGCCAATTGTTTATGAAAGTTGGAGGCACAGTTTGTACCATGCAATTTCAATATGAGATAGTGAAAAAATTATAATTCTGTATCTGGCTATATATGTTCAGTGAGTTTGGGTCAAGTCTAGCTTTTGATAGTATCTCTCTCCCTCTCTCTCCAGTTTTCTTTCACTTTCTGTAACATGTTATTTTTAAAATGCTGCCCAATGAAAGAAATTCAATGTATCAGTGCTGCCTACACCTATTCTGAAGAATGAATGGACCCTATGCAATGCTTTAACCTCAACTGCTTTCTATGGTAGAGAATTCCACAGGCTCACCACTGCCTGGGTAAAGAGATTTCTCCTCATCTCTGTCCATATTACTTACGTGGCGAAACTATTACTTACGTGGCGAAAAACTGCAGCAGGCGACGGTGCAGAGGGACCTCGGGGTCCTTGTGCATGAGTCGCAAAAACCCAGCTTGCAGGTGCAGCAGGTGGTCAGGAAGGCGAATGGGATGCTGGCCTTCATAGCGAGGGGGATTGAATATAAAAGTAGGGAGGTCTTGCTGCAGCTGTATAGGGCATTGGTGAGGCCGCAGCTGGAGTACTGTGTGCAGTTTTGGGCGCCGCACCTGCGCAAAGATATTTTGGCCTTGGAGGGAGTGCAGAGGAGGTTTACTAGGCTGATACCGGAGTTGAGGGGGTTGAGCTATGAGGAGAGGCTGAATAAACTAGGCTTGTACTTGTTAGAGTTTAGAAGAATGAGGGGAGATCTCATTGAGACGTATAAGATGATGGATGGGATGGATAGGATAGAGGTGGAGAGACTCTTCCCGCTCAGAAAGGACAGTAGGACTAGGGGGCACAGCCTCAAGATAAAGGGGGGGGGGGTGGTTTAGAACAGAGTTGAGGAGGAACTTCTTCACTCAAAGGGTGGTGAATCTCTGGAATTCTCTGCCCATTGAAGTGGTGGAGGCTGCCTCGCTAAATATTTTTAAGACGCGGGTTGATGGGTTTTTGATAAGAGAGGGGATTAAGTGTTATGGGGAGAGGGCGGGAAGGTGGAACTGAGCCACGACAGATCAGCCATGATCTTATTGAATGGCGGGGCAGGCTCGAAGGGCTAGATGGCCTACTCCTGCTCCTATTTCTTATGTTCTTATAATGTTTGCCCTATATCCTCAGTCTGTGACCCTTGGTTCTGGACTCCCCTGCCATGGGGAATATCTTTCTTGCATCTACCGTGATTATTCCTGTTCAGATTTTATAGGTTTCTCTGAAATCCTCCCTCTTTCTTCTAACCTCCAGTGAATATAATCCTAACCAACTCAATCTCTCCTGGTATGACAGTCCCACCATCTCAGGAATCAGTCAGGTAAACCTTCTCTACACCCTTTCCATTGCGAAAACATCTTGCTTCAGATAAGAAGACCAAACTGCAATAATCCATCAGTGGTCTCATCAAGGCCCTATACGATTGTGCCAAGACATCTCTGGTTGCCTTGGTAACCGGCTCTGCAGGTTCTTTTCATTTCTGTTAGCCTATGAGTTTAAAAAGACACTCAGCTATTAAAAGCCTATCAGATTTGAATTTGATAGTGTTGACAGCCTCAAACTAATCATGGTTAAGAAAATTATGAGGTCACCGCAGTTATAAAGGCCAAAGGAACAGCCATTTTAAAGGGAGAACATCTTGGAAGAACATCGCCAGAGGCCAGGGCAGCCAGGTTAAAAAGGCCAGCGTTCATCTCCAGAGCAGTGCTCCATCCCTGCCAGTTAAATATCTCTTAAGAGAATTATCCAGCTATTTGACAGAGTGATACAAAGTCAGAAAGACCTGACAGACAGTGGATTCAAACTCCTTTCAACAATGGTGCTCTTGAATCAGTTATCTGCACCTTATGACACCTTAGGTCCAGAGCACATCCGTAGCACTGTGGGGCAAATGATGTCAGTAGGTGGGGCAGAGCAGTGTGTATGGGGTCATGGGGAATGCAATAGTCAGAGGGATAGACAAATATTTCTGTGACCATTTCATTTTAAGTTTATTTATTGTTAGTGTCACAAGTAGGCTTACATTAACACTGCAATGAAATTGCTGTGAAAATCCCCTCGTTTCTACGTTCCAGCTCCCGTTCGGGTACACTGAGGGAGGATTTGGCATGGCCAATGCTCCTAACCGGCATGCCTTTCGGACTGTGGGAGAATGGGCAGACCCTGCGCAGACAGTGACCCAAGCCGGGAATCGAACCCAGATCCCTGAGGCCGGGAGGTAGCCGTGCTAACCACTGTGCCACCATGCTGTCGCCCACTGCCGTGACTTCCACGTGGTGTGTTTGTTCCCTGCAGCCAAGGTAAAGCAATTTGAATATTTTGAACAGGGGAATGGGAAACATTGGAATTTCTGACCCACATGGGAACCAACACAGGAATGAAAAGAGTTAATGTTCCAAAGTTAGAATTTCAGGAACTAAGAAGAAAGTTAAAAAGTGGGACTGCTAAGATAATAATCTCTGATTCTTCCCAATGACACACACCAGTCAGTTTAAGGACAGTAAGATGAAAGAGGTGCAGTGTGCTGTTGGCAAAATAGTGCAGATAGGAGGGCTTCAGGTTCCTGCAATCAGTGTGGTGAACTCCCACCCTAACAGCACTGTGGGTGTACCTACATCACATGGACAGCAGTGGTTCAAGAAGACAGCTCACCACCACCATCTCCAGGGCAATTAGGATTGGACAATAAAAATGCTGGTCTCACCAGTGATGGCCATACCCCATGGAAGAATAAAATAGGCATTTCCAGGATTTTGACCCAAGCGACAATAAAGGAACAATTATATAGTTCCAAGTGCAGGTTGAACGGGAACCGCAAGGTAGTGCTGCTCCCATACATCTGCTGCCCTTGTCCTTTTAAGTGGTGGAGGTAATAGGTTTGGAAGTTCCTGTTGCGGGAGCCTTGGTGAGTTGCTGCAGTGCATCTTGTAGATGATACACATCTGTTCACCGGTGTTGGAGGGAATGGGTGTTGAACGTGGTGGATGTGGTGCCAATCAAGTGAGGTTACTTTGTCCTGGATGGTGCTGAGCTTCTTGAATGTTTTTGGAGCTGCACCTACCCAGCCAATTTGAGAGAATTCCATCACACTCCCAACCTGTGCCTTGGAGATGGCGAACAGACTTTGGGGAGTCAGGAGATGTGTTGCTCTCTGCACGCCTCCTAAGCCTCTGACCTGGTCTTGTAACTGCAGTATTTATTGACTAAGTAGGTTAGGATTATGTTCTTTGGAGTTTAAGACAGTGAGAGAAACTTTAAAAATTCTAACGGGATTCGAGAGGGTGGATTCAGAAAGAATGTTCCCAATGGTGGGGGAGTCCAGAGCTAGTGGTCACAGTTTGAGGATAAGGGGTAAACCTTTGAGAGCTGAGGTGAGGAGAAATTTCTTCACCCAGAGGGTGGTGAACGTGTGGAATTCACTCCCACAGAAAGTAGTTGAGGCCAAAACGTTGTGTGATTTGAAGAAGAGATTGGATATAGCTCTTGGGGCTAAAGGGATTAAGGGATATGGGGGAAGGGGGAATCAAGATATTGAATTTGATGATCAGCCATGATCAAAATGGACGGCAGAGCAGTTCTGAAGGGCCAAATGGCCAACTCCTGCTTGTAGATCTATGGCCGGTTCTACAGCCCTGAGTGAGACCTTAAAATCTCGAGCTGTAGCCAGAATTTTACCATTCTGCCTGCCACAGAATCAGAGCAGGCAAGGTGTGGACTGCGGAAATGTCTGTTGGCCTCGGGTGGGATTTTACAGTTTCAGGATGAACGAGGCCAAAAAAATCCCGCTCTTTGTGTCCGTTTCCACAAACCTCAGGCCAACAACCGTAACCAGGTTTCCTGCATTTTGTAAGCCACCCTTTTAACATCCCAAATCACCTACATATATATATATCTTTTTGTTTTAGGGCTGTTTTCTTGTAGGTGATATGCCCTGTTTCATTGGAATTCTTCTCAGGTCCTGACTCATATTTTTCTGGCTCATATCCTTTCCTGTGTTGGCACACACAGGACTGGGAAGAAAGTTAATCGGCACTCGCTCTGCAGAATCGCTCACTGTCTCAACTTGTAAATAGCATCTACTGAAGATTCCCTTTTGAAACCCAACTGGATTCCAAAAAGCTGAGGGAGGCAAATTTAGCTCAAAATCTTTCCTGACAGGTAGGAGACTCCAAAAGGATATTTTAAGGATAAATGTGTTTGGTGTTTGAATACAGGAATGTCTACGTTGCCTGTGGCACTCGCCTCTGATGATGACCATTTTTTTTCAGTCATTTGCAGCATGTGGGTGCATGCTCGGCCAACATTTCTTGCCCATCCCTAACTTCCCCTTGAGCTGACTTCTTGAACCCTGAAGTCCCCATGATGTCGGCTGGTACGCCCACAGCAATATGAAGGGAGGAGAGTTCAGGAATTTGACCCAGCAGCAGTGAAGAAACAGCCATAAAGTTTCAAGTCAGGATGGGGAGTGGTTTGGAGGCGACATTGCAGCGAGTGTATTCCTAACCTGCTCCTATCCTGTAACGCGGTAGCAATGAAGTTATTGTGAAATTCCCCTAGATGCCGCACTTTGGCACCTATTTGGGTCAATGCACCTAACCAGCACCTCTTTCAGACTGTGGGAGGAAACCAGAGCACCCGGAGGAAATGCATACAGGCACCGGGAGAACATGCAAACCCCCGCGTAGACAGTGTCCCAAGCCAGGACTCGAACCCAGGTCCCTGGTGCTATGAAACAGCAGTGCTAACCACTGTGCTACCATTGCCACTACATGAAGTATAAGTGAGATTGGAAGAGGCGATTGAAAGGGAAACGAGGAGAAGCTGCATTATGATATCTGGGAAGTCTCATTTTCACAGATACATATGGTGGCGAAATCTTCAATATTTGTGTTTGGGAATGTCACATTTTGGGATTTCCGGCTTCAAGGATTACCACTGGTGAAATCTGTAAATCTGCCTCCCAGCTCCAAACTCTAATTCTCAAACCTGTGAGGCAGGTAATGCATTGCCCACAATCGAAACAGTACACTTTGTATCCACCATATTGCTTAAGATGTCAAAATCCAACAAGTGTCTGCAGCTAGGATGGGGGGGGTGGGGGCGCGGTGTGGGTGGTGGTGGTGGCGGTTGGAGGTGGGGGGAGTTGGGACCATGGGTTGTAGGTTTCGGCTTGAGATCATGTTGAGAGGGAGAAAACAAGGACTTACAAACAAATTAGAACTACAAGATAGAACAGACAAGTCAAGTACTAGGGGACGTAGGCTTAAGGTGTGAGGGGTAAAGCTTAGAGATGCGTAAGGCGTGTTTTTTACATAGAGAGCGGTGAATGTCTGGAATGCACTTCCTGGGGAGGGGGTGGGAGCAGGTACAATAGTGGCATTTAAGGGGCATCTAGACAAATTCATGAATAGGATGCGAACGGAAGTGTACGGACTCAGCAAGTGTATATGGTTTGAGTTTAGGCTGGCATCAGAGCCGATGCAGGTTTGGAGGGCCCAGGGGCCTGTTCCCATGCTGTATTTTTCTTTGTTCTAGAGTAACATCAGTAGTTTATTGGGAAAAGTGCTGGAGCCTATGTAGAAGGATGTGATAACAGGGCACTTAGAAAATATCAGCAGGATTCAACAAATCAACATGGATTTCTGAAAGGGAAATCACATTTGGCAAACCCACTGGAATCTTTTCAGTGCATAACTAATAAAATAAATAAGGGTTAACCATGGGATGTGGTGTTGTTGGATTTTCAGAAAGCTTCCGATAAGATTCCACTTAAGAGGTTAGTGTGCAAATTTAAAGCACATGGGATTGGGTTTAATATATTGGCTTGGGTTGAGAATTGGTTAACAGACAGGAAACAATGAGTAGAAATAAATGGATCTTTTCCAAAGTGGCAGGAAGTGACACGTGGGGTCCCAGCAGGATCAGTTCTTGGACCTCAGCTGTTCACAATATATATATCAATGATTTTGATGAGGGAACCATTTGCAAATTTGCTGACGACACAAAATTTGGTGGGAATGTGAATTGGTGAGGAGGATGTTCAGAAGCTTTAAGGTGATTTAGACAAAGGCATGGCAGGTGCAGTGTAATATGGATAAATGTGACAATAGCACAGTGGTTAGCACTGCTGCCTCACAACACCAGGGACCTGGGTTCAATTCCCGGCTTGGATCACTGCCAATGGAGTTTGCACATTCTCCTCGTGTCTGCATGGGTTTCCTCCTGTGCCCCGGTTTCCTCCACAGGCCGAAGATGTGAGGGTTAGGGTGATTGGCCATGCTAAAATTGCACCTTAGTGTCCTGAGATGCATAGGTTAGAGGGATTAGCGGGTAAAGGTGTAGGGATATGGGAGATAGGGCCTGGGTGGGAATGTGGTTGATGCAGACTTGATAGGCCTGATGGCCTCTATGAGAAGGAAAAACGGAATGGTGGAGTATTATTTAAATGGCGATAGATTGGGAAATGCTGATACAGGTAGCACAGTGGTTAGCACTGCTGTCTCACAGCACCAGGGACCTGGGTTCGATTCCTGGCTTGGGTCACTGTCTGTGTGGAGTCTGCACATTCTCCTTGTGGGTTTTCTCTGGGTGCTCTGGTTTCCTCCCACAGTCTGAAAGACGTGCTGGTTAGGTGCATCGACCTGAACAGGTGCTGGAGAATGGCAAACTAGGGGAATTTCATAGCAACTTCATTGCAGTGTTAATGTAAGCCTCACTTGTGACTAATATCTAAATTTAACTTTTTTACTTTATGTGCAAAGGGGCCTGGATGCCCAGTTCCCTTTGCATTTGGGAATATATACTGGCTGCAGACCTCAGGTATAAACTCCCCCCTTTCCCCCTCAGGGAAAATGGCCTGGTGGGGCAGGGTTGTACCAGCAAACTGCCCCAGTGGGTGGCGCTAATTTTTGTTCCTGCCCCACGTGTGCGCTCACCCCAATTGCAGCAAAGAAAATCCAGCCCTGAGAGCGAAAGGACGGAATTTCCTTGGGATGCGCAGGAGTTGAGTTGGCAACGCAGGGGTGGGAAAATAACGGGGAGTCACGATGGAACGGCTCGCGAGCGGTTTCCCAGAAGCAGACAAGGCCCCGGATTGGCTGAACAGAGACCATGCTGAAGGCCCCAGTCCTGCTGTAACTTGTTCAAACACAGAATGGCCTCCAAGCTTGTAGAGGGGGGCCCCTTGTGGCCATCCACGGTACATCAAAGGCAGAGGCTCCAGGGTGTATGTAGGCCACAGTCAGGAAAGTACAGTGCCATCCAAAGGAGGCATCTTCTCCGATCTGACAAGCCTACCTGTTTATTTACCCCTCTGAATTTTTACTTTAAGCTCACCCTTTGGGTTTCTGATCTGCCTCAGCAGTGCCCACATTTCCCAACGGGGTGGCTAAAATTTCAGAGCTGCTAACCCTTCAATGAGGCCAGCAGCGTCTACCTTTATTGGATGGAGAGCTCAGATAAGAGTCCATTTGGATGTTGTCTCTGGGAACATCCCTGTGCTGCTCCCTCTACTGTCAAGCGGAGGAACATGACCTCCCATGTCCAGATCTTGAGGCCTAGGGGAAAATTTGGCCCTTGGGGTCATTCTGGCACAGAAGACACCTCTTCAACCCATCTACCGTCCTTACAATGCAGAAGAAACCATTTGGCCCATCGGGTCTGCAGCAACTCTCCGATAGAGCACCTTCCCCAGCCACCATTCCCATAATCTCACCTATTTACACCGCTAATCCATTAGCCTATAAACCTTGGGACACTAAGGGAAAATGTATCGAACCAGCACATCTTTCAGGCTATGGGAGGAAGAGTCAATTACTAGGGGGCACAGGTTTAAGGTGCGAGGGACCAGGTTGGAAGGAGATGTACGAGGCGGATTTTTTACACAGAGGGTGGTGGGTGCCTGGAACTCACTGCCGGGGAAGATAGAGGAAGGGGATATGGTGATAGCTTTGAAGAGGCATGTCGAAATTTGCGGATGACACCAAGATTGGGGGAACGGCAAATTGTGCGGAGGGCGTGGAGAGTCTGCAGAAGGATCTAGATAGGCTGGGCGAATGGGCCAGGAAATGGCAAATGGAATTTAATGTTGGCAAGTGTGAGGTGGTCCACTTTGGTAGGAAGAATGGTAGGAAGGACTATTACTTACGGGGCGAAAAACTGCAGCAGGCGACGGTGCAGAGGGACCTCGGGTTCCTTGTGCATGAGTCGCAAAAACCCAGCTTGCAGGTGCAGCAGGTGGTCAGGAAGGCGAATGGGATGCTGGCCTTCATAGCGAGGGGGATTGAATATAAAAGTAGGGAGGTCTTGCTGCAGCTGTATAGGGCATTGGTGAGGCCGCAGCTGGAGTACTGTGTGCAGTTTTGGGCGCCGCACCTGCGCAAAGATATTTTGGCCTTGGAGGGAGTGCAGAGGAGGTTTACTAGGCTGATACCGGAGTTGAGGGGGTTGAGCTATGAGGAGAGGCTGAATAAACTAGGCTTGTACTCGTTAGAGTTTAGAAGAATGAGGGGAGATCTCATTGAGACGTATAAGATGATGAATGGGATGGATAGGATAGAGGTGGAGAGACTCTTCCCGCTCAAAAAAGACAGTAGGACTAGAGGGCACAGCCTCAAGATAAAAGGGGGGCGGTTTAGAACGGAGTTGAGGAGGAACTTCTTCACTCAAAGGGTGGTGAATCTCTGGAATTCTCTGCCCGTTGAAGTGGTGGAGGCTACCTCGCTAAATATTTTTAAGACACGGGTTGATGGGTTTTTGATAAGAGAGGGGATTAAGGGTTATGGGGAGAAAGCGGGAAAGTGGAACTGAGCAGCGACAGATCAGCCATGATCTTATTGAATGGCGGGGCAGGCTCGAAGGGCTAGATGGCCTACTCCTGCTCCTATTTCTTATGTTCTTTGACAAATACATGATGGGACAGGAATAAAGAGATATGGTCCCCGGAAGGGTAGGGGGTTTTAGTTCAGTTGGGCAGGATGGTCAGTGCAAGTTTGGAGCGCCGAAGGGCCTGTTCCTGTGCTGTAATTTCCTTTGTTCTTTGAAACCGGAGCACCTGGAGGAAACCCATGCAGACACGGGGAGAACATGCAGACTCTACACACACAGTGTCCCAAGCTGGGATTTGAACCCGGCTCCCTGGTGTTGTGAGGCTGCTGTGCTAACCACTGCGCCACCATAACCCAGGCTTGACTTCTGTAGAGCAATACAGCCAGTCAGTCCCATTCTCCAGTCCCTTATTGCCAGAGCTCTGTGAGTCTATTTTCCCCCATAACTCTTCTAAATTTGCTCTGAAATTGTTGGTTCTTTTAATCCTCCGAGGTAGCACCTTCCAGGTCACCACCACTCAAATAGATTTTCATTTTAGTTTAGATTTTAGAATCTAAAAGTAGATTCACATGCCTCCTTACCCACAACATATCAGAGTCATTCGATCTACAATCAGATAACTTTGCTTTGTCTCCCTTATCTAATCCATCATCAGCTGCTACACTTCATCAAATATGCAGTTTGGTTTTCCTGCATATTTTCTAAAAACCTGATCAAGAATTACTTCTGATTTTTCCTCCCTAACGTTACATTGTTCGCCCCCGGGGCTGGTTGCCAATCTTGTTATGTCACGTCAGTGAGCCGAGAAGGCAGGAGCTATCGTGTATTCAATTCTCTTTATCTGAATTGCGAATGTTTATGCCTCTGCGGCTTGTGAACCGTGAGCGCTTAACTGTTAAAATAATTCTTCACGCCTGGTGAGAATCCAGTGCGCCCGTTAATCTGAAGTGAGTGCACATGTATTACATCATTCAAGATTGGCCAGTTATTGTGATGGCTTCTATGCATGTGGATTTGATCCACAATTTACTTACTTTTCAATAAGGACTGAATTTTAATGTTCTATCGATGGGGGCGATGGGATTGTGTTTCCCAAGATGTGAATCCTATGTTTACGGGGACAGCAGGACTAGAGAGCACAGCCTCAAGATAAGGGGGGCGCAGTTTAGAATGGAGTTGAGGAGGAACTTCTTCACTCAAAGGGTGGTGAATCTCTGGAATTCTCTGCCCGTTGAAGTGGTGGAGGCTGCCTCGCTAAATATATTTAAGTCACGGGTAGATAGATTTTTGGTAGGCAAGGGGATTAAGAGTTATGGGGAGAAAGTGGGAAAGTGGAACTGAGCCACTTCAGATCAGCCATGATCTTATTGAATGGCGGGGCAGGCTCGAAGGGCTAGATGGCCGACTCCTGCTCCTATTTCTTATGTTCTTATGTTCTTAACCCAAGCTGTGACCCGGGGGACTTCATGTCCAATTAAGTTCTTTGGAAACACAGTTGTAATGGTAAGCACTTCTCTATGAATGGTATGCTTTGTCTGTACAGAGCGCAAGAAACAATACTTTCCACTGTGTATCGATATATGTGACAATAATAAATCAAGTTGGGGGATTAAGGGTTATGGGGAGAAAGCGGGAAAGTGGAACTGGTCCACTTCAGATCAGCCATTGAATGGCGGGGCAAGCTCAAAGGGCTAGGTGGCCTACTCCTGATCCTATTTCTTATGTTCTTATGTAAGTCAAATCAAAGCCACTTAGCACACAGCAAGATCCCATAAAAGGCAATGCAATGCAGACAATGACCAGCTAAGTTAATGGGATTTTTCTGGTCACGATTGTTCCCCAAAGGCTGGAATTTCCTGCCCGAGGTCAACAGACCTCAGCATGTGCCCCCCACCCCCCACCACCTCTCCGTCCACTACGATTCCCACGGCAGGCAGGGTGGGAAAATTCCACCTGTTTCTTTCCAATGGTGTTGATGGAGGGGTAAATATTGGCCAGGGCACAAGGGGACACCTCACTTATACAGAAGAGTCATGTTTGACTCGAAATGTTAACTCTGTAATCCTATAGCACGGAAAGAGGCCATTCAGCCCATCAGGTCTACACCGACTCTCCGAAAGAGCAACTTACCCAGGCCTAGCCCCATAACCCTGAGATTTGACCATGGCTAATCCGCCTAACCTGCACATCTTTGGACTATGGGAGGAAACTCACGCAGACATGGGGAGAATGTGCACACTCCACATTGACAGTAACCCGAGACTGGAATTGAATCTGAGTCTCTGGCACTGTGAGGCCGCAGTGCTAACCATTGTGTCACCCCACTGCCCATGCTGGGATTTGAACAGGAGATTGAGAATTTTAAACCTGTGGCATTGATAAACCAAGTAAGAAATCTCACAACACCCAGGTTAAAGTCCAATATGATTATTTGGTAGCACGAGCTTTTGGAGCACTGCCCCTTCATCAGGTGAGTGTTCTGGGGTTTAACCTGGTTTTGTGAAACTACTTACTGTGCCCACCCCAGTCCAACGCCCGCATCTCCACATCATTGATAAGCCAAGGGAAAGAGTGTGAAGGATTTCGGAAGACCATCGCAAAATATAGGGCAGGAACAGACTTAGCAGAGTGGAGGGAGGGAGGGAGGGTGTGAGCTGGAACAGTGGATTGGAAAGAATGGCCCTGGGATGTTGGGGTAGAGCAGGTCACAGGAGAACGTCTCAGAGGACTTGAGGACCTGTAGGAATTTGAAAGTGGAGAGGTCTTTGAGCATATGGAGATCTGTGGGACTGGGAGAGAATGGGAGAGCAGGGATAGGGGTTAAGGGATGAGTTGGGACCTTTTTTTAATTTGTGGGGCGTGGGTGTCGCTGGCTGGACCAGCATTTATTGCCCATCTCTAGTTGCCCTTGAAAAGGTGGAGGTGAGCTGCCTTCTTGCAGTAGGAGGAGATTGGGCAACTGGTTAAGAAAAGTGTTGAACAGTTTGAGTTTGGGTTGGCAGGAGCATTGGCTGGTGTGTTCTGGAAGCAGTGACCTGAGGCAGAGGTAAGTAAAATTGTATAGGAGTATGAACACATCCTTACCATTCTCACCCTTTACTCTCTCTGTGGATGACTATTAACAGTCTTTTCCCTTGGTTTCTGTGGCTATGACTCATCTTTCATTCCCTTCCCCAGCAATATAAATATCTCCCACTTTCAATGCCTTTTAGCTTTGACAAAGAGTCATCTGGAATCAAAACATCAGCTCTTTTCTCTCCTTACAGATGCTACCAGACCTGCTGAGATTTTCCAGCATCTTCTCTTAGTATGAACACATCTACTGGCAGCAAGCACAAACCCACGGATAGTGAGGTCACAACCAGGAGTATTGTGTGCAGTTTCTCTTATCTGAGAAAGGATGTCCTTGCTATAGAGGGAGTACAGTGAAGGTTTACCAGTCTGGGATTCCTGGGATGGCAGGTCTGTCACATGAGGAGAGACTAAGTTGGTTAGGATTGTATTCATTGGAGTTTAGAAGAGTGAGAGGGGATCTCATAGAAACTTATAACATTCTAACAGTGTTAGACAGGGCGGATTCAGAAAGAAAGTTCCCAATGGTGGGGGGGTCCAGAACTAGAGGGTCATAGTTTGAGGATGAGGGGTAAACCTTTTAGAACTGAGGTGAGGAGAAATTTCTTCACCCAGAGGGTGGTGAATGTGTAGAATTCACTCCCACAGAATGTAGTTGAGGCCAAAACATTGTCTGATTTCAAGAAGTAATTAGATAAAGCTCTTGGGGCTATAGGGATGAAGGGATATGGAGGAAGGCGAGGATCAGGATACTGAATTTGATGATCAAGGTGAATGGAGAGCAGGCTCTAAGGGCCTCCTGCTTCTAGTTTCTATGTTTCTATGGCGTTGAGTGATCAGGCTCTCTTGGATTATATTGCCCTGGGGCAATGAAATAAAAATGTGTTGTTTCTTCTACAATCCCTGAATTCCTTCAGCGAATTCCTTCTTTTCCAAGCGTCTATCCAATTCGTTATTGAATCTCTGTCCACCGCCCTTTTAGGCCGTGCCTTCCAAAACATAACAACCAGTCGAGCGTGAACATATATTCCCCTCTGAATTTTCTTTAGCTTATTATCTCAAATCTGTGTCTTCTGGTTACCGCCCTGCAGCCAGTGGAAACAATTTTCAACAGCTTATCTATCAAAACCCCTTATAAATCTCAGCATAAATTTATAACATGGAAGCTATTTTTTTGCCAAAAAAAAGGAACCAAGGATCTGAAGTTCTTTCTGTCAATAATCTCAACCAAAGAATTTTGGCGCAAGTAACAAACAGTTGGCCTTGTGTCTACCTCAGCTCTGAAGCTCACTTTTCTCCATGGCGATCCTCACCAACAGTCTGCAGTCTGGTACTCACTTGCTTTGGGGTCCGCTGGCTGATTTCTCCCTGTGCAGTGGGAGGAATATTGCCTCAGTTGGGCGTGTGCTCAGAGCAGTTAGCACCCAGCTGGCGATACTGCTTGAGAGGCAGTGGATAAGTTTAGGCCCAGGGTAGAAAGATTTCACGCAGAGCAAATGTAGTCCAAGGCCAGCGGAACAAAGAGAGTTGGGGATACTCAGGGACCTGGGTGCGATATGCATAAATATTGTCGAAGGTGGCAGGGCAGATTGCAAAAAAGACATAGAAGGTCTTGGGCCATTTAAATAGGCACAGTGAGAAGTCTCACAACACCAGGTTAAAGTCCAATACGGCTTATTTGGAATCACAAACTTTTGGAGCGCTGCTCCATCATCAGATGAGAGGATATCAATGGACTGGTTAGGCAGCAGAGCACGACTCTCACCAACTTTTACAGATGCACCATAGAAAGCTTTCTTTCTGATTGTATCACAGCTTGGCATGGGCTCCTGCTCTGCCCAAGATTGCAAGGAACTACAAAAGGTCTTGAATGTAGCCCAATCCATCACGCAAACCAGCCTCCCATCCATTGGGTCTGTCTACACTTCCCGCTGCTTCAGCGAAACAGCCAACATAATTAAGGATCCCACGCACCCCGGACATTCTCTCTTCTTTCTTCGGGAAAAAGATACTGAAGTCTGAGGTCACGTACCAACCAACTCAAGAACAGCTTCTCCCCTGCTGCTGTCAGGCTTTTGAATGGACCTACCTCGCATTAAGTTGATCTTTCTCTACACTTTAGCTATGACTGTCACACTACATTCTGCACTCTCTTGTTTCCTTCTCTATGAACGGTATGCTTTGTATAGCGCACAAGAAACAATACTTTTCACCATATGTTAATACATCTGACAATAATAAATCAGATCAAATCAGTGGCAAATGGAATTCAACCTTCACTCATCTGATGAAGGAGCAGTGCTCCAAAAGCTCGCGATTCCAAATAAACCTATTGTATTTCAACCTGGTGTTGTGAGCCTTCTTTCTATGCCTACCCCCGTCCAATGTTGACATCTCCACATCATGTTAAAAATAGGGGCACAGAGTACAAAAACAGGTCAGTTATAATGAACTTTTATAAAAATCTGGTTTGACCTCCACTGTCATGTTCGGAGCACCACACTTCACAAATAGCAGGAAGGTTCTAGAGAGGCTGTAAGAGATTTACCAGAATGGTCCCAGGGATGACAGTTATGTGGATATGTTGGAGAAGGTCGGGTGCTTCTCTTGGTGGAAGTTTAAGGGATGATTTGATCGAGGAGTTCAAACCCATGAGGGCTTCAGACAGAGCAGATAGAGCAAAACTGTTCGCATTGGTGGATGGGTGGAGAACCGGTAGACACAAAGTTAAGGTGATTGGCAAAAGAATCAATGATGACATGAGGAAAAACATTTTTACCCAGTGACTGCTTAGGATCTGGAATACACTGTCTGAGAATGTGGTGGAGACAGATTCACACAGCCAGTGGTTAGGATCAGGAATGTACTGTCTGAGAGTGTGTTGGAGACAGATTCACACAGTGAGTGGTTACATTCTGGATTGTACTGTCTGAGAGTGTGTTGGAGACAGATTCACACAACGAATGGTTAGGATCTGTAATGCACTGTCTGAGAGTATGGTGGAGACAGATTCACACTGCGAGTGGTTAGGCTCTGGATGTACTGTCTGAGAGTGTGTTGGAGATAGATTCACACAGCAAGTGGTTAAGATCTGGAATGTACTGTCCGAGAGTGTGGTGGAGACAGATTCACACAGTGAGTGGTTAGGATCTGGGATGTACTGTCTGAGAGTGTGGTGGAGACAGATTCACACAGCGAGTGGTTAGAGTCTAGCATGTACTGTCTGTGAGTGTGGTGGAGATGGATTCACACAGCGAGTGGCTAGGATCTGGAATGTACTGTCTGTGAGTGTGGTGGAGACAGATTCACACAGCGAGTGGCTAGGATCCGGAATGAACTGTCTGTGAGTGTGGTGGAGATGGATTCACACAGTGAGTGGTTAGGATCTGGGATGTACTGTCTGAGAGTGTGGTGGAGACGGATTCACACAGTGAGTGGTTAGGATCTGGGATGTACTGTCTGAGAGTGTGGTGGAGACAGATTCACACAGCGAGTGGTTAAGATCTGGAATGTACTGTCTGAGAGTGTGGTGGAGACAGATTCACACAGTAAGTAGTTAGAATCTGGGATGCGCTGTCTGAGAGTGTAGTGGAGACAGATTCACACAGTGAGTGGTTAGGATCTGGGATGTACTGTCTGAGAGTGTGGTGGAGACAGATTCACACAGTGAGTGGTTAGGATCTAGGATGTGCTGTCTGAGAGTGTGGTGAAGACAGATTCACGCAGTGAGTGGTTAGGATCTGGGATGTACTGTCTGAGAGTGTGGTGGAGACAGATTCACACAGTGAGTGGTTAGGATCTAGGATGTGCTGTCTGAGAGTGTGGTGAAGACAGATTCACGCAGTGAGTGGTTAGAACATAAGAACATAAGAACATAAGAAATAGGAGCAGGAGTAGGCCATCTAGCCCTTCGAGCCTGCCCCGCCATTCAATAAGATCATGGCTGATCTGTCGTGGCTCAGTTCCACTTTCCCGCCCTCTCCCCATAACCCTCAATCCCTTCTCTTATCAAAAACCCATCAACCCGCTTCTTAAAAATATTTAGCGAGGCGGCCTCCACCACTTCAACGGGCAGAGAATTCCAGAGATTCACCACCCTTTGAGTGAAGAAGTTCCTCCTCAACTCCGTTCTAAACCGCCTCCCCTTTATCTTGAGGCTGTGCCCCCTAGTCCTACTGTCTTTTTTGAGCGGGAAGAGTCTCTCCACCTCTATCCTATCCATCCCATTCATCATCTTATACGTCTCAATGAGATCTCCCCTCATTCTTCTAAACTCTAACGAGTACAAGCCTAGTTTATTCAGCCTCTCCTCATAGCTCAATCCCCTCAACTCCGGTATCAGCCTAGTAAACCTCCTCTGCACTCCCTCCAGGGCCAAAATATCCTTGCGCAGGTGCGGCGCCTCTGAGAGTGTGGTGGAGACAGATTCACACAGTGAGTGATTAGGATCTGTGATGTACTGTCTGAGAGTGTGGTGGAGACAGGTTCACACAGTGAGTAGTTGGAATCTGGGATGCACTGTCTGTATGTGGGGCAGGGAGAGTCAACACTAACCTGCATAAAAAACACTTGAATGGGCAAAGAAATGCAGGGCCACAGGATAAGGATGGGGTGGGCGCGACTAGCTGAGTTGTTCTTAAACAAAGATAGCATCACACAATGGGCTGAATGGCCTCCTATGTGGCTATCCTATGATGGAATGAAAATCTGCAGAAAATGACTGGCTCTCTTTTTGGGCTTTTTTATTTGAGATTCTTCCATTTTTGGTATTTATATAAAACATGACTGATGCCCTGGATGTAAGATTCACACACAAAACCACACATGCACTGGCAAGTCTGCTGTCATACCCATGAGTACTCAGAGATCTGAAGCACAGTTCTTGTGATTAATCTCTGAGTCAACTGCACATTGGTTTCCTGAGGGAAAATGTCAATCAAAATAATTCCTGGGTTTAATTCAAAGTTAATTGTTGCAATTGGAAATTCTCTGGATTGGGGTCTTGGGTCGCAGCTGGAGTACTGTGTGCAGTTTTGGGCGCCGTACTTACGCAAGGATATTTTGGCCTTGGAGGGAGTGCAGAGGAGGTTTACTTGGCTGATTCTGGAGTTGAGGGGGTTGAGCTATGAGGAGAGGCTCAATAAATTAGGCTTGTACTCGTTAGAGTTTAGAAGAATGAGGGGAGATCTCATTGAGACGTATAAGATGATGAATGGGATGGATAGGATAGAGGTGGAGAGACTCTTCCCGCTCAGAAAGGACAGTAGGACTAGAGGGCACAGCCTCAAGATAAAGGGGGGGTGGTTTAGAACGGAGTTGAGGAGGAACTTCTTCACTCAAAGGGTGGTGAATCTCTGGAATTCTCTGCCCATTGAAGTGGTGGAGGCTGCCTCGCTAAATATTTTTAAGACGCGGGTTGATGGGTTTTTGATAAGAAAGGGGATTAAGGGTTATGGGGAGAGGGCGGGAATGTGGAACTGAGCCAAGACAGATCAGCCATGATCTTATTGAATGGCGGGGCAGGCTCGAAGGGCTAGTTGGCCTACTCCTGCTCCTATTTCTTATGTTCTTATGTTCTTATGTCACTCACTATCTCAGGAAGGAGTGGGGTATAGTCCGGCACATCTGACTCACTCACCATTCCAAGTGGAGAGTCAGGGGATGTTGTGCATCCAGTGCCAAGTAACGTGCTGTGGAGTAGAAAATTCATCTTGGCCCATTGGCGTGGGCAATGAGTGCTCCCATCAAAAGGATTCAGGTTTGGCTCAGAGCTAGGCCTCAGCCCACATGCCAATAACCTAGATGCTGTGCTGCGCACCTGCAGGACTTTCACAAGAAACTCATCCCTTTCTAAGTCCAGTTGTGGGTTCCTTACAGCTTTGTGGTTGTGGTCTTTTCAGCTGGATGGTAGGAATGGAAGGGAGGATAACAGGAGAGGGGGTGTCCAGTTACATCTCTTAATAACTGGCAGCAAAGCTGTGGAGCCAATGAGAGAACAGCAAACACTTGAAATGCCTCCATATTTCAGAGGACTCCAATCAGAGGTCCCCTCAATAGCAAGAGGCCTCACACCTATTTTAGGTGACTACACGGATTCCAGTAAAGCAATGAAGTTTAAAATAGCATCGCATGTTCTTCAGTACACTTGGGACCCTGGGAGTTACCCCGGTGAAATTAGTGTATTGTGTCTCAGTTTCTCATCCAGAGAATGATGCTCACTCTCTGTGTCCGTGTCTTATCATAGAATTCCTACAGTGTAGAAGGAGGCCATTCAGTCCATCAAGCCTGCACCGACCACAATCCCTATCCCCGTAATCCCATGCATTTTACCCTAGCTAGTCCCCCTGATGATCAGGGGCAATTTAGCACGGCCAATCAACCTAACCCGCACATCTTTGGAGTGTGGGAGGAAACCGGAGCACCCGGAGGAAACCCACGCAGACATGGAGAGGATGTGCAAACTCCACACAGATAATGACCCAAAGCCAGAATTGATCCCAGGTCCCTGGCACTGTGAGGTAGCAGTGCTATCAACTGTGCCACCCTGCTGTATGAGTAAGTATACATCAGTGCCAAATGTTTACTCAATGGAACAAGTCCTGTTTTTAATTACCTGGTATTATAGGATTTTTGTCCACCTTTTGAGATGAAACCCAGCAGTACAACTTAAATTTATATAGCCCCCTTAATGTAGACAAAGATGGAATTCTCCAGTCTCCTAGGCCCCTCCCCCCACTGCCAGCGGGAATGGAAAATTTTGAGCTCAGCCCAAACTGCAGCGGAACTGGAGAATCTCAGCCGCGGAGGAGGTCAGAGGTTTCTGGTGATAAGTTGACCTGAAGCCTTGTAAGGAGATCTCAGGATTGGTGTTTGAAAGTCTTTGGTTAAAGAGGTAGGTGTTAAGGAGCATCTTAAAGGTGCAGCGGAGATGTGGAGAGGTGTAGAGAGGAAACTCCAGGGCTTGGCAGCTTGGTTACCAATGATAGAGCAGGCAAACCCAGAGAGGCACACAGGGCAGGATCTTCCAACTGTGCTTTGCCCAAAAACAGAAAATCCTACCCAAAGTCAACGGATCTTTGCATGATCCACCGTCCGCACACCCCCACCCGGCTGGCAGGCGGAACAGGAAACTCCCCCCCCCACCCCCAACACACTCAGAATTGGAGACATGCAGAGACCTTTGAGAGTTGTCAGATTGGTGGAGATTACAGAGGTAGAGAAGGGTTAGACCATGGAAGGATTGGAAAAAGCAAGGATGACATTTTTAAAGTGATGGAGTTGCTGGACTGGACTGGAAGCTAATGCAGGACAGAGAACACACAAATGTACAGGACAAGATACCGCATAGTAGGTTGCTGCAAATGGGTAAACCTCACAGGATCCAGGGTGCGGTGGACAAATGGATACAAAATTGGTTTGATAACAGAAGCCAGAGGGTGGTTGTAGAAAGTTGTTTTTCAAACTGGAGGCCTGTGACCAACAATATGCCTCAGGGATCGATGCTGGGTCCACTGTTATTTGTTATTTATACTAATGATTTGGATGAGCATTTAGGAGGCATGGTTAGTAAGTTCGCAGATGATGTCAAGATTTGTGGCATAGTGGACAGTGAAGAAGGTTATCTAGGATTGCAATGGGAATCTTGCTCAATTGGGCCAGTGGGCTGATGAATGGCAAATGGACTTAAATTAGGTTATTGCAAGGTGATGCATTTTGGTAGATTGAACCAGTGCAGGACTTACTCAGTCAATGGTAGGGCGTTGGGGAGAGTTACAGAACAAAGAGATCTAGGGGTACATGTTCATAGCTTCTCGAAAATGGAGTCACAGGTGGACAGAGTGGTGAAGAAGGCATTCGGCATGCTTGGTTTCATTGGAGAGATTATTGAATATAGGAGTTGGGATGTCTTGTTCAAATTGTACAAGACATTGGTAAGGCCACACTTGGAATACTGTGTGCAGTTCTGGTCACCCTATTCTAGAAAGGATTTTATTGAACTAGAAAGAGTGCAGAAAAGATTTACTAGGATGCTACTGGGACTTGATGGTTTGAGTTATAAGGAAGGCTGGATAGACTGGGACTGTTTACCCTGGAGGCTTAGGGGTGATCTTACAGAGATTTGTTGAGTAATGAGGTGCATAGATCAGCTAGATAATCAACATCTTTTCCCAAAGGCAGGGGAGTCTAAAACTAGAGGGCATAGGTTTAAGGTGAGAGGGGAGAGGTACAAAAGGGTCCAGAAGGGCAATTGTTTCACTCAGAGGGTGGTGAGTGTCTGGAACAAGCTGCCAGTGGTGGTAGTAGAGGCGGGTACAATTTTGTCTTTTAAAAAGCATTTAGACAGTTACATGGGTGAAAGGGGTATAGAGGGATATGGGTCAAATGCAGGCAATTGGGACTAGCTTAGTGGTTATATGGGGTTAGAGTTAATTGGACAGAATAGTCTGTTTCCGTGCTATAAATCTCTAAGACTCTATTATACAGCCAGGTAGTAGGTTATCTGAAGTCGGAAAAATTACTCATCATTTAATTATGAAATAAGTAACATTTTAATTTTATTTGAAACTTTAGTTAGGACAACAGAAATTTACCGTGAACTAAACTATTTGTTCAAAAGAGGTTTTTGAGTGATTCAGTTGGTTCATCAAAGAAACCAAATCTTTACATATCATTTTCCTTTATTAAAATATCGGTGCATGTCTGTGCTTTGACTTTGTCAATGCTTGCACAAATGATTCCCTTTGCAAACACCTGAATAAATGGTTTTACAGATCGCACTGCTTGTAGACACAAATCTGACAAATTCTAAAACAGAACATTGGTTTTATTATCATAGCAGCTTGATCTTTTTAATGGGAATATATGAAAGCAGAAGACATTCAAACACATCATACATTCTAATCACAGTTTGAACATGCCAAGGGATAATTAAGGCAAGGGGTTTGCCTTCAGGGCGACGAGCTATTACAATTCATACGGAAGCAATTTGGGTAAATTTCTCACTTTAAGGTGATACAATTGATCCATTTCCAGAAAATCCATCATTTCAAGGGCAGTCAAGAGCATTCAGCCTCTGATCTTCGGGTAAACGTTCTCCAAGGCGGCCTTCAAGACACGTGACAACGGAGAATCGCCGAGCAGAAACTGATAGCCAAGTTCCGCACACATGAGGACGGCCTCGACCAGGATCTTGGGTTTGTGTCGCACTATCTGTAATCCTCACGGCTTGCCTGGGTTTGCAACATCTCACTAACTGTCCTGGCAGGAGACAATACACATCTCTTTAACCTGTACTTAACCCTCTCTCCACTCACATTGTTTGTATCTGTAAAGAATTGATTACCTGTAATGACTCGCATTCCAATCATTATCTTGTGATTGAGTTTGTGTCTATATGTGCCCCATTTATGAAACAAATCCTCCACCCACCTGACGAAGGGACAGCGCTCTGAAAGCTCGGGCTAACAAATAAACCTGTTGGACTTTAACCTGGTGTTGTGAGGCTTCTGACTGTGCCCATCCCAGTCCAATGCTGGCAACTTCACATCATCAGTTCAATTAGACATATTTATGGCAACTTTGATGTTAAGAGTAGAATAATCTGGAACGCGATCAAAGAGAAGTGAGCTTTTCCAACACACCTTGCTCACCTGCTCTTCAAGGTGGGAAAAGGTTGAAGTGGAGTGTTCAGTCACAAGAACATGTGCGTGAGTCATCACATTTGAAGGCAAAATACACTCTGCAGTTCTGGGAATTTCTGATCGGAAAGACAGAGAGTCTCTCGTCAATGTTATGCAAACCATAACCCAGCAATCCACTGAAAAGCAGCTGAAAAGCGGTGAGCACCGTTGCCTCACAGTGCCAAGGATCTGGGTTCGGTTCCAGCCTTGGGTGGAGTCTGCACATCCTCCCCGTGTCTGTGTGGGTTTCCTCCCGGTGCTCCGGTTTCACTCCAAAGATGTGCAGGTTAAGTGGATTGGACAAAGAACAAAGAAAAACATTACAGCACAGAAAACCTCCAAGCCTACACTTGCCATGCTGCCCAAACTAAAATTCCTGACATTTCCAGGGACCATATCCCTCTACTTCCAAAAGATAAGAAATTATGTGAAATTGGTGATGTTTAATTGCCCCAACATGTGTAGATTAGGAGGATTAGCAGGGTGAATATATGATGTTACAGGGATGGGATTGTTGTCAGAGAGTCAGTGCAGGTCCGATGGGTCGAATGGCCTCTTCTGCACTGCAGGGATTTGATGAATGACGGGGGAAGCTCTCAAATTCACACTCGATTGGGATGTGGCATTCACATTCCTAAACCACAATTGCCATCAATCATTATCTGTGAGCAATTGTTCCATTCGGTCAAGGGTCAAAGAACACTTTGTGGATGGGACAAACCTACTTCTACAGGGCCATCAATTAGAGAACACTGAGATCAGGGTGGCACGGTAGCACAGTGGTTAGCACTGCTGCTTCACAGCTCCAGGGTCCTGGGTTCGATTCCTGGCTCGGGTCACTGTCTGTGTGGAGTTTGCACGTTCTCCTCGTGTCTGTGTGGGTTTCCTCCGGGTGCTCCGGTTTCCTCCCACAGTCCAAAGATGTGCGGGTTAGGTTGATTGGCCGTGCTAAGAAATTGCCCCTTAGTGTCCAAGGATGTGTAGGTTAGAGGGGATTAGTGGGTATAATATGTAGGGATATGGGGGTAGGGCTGGGTGGGATTGTGTTTGGTGCAGACTCGATGGGCCAAAGGGCCTCTTTCTACTCTGTAGGGCTCTAGGGTGTCACTGGTTGAGCCAACATTTATTACCCATCCCTAATTGCCCTTGACCTGAGTGGGTTTGCTAGCCCATTTCAGAGGAATTTTTAAAAATTTGTTTGTGGGACATGGCTGTCGCTGGTTGGCCAGCATTTATTGCCCACCCCTAGTTGCCCTTGAAGGTCAGTTGATAGTCAACCACATTGCTGTGGCTCTGCAGTCACATGTAGGCCAGACTGGGTAAGGATGGCAGATTTCCTTCCCTAAAGGACATTAGTGAACCAGATGGGTGTTTCCGACAATCAGCAAGGGTTTCATGGTCATCAGTACATTCTTAATTCGTGATATTTTTGATTTCATTCAAATTCCACTATCTGCGTGGTGGGATTCGAACCCGGGTCCCCAGAATATTAGCTGAGTTTCTGTATTTACCGATAATACCACTAGACCAATGCCTCCGCATTGTGCCTGGTGTCACATATAGGCCAGGCCGGGTAAGGGCAGCAGATTTCCTTTCCCAAAGGACACTTGTGAATCAGATTTTTTTTATAATGATGATTTCATGGTAATCTTTAGATTTTAATTCCAAATTTTTATTAAATTCAAATTTAGCAATATAACAGGTCCTCAAAGCACTACTGGAGGTCTCGGGATTACTTTTTCAGCAAAAGTACCACTGCCCATTGCATCCCCATAACGGGAGGAAGGTTTTTACACAGAGAGTTATGGTTATATGGAAAGGCGTTACATTAAAGTGCAATGGAAGTAGATTCAGCAGTAACTGTCCAAAGGGAACTGGATACATACTTCGACTGTTTCCACGTATAAAAGACGAAAATGGTCAAAATACTCAACGTCTTGGGAGAGAGGGAAATGTCTCACCTTTCACTGTTGATGCCTTTTCATCAGATTCTTTGCCAGTTCTGAGGAGAGGTCCCCAACCCGAAACATTGAGCCGAGGGCTCATGGCCAGAGGCAATGGAGCTGCCGGCACTGCCCACCACTACAGTCTGACGAGATAAATGTGTATGTGTGTGTGTGTGTGTGTGTGTGTATGTGTGTGTGTGAGTGAATGTGTCTGTGTGTCTGTGAATGTATGTGTCTGTGTGCCTGCGTGTGTGTGAATGTATGTGTCTGTGTGTCTGTGTGTGTGTGAATGTATGTGCCTATGTGGGTGTGAGTGTATGTGTCTCTGTGTGTGTGTGTGTGAGTGTATGTGTCTGTGTATGTGTGTGAGTGCATGTGTCAGTGTGTCTGTGTGAGTATGTGTCTGTCTGTCTGTCTGTGTGTGAGTGCATGTGTGTGTGTGTGTGAATGTATGTGTGAGTGTATGTGTCTGTCTGTCTGTGTGTGAGTGCATGTGTCTGTCTGTGTGTGAATGTATGTGTCTGTGTGTG